>NC_084549.2:41655833-41971666 GCF_033978685.3 Nerophis lumbriciformis | reverse complement strand
CACCCATGCCCCAACCCCAAACAGGCCTAAAACAAAAGCTAGCTAAAATCAGTGATGCCAACACAATACAATCTCAAAATACCTCACAGCCATGCAAGCTAGTAGCCCCACTCATTGGCCGCAAATCCCTGCTGAAATGTAGTATGGGTGGCTACACTGTCACTGTCCTGCTGGACACAGGAGCCAATGTGAGCCTAATTGACCGCACGTGGAAGAACAAGTATCTACCTAGCCAAGATATTCGACCTCTCTGTGAGCTACTGGACAATGAGCTGAATGTTTCGGCAGTCACGGGTGATGAAGTGCCTTACGACGGATGGGTTGAAGTGGTGGTAAACCTGCAAGGCAATGATGATCCAGACTTATCCATCCGTGTACCCTTCCTAGTGAGTTGCCTGAAACTAGACAGACCATTAGTTGGTTTTAATGTAATCCAAGAACTCATTAAGAGTAATGAAGGCCGGCCTAAACTCATGTCCATTCTGTCTAACCTCCTTGCGGGTGCCATGGAGATTGATGATGTTAGTGCTGGGGCCATAGTGAGTTTTATTCGGACTCAGAACTCCCCAAAAGAGGAAAATGCTGCTGTAAAAGTGGGTTTCAAAGAGGTCACAATTTGTTCAGGTCAGGTAGTTCACATTAAGTGCAGGGTTCCAGCCAATATCAACCCCTCAGAGTCATTTGTGTTGTTTGAACCCAACCTTGACAGTGTACAGCTGGAGTCATTGAGCATTGGAGCAGGCTTAATGGAGATTCACCAGACAGACAGGTGTTTCATTAAAGTGCCAGTGTCAAACCACTCCCAACATGATGTGACCTTGCCAAGCTTCACAGTCCTAGGCAGCATTGAGCCCATTGACAAAGTCATAGAGACAGACAGTCCCCACAGTGACCATAAGAGTATCCATGTTAACACTGTTGACTCCTCACCTCCCCCCAATTCTAATCAGGTCCCACCCACTGCAGACCTATGGCACCCACCAGTGGATGTCAGTCATCTGACAGATGATCAACAAGAGGAGGTGAAACAAATGTTGATGGAGGAATCAGGAGCTTTTGCTCGCAATGATGGTGACATTGGGGACATCCCAACCCTCCATATGACCATCAGTCTGAAAGATGACATTCCAGTCCAAAAAACATATTCATCCATTCCCAAACCACTCTATCAAGAGGTCAAACAGTACATCCAAGAGCTGCTTGCAAAGGGCTGGATCGTCAAGTCAAAATCACCCTTTGCAGCACCTGTTGTCTGTGTCAGAAAACGTGATGGATCTCTAAGACTGTGTATTGATTACAGGCAGTTGAACCAGAAAACAGTGCCAGATCGCCAGCCACTGCCTCGCATCCAGGATCTATTGGACACCCTGGGCGGCCACAGCTGGTTCACCATTCTTGACCAAGGCAAAGCCTATCATCAGGGCTACATAGCTGAAGGATCCCGCCACATGACAGCCTTCATATCGCCTTGGGGTCTATATGAGTGGGTGAGAATACCGTTTGGTCTCAGCAATGCCCCTGCTGCTTTCCAACGCAGCATGGAGGAGATGCTTGTCACCTTGACGACTGCTGTATTCCTTACCTTGACGACATCCTCTGCTACTCCAAGTCCTTTGCTGATCATGTCGATGCAGTGCGTCGTGTCCTGAGAGCCCTGCAACGTCATGGAGTCAAGCTGCGACCCACAAAATGTGAGTTGTTCAAGCCAGAGGTCAGGTATGTGGGGAGGTTAGTGTCAGCTAATGGGGTGAGAATAGACCCAAAAGACATCGAGGCTGTAATGTCACTGGGGGAGAAAAGACCCACTACAGTGGGGGATGTCCGTAAACTGTTAGGTTTTCTGAGTTACTATAGGATGTACATTCAAGATTTCTCCCGCATCGCTAAGCCAATCCGGCTGCTACAAGTGAAAGGAAATCCTGATGCAACACAGGGGAAGATAAAGAAAGGTAAAGGAGCACAGTTGCCTTCATACATACAGTGGACTGATTGTCACCAGACCATCCTCGAGCAGCTCATTAACGTCCTGTCACACCCACCTACACTAGCGTACCCTGACTTTGAACTTCCCTTTACACTACACACAGACGCCTGTCAGCAGGGACTCGGTGCAGTCTTGTACCAGCGACAGAGTGGAAAGCTGAAAGTCATCGCATATGGTTCAAGGACATTGACCCCTGCTGAAAAGAACTATAACTTTCACTCTGGAAAGCTGGAGTTCTTAGCCTTAAAGTGGGCGGTATGTGAAAAATTCAGGGATTATTTGTTTTACGCCCCATCCTTCACAGTGTATACAGACAATAATCCACTAACATACGTGATGAGTACTGCAAAGCTGAACGCCACAGGCTACAGATGGGTTGGAGAGCTTGCTGACTTCAGATTCAACCTAAAGTATAGGCCAGGAAAAGTCAATGTGGATGCTGACACACTGTCTCGTCTCCCATTGGACATAAACCGTTTTGTTGAGGAGTGTACTGAAGAGCTCGACAGAGATGCAATACATGCTACTTGGGAAGGAAGTGAGGCTGCATAAAGGTATGACATTGCCTATGTTGCTTCTCTTAACCTGGCCCAAAGTTCAAAATCTCAAGTTAAGTCCCCAGTACCGACCATCAGCCAAAGTGAACTAATCAGATCTCAGAGGCAGGATGCAGCCATCAGTGAGATAATCAAGCTGAAACAGACAAAAACAGCACTGACAAATGAGGACAGGAAGAAAGCAGGTGGCCCTGTGAAAAGACTCATGCATGAGTGGGGTAAACTGTATATGAAATGTGGCCTACTGTACAGGAGTGCAGGGGGTCGACAGCAGCTTGTCCTACCTTCTGAATATCGGCCCCTTGTATTGAAGCATCTCCATGATGACATGGCTCATCTAGGATCAGAGAGAGTCATTGGGCTGGCAAGAGATCGTTTCTATTGGCCCTTCATGAAAAAGGACATTGAGGTTTATGTCACAAAACAGTGCCCCTGTATCAAGAAAAAGAAACCTGTGGTCCATGATAGAGCACCAATGGGCAGTATCACGACCAGTGCACCTCTTGAGCTTGTGTCTATCGATTACATGCACTTGGAGCAAAGCAAGGGTGGATACGAATACATCTTAGTAGTCATAGACCACTTCACCAGATTTGCCCAAGTATATCCAACACGAAACAAGTCAGGCAGAACAGCTGCAGAGAAAATATTTAATGACTTCATCCCTAGGTTTGGTTTTTTATCCAAATTGCACCATGATCAAGGCAGAGAGTTCGAGAACTCCCTGTTTAAGACCCTTCAGCAACTGTCTGGGGTGGGACACTCCAGGACAACCCCGTACCATCCACAGGGAAACCCTGCCGAGAGATTCAATCGGACGTTGCTTCAGATGTTGAGAACACTGCAAGAGGAGAAAAAGAGCAACTGGAAGGATCATTTACCACAGGTGGTGCACGCATACAACTGCACTAGACACGAGGCCACAGGTTTCTCACCCCACTACCTCATGTTTGGGCGCCACCCCCGCCTCCCTGTTGATCTGCTCTTTGGTCTGTCCTCTGAAGAGGAGGGTGAAACACCCCAAGGGTACGCCGACAAATGGGCTGTGAGAATGAAAGAGGCTTTCCGCATTGCATCTAATTACAGTCAGCAGTCCAGCGCACGAGGCAAGAGACGATATGACCTTCATGTAAAGGGGATTGTTCTACAGCCTGGTGACAGGGTTTTAGTTCGCAACATGAGTGAGAGAGGAGGCCCAGGAAAGCTCAGGTCCTACTGGGAACAAACGGTAAACATTGTTAAGGAACAAATAAATGACAGCCCTGTTTACAAAGTGTCTCCAGAGACAGGTGGTGGCAAAGTCCGTACTCTACATAGGAATCTCCTCCACCTTGTAAACGACTTACCTGTGAGTGTGGCTGAACAGTCAAAGAACCAAGGACCGACTAAAGAGACACAAAGGAATAGGAGTCAGGTTGAAAGGAATGTAGAGAGAGAGACATTCCAAAGCAGTGCTTCATCTGACTCTGATGAAGATGGCCCAACACCACAGTACTGGCTCAGAGTATCAAGGCCAGCCGAGTCACAAAGGTCAAATATAACAACCACCCATGTGCCTCATAGAAACCATGTTACTTCTCCATCCTTACATGAACAAGCAAGGCTGACCACACAAGCAGGAGAGCACAGACAGCCTCCCAGCTTCACAGCAGAGGAACCTGAACTGATGGAGCAAGAACAATCCAGTGAACACGAATATGAACAGAATGCTGAAAATGAACATTGCCAACCCAGGTATGACACTAACCAGGACAGTCCTACTTCCCCTCAGTGTGGTTCAGTCAGGAGACCAGTGCGAGACAGGAGACCACCCAGGACACTGACTTACGAGTCTCTTGGTCAGCCATCCTACCAGTCAATTAGGTCAGTTAACAATATTGGACTTTGTGGGCCGCAGACATTGCCAGCATGGGGAATACAGTCAGGCCCAACACCACATTACCCACCCTATCCCACACTATACCCAACACTGCCATACACTGTCATGATGCCATACATTGTACCTTCCTTTGCATACTAACATACAAGTTTTGATTTGGAAAAAAAAAAGTGTATTGAAAAGAGTATTTTGTTTTGAATGCCGGGAGTCATTTTCTTTGTCGGGGAGCGTGTGACCCACCCATAATGTGTCACATTTTTGTGTTGATATATTTATTTTATTTTATGGTTTGAATTCGTTTTTGGAGCTGTCATTCCACATTTATCAATATTCACATTGGTCAGTAGGGGGCAGCAGGGCGTTTCTTCCCAATTGAATGCGATCACCTACAGACCGGAAGTGTCTTGTCATTCTGACGAGAGCGACCAGTCTGTGACCAACTGAAACGTTCTGTGTGCTTTTTTCCTCCTGTATAACAGGACAATATTATCTGACTGCTTGTCCTGGCTACCTGGGACCTGCAACACGGACATCAGTTAAAACAAGTTGTAAGGATCCGCAGATGGCTAGTGTGACATCATAGGTCAACTGGAAAAGGAATTTGTTCATAAAATAAGAAGCTCCCCAGTGTTCGGGAGGCACTATTTAAGAAATCAGACTAATTTAGTGCGTGTAAACGTAGTGAATGTCAACAACAACATTGAGAGTATTTTCTGTGTTGGCTATCATTAATGGGAGACTTTGTGAGAGCCTTGGAGCGTGATCATGTGGCTCTATTTTTTAAATGTTTCAAATAAGAACAAAAACAGTGACATATAATGTCCACTCTCTCTGGGATGTCGACTGACGGGTTGTTGTTTTGTTCTTGAGCTGATAAATTCAGAATAGTCCTCACTCCTCTGATACAAATTCTTCCTAGCAAAGCCGTGATCGCCTAATGCTGCATTCCATTTGTTAAGAGCCATATAGTATCAAGTTGGTAGCCTGTGGATTTTCAAAGTTGACCAACTTCTCAGATTTGTGCCACCAACTTCTACTATACAGGCGATTTGCATGATATAACCTAGCATAGTTTTTTTTCCAAATGCAAAAGCAATATAGAAGCAGCTCAAGCTCCCTCTTCTTCATTATTTTATGGCGGGTCCCAACCAACGTTATTAGCAGCAGAAGATAACTAGTAGTACGCTACTCGCTAGTAGTTGGAGGAGCAGTGTGAACAAGGAGATATGTTACTACGCCAGAAAAGTAGTTTCTCTGTGTTCGCTCTTACAATTACAATGTCACTACAGCAGTGTTTTTCAACCACTGTGCCGCGGCACACTAGTGTACCGTGAGATATTGTTTGGTGTGCCGTGGAACATCACGTAATTTCACCTAATTGGGTTCAAAATATTTTATGCAAACCAGTAATTATAATCTGCAAATAATGTGCCGTTGTTGAGTGTCTGTACTGTCTAGAGCTCGGCATATCAGTGTAGGTGGCAGCAGGTAGCGAATTGCTTTGTAGATGTCGGGAACACGGTTCGTCCTGATCACAATATGCGGGAGGCAGCGTGCAGGTAAAAAGGTATCTAATGCTTAAACCAAAAATAAACAAAAGGCAAGTGCCGCTAAGAAAAGGCATTGAAGTTTAGGGATGGCTATGCAAAACGAAGCTAAAACTGAACTCGCTGCATAGTAAACAAAAACAGGATGCTGGATGACAGCAAAGACTTACAGCGTGTGGAGCAGACGCCGTCCACAAAGTACATCCGTACATGACAATCAACACTAAAATAGGAGCGCAAGACAAGAACTAAAACACTACACACGGGAAAACACCAAAAAACTCAAAATAAGTCACTGCGTAATGTGACCGGTCGTGACAGTACACCTACTTTGAGACAAGAGCTATAGTGATGCATGGTTGGTTATGGTTTGAATTCATATTCAACAATTGCGAGAACGACTTTTTACTGTCAATATCGGCTGCTGAGTTTGATTTTTTTATGTTTTCTGCTCGCGGTGTGCCTCGGGATTTTTTCGATTAAAAAAATGTGCCTTGGCTCAGAAAAGGTTGAAAAACTGCACTACAGCTTGGTTAATATGCAGGTCACGGCATGTAAATGGAGCATTGTTTGCGTTTTTTTAAAATGTTTTTAGAGTACTTTATAAGCGGAATAGATGAATCCCATATAGCCTACCTGTATTGTAAGCCGCCTCCTACTAGAAGGTTTTCACTATTTAGAAGGCACAGATATAGGGAAAGATGTGTGTTCTTGCCTCACATGAGGATTGTAAATGATGGGCAAACTTCCAAAAAAAATGCAGTTAGTAGAGTGTAGGGTTGTACGGTATACCAGTATTAGTATAGTACCGCGATACTAATGAATCATATTCGGTACTATACCGCCTCTGAAAAGTACCGGTTCACCCCCTCCCCCCCGTCGTCATCACGTCGTGTCATTGCTGGTTTACGAGCAGACGAGCATGTTCGGTAGCGCACAATCACGGAGTACTTACAAGCAGACACAGTGTGTAGACAGAAAAGGGAGAATGAACGCATTTTGGCTTAAAAACTAACGATAAAGGTGAAGTTATAACACTGAAACACCCTCAGGAATAGGTCCTTTAAGACATGGCTAGCTTGCGGCTAACGTCCAGCACCAGTCTGCACTGTTTTAGCTACTTTTAAATCACTAATCCTCGCCTCCATGGCGACAAATAAAATACGTTTCTTACAAGTTTCATCCCTGCAGGACGAGGAATAGCTAAACATGCTTCACTACACACCATAGCTCACCGGCGTCAAAATGTAAATAAACGCCATTGGTGGATCTACACCTAACATCCACTGTAGTGATACCAAGTACAGTAGCGTATCTAGTCGATACTACTATGATTATGTCGGGGTTTTTTTTGGCATCACATCTTCTTTCGTTTTTAAAAAAAAATTTATATTATGTTTATAAACTCAGGAGATATGTCCCTGGACACATGAGTACTTTGAATATGACCAATGTATGATCCTGTAACTACTTGGTATCGGATTGATACCCAAATTTGTGGTATCATTCAAAACTAATGCAAAGTCTCAAACAACAGAAGAAAGAGTGATTATTACATTTTAACAGAAGTGTAGATATAGAACATGTTAAAAGAGAAAGTAAGCAGCAGTAAATGAACAAGTGGATTAATAATTCATTTTCTACCACTTGTCCTTAATAATTTTGACAAAATAATAGATTGGAAAATGACACAGTATGTTACTGCATACATCAGCAGCTAAATTAGGAGCCTTCGTTTGCTTACTTACCACTAAAAGACAAGTTGTTTCGTATGTCTACTATTTTATTTAAGGACAAACTTGCAATAAGATACATATGTTTAATGTACCCTAACATTTTTTGTTAAAATAAAGCCAATAATGCAATTTTTTGCAGTCCCCTTTATTTAGAAAAGTATCAAAGTATTGAAATATTTTTAGTACCGGTACCAATAACACTAGTAGAGTGGTAATTTGCTACCAAGTACACCAGACGGAAAGTTAGGCTTTTCCTCTCCTATCATCCGACCTGAAATACTTCCTTACAAGAGTAACAAATTGGAAATTTCGAAATGTAAGGCAGTAGGATGTGTATGCTCAATCATACACACATGCACTAGCAGTTCACTGCATGTTTAACTTAGCAGTTTGTCCATAGGAGTCATGTTGATGGATGGACGTCAGATGGCGGTGGCCTGCCTCACTCCTCTACTTCACACAACCACATTAACTGTGCCATCAATCAGTGTAGATGCGTGTATATGAATTACACGCATTATTCTACAGAATATGTACTTTGCATGAACACACAAAAGCACACATGCACACAATAAGGATAAAAATCTCTCTACCACTGACCTCCCGGACCTCATTACTGCAACCAATCAGGAGACAAAACATGGGGCTGATTAGTGAGAGACCTTCATAAATAAACTGCAAAAGGCTGAGCAGAGTGAGGAAGAGAGGTTGAGCTCAACTGGAGTGGGGGAGAGATCATGTAGCCTTGAGGTGAGAGGAGTTACTCTTCTGTGCAACTTAACCTTGCTCTGCCCCTGTGAGTTCATGTCAGAGGAGCTGGATACATCACTACACGCTAAGACACAAGGGTTCACACACAATGTGTTCCTCATATATCCCCCATTTCTCCGTGTCTCTCTTACACACACACACACACACACACACACACACACACACACACACACACACACACACACACACGCACACACACACACACACACACACAAAATGTACCCTGATAAGAGTTGAATATGTGTTTACATACTGTACATCATCCAGGGCCAGTCCCCTCAGGAAACTTTCGTAAGTTATACGGTATAAGAATTGGCAGGCTTCAGCAGTATGTAGGTAGATCATGACTTTGCCAGTGTAAAAACAGGTTGTGTGTGTAAGAATGCATTCACAGATGTAATAATAACCCAGGGGTCGGCAACCCAAAATGTTGAAAGAACCATATTAGACCAAAAATACAAAAACAAAATCTATCTGGAGCCGTAAAAAATTCAAAGCCTAATATAAATAAGTCTCTCCAGAGAGTGGTGAGGACGGCGGAAAAGATCATCAGGACTCCTCTTCCTCCTATCAAGGAGATCGCAAAAAGCCGCTGCCTGACCAGGGCTCAGAAAATCTGCAAAGACTCCTCCCACCCCCACCAAGGACTGTTTTCACTGCTGGACTCTAGAAAGAGGTTCCACAGTCTCCGAAGCAGAACCTCCAGGTTCTGTAACAGCTTCTTCCCTCAAGCCGTAAGACTCTTGAATGCATCATAATTAAATTATCCCCTCAACTCCCCCCAAAATGGATTAACTCGCTGGAATAAAAAAGACAATATAACATACATCCATAAACGTAGACGCATGTCAAAATGTGCAATATATTTATCTGTACAGTAATGTATTTATTTATTTATATATATTTATTTATTTTATATATTATTTATATATATTTATTTATTTATATATGCACCACATTGCTTTTTTATCCTGCACTACCATGAGCTTATGTAACGAAATTTCGTTCGTATCTGTGCTGTAAAGTTCAAATTTGAATGACAATAAAAAGGAAGTCTAAGTCTAAGTCTATAAGTGTTACATTGAAAGCAACACATAATGTAAGTGTCTATTTTAGCTATATTAGCCTACTATCAAAATGACTGTGTTTCGCAGGCTGACACAAATCGTCGTTGACAGAAATGTTGACATTTTAATATTTATTCTACACATTTTTTACAACATTGGAAAACATTAGTAAAATGGAGGCTTCTCAGAAGGTACGTTAACTCTTGGAAATTACTGGCTTAGAATGGCCAAAGGTATAGATGTGTGTGTCCCAAGTTTAAGGAAACGGCAGGCTGTCTTCTTCTATTGGATTTATTACAATCTTTGCAAGCTGAGTAATGTTTGCTGTGGTCTATAACGGCACACAAACAACTATCAGAAATGTAGCCAATATTACACACAGATAATTTGTCATGAGACATGCGAAATTAAATTGAATAAATAGAGGACATAAGTAAAATAAAATTAAATGAGCTCAAATATACCTACAAACAAGGCATAATGATGCAATATGTACATAGAGCTAGCCTAATTAGCATTTTAGCATGGATTAGCTTGCAGTTATGCACTGACCAAATATGCCTGATTAGCACTCCAACAAGTATAACATCAACAAAGCTCACCTTTGTGCATTCATGCACAGCATAAAAAGTTTGGTGGACAAAATAAGACAAAAAAGAAGTGGCATTAAACACGTCTTTCTGTGGCAGCGTCGGAGAAAGTTGTACATATAAATAAACTACAGTGAGTTCAAGGTTCGCAGAAAATAGTAGGACAAAACGTCAAAACTGACTCTCGTCAGTGAAGCATGTTTATTATGCAGTTTAATTTTCTAACGACTATGAAGGTTTGTTTCATGTTTGTCCTCCTACAGAAACCATATTAAAACAAAACATATATTTTAGCCCATTCTTTTTCCATTTTAGGACATTTTTGAAAAAGCTCCACGGAGCCACGAGGGTGGCGCTAGCCGTTGGTTGCCGACCCCTGTAATAATCTCTTACCATTTGCAAGTTTCTACTCTATCACAGTGACACAAAGCCAATGACATCACAAGCTGCTGGATATGTTCGCCATTCCCCTGTCGACCATTCGCACTGAAAAGAGAGGTATACACAGAGTGAGATAGGGAAAGAGATATGTGTTTCATTCACCATCTGGCCTTCAGCCAAGAACATTCTGTTCTGCTCCGTTTGAGGGGGGGATAGAGAA
Organism: Nerophis lumbriciformis; assembly: GCF_033978685.3. Classification (NCBI taxonomy): domain Eukaryota; kingdom Metazoa; phylum Chordata; class Actinopteri; order Syngnathiformes; family Syngnathidae; genus Nerophis; species Nerophis lumbriciformis. Next base: position 41,960,934 of record NC_084549.2, on the reverse strand, counting down.
TAAGCTTCCTATCCTATGCCTGTCCATGCACATACACACCTGAACACAATCTTAAAGGGGAATTGCACTTTTTTGGAATTTCGCCTATCGTTCACAATCCTAATGTAAGACAAGCACACTTATGTTTTTATTTTTCTTATGCACTCCAGCTAGTAAATAAATGCGAACAAAAGTCTGCTTACAATGGAGTCAATGGGAGATGTTCTATTCTGCCTATAAAGTACTGTAAAAAAACATCCAAACACTTCCATCAAGGTTTTACAGTAAGTATAATGTAGTAACAGGCACATTAATAATAGCATGTAATATTTACGTATATTGGTCATTTTAAGCATTTAGCGGCGCATTAAATTAAAAAATGCATCACGTTTGCTTTTTCCTTCAACTACAACATTGACTACTCACGCTGACTTAATGAGAGCCAACAAACATAATAAAGCATCATTTACTGTACAATGTCTGCTGTCAATGGGATGCCGACTGTTAGGATGTTGATATATTCCTGTATAGATGAAGAATGACTCATAATCTTTGCAGAGGGTGAAAAAATAAAGGGTGGGTAAAAACCAGCGCTTTTCGTGTGTCTTTATCGCCATCTCCTGGTCTAAGTTGTCTGTCAACTTCTTAGTTTATGTCCACATCATTTTACTATCAAGTTTTTTTTAATTTTTTTAGAGCGTACAAAGCTAAGTCTGACATACCAATACACGTATTGGTATGTCAGACTTAGCTTTGTCGTGGTTTAACTCTTATCTTACTGACAGGATGCAGTGCGTCTCCCATAATAATGTGACCTCGGACTATGTTAAGGTAACGTGCGGAGTTCATCAGGGTTCGGTTCTTTGCCCTGCACTCTTTAGTATTTACATGCTGCCTCTAGGCGACATCATACGCAAATACGGTGTTAGCTTTCATTGTTATACTGATGAAACCCAACTCTACATGACCCTAAAGCTGACCAACACGCCGGATTGTAGTCAGCTGGAGGCGTGTCTTAATGAAATTAAACAATGGATGTCCGCTAACTTCTTGCAACTCAACGCCAAGAAAACGGAAATGCTGATTATCGGTCCTGCTAAACACCGACATTTATTTAATAATACCACCTTAACATTTGACTACCAAACAATTCACAAGGCGAATCAGTAAAGAATCTGGGTATTATCTTCGACCCAACTCTCTCGTTTGAATCACACATTAAGAGTGTTACTAAAACGGCCTTCTTTCATCTCCGTAATATCGCTAAAATTCGTTCTATTTTATCCACTAGCGACGCTGAGATCATTATTCATGCGTTCGTTACGTCTCGTCTCGACTACTGTAACGTATTATTTTCGGGTCTCCCTATGTCTAGCATTAAAAGATTACAATTGGTACAAAATGCGGCTGCTAGACTTTTGACAAGAACAAGAAAGTTTGATCATATTACGCCTATACTGGCTCACCTGCACTGGCTTCCTGTGCACTTAAGATGTGACTTTAAGGTTTTACTACTTACGTATAAAATACCACACGGTCTAGCTCCGTCCTATCTTGTCGATTGTATTGTACCATATGTCCCGGCAAGAAATCTGCGTTCAAAGAACTCCGGCTTATTAGTGATTCCCAGGGCCAAAAAAAGTCTGCGGGCTATAGAGCGTTTTCTATTCGGGCTCCAGTACTATGGAATGCCCTCCCGGTAACAATTAGAGATGCTACCTCAGTAGAAGCATTTAAGTCCCATCTTAAAACTCATTTGTATACTCTAGCCTTTACATAGACCCCCTTTTAGACCAGTTGATCTGCCGTTTCTTTTCTTTTCTCCTCTGCTCCCCTCTTCCTTGTGGAGGGGGGGGCACAGGTCCGGTGGCCATGGATGAAGTGCTGGCTGTCCAGAGTCGGGACCTGGGCTGGACCGCTCGCCTGTGCATCGGCTGGGAACATCTCTGCGCTGCTGACCCGTCTCCGCTCGGGATGGTGTCCTGCTGGCCCCACTATGGACTGGACTCTTACTATTATGTTGGATCCACTATGGACTGGACTCTCACAATATTATGCCAGATCCACTCGACATCCATTGCATTCGGTCTCCCCTAGAGGGGGGGGGGGGGGGGGGGGGGGGGTTACCCACATATGTGGTCCTCTCCAAGGTTTCTCATAGTCATTCACATCGACGTCCCACTGGGGTGAGTTTTTCCTTGCCCTTATGTGGGCTTTGTACCGAGGATGTCGTCGTGGCTTGTGCAGCCCTTTGAGACACTTGTGATTTAGGGCTATATAAATAAACATTGATTGATTGAAACATTGAAGGTGAGAGGCATGATTTAAAATCTAGAATACATTTTTATGAGCTCCAAGGTGAGAAAGCAGCTCACCAGCTGCTGTTGTCAATGAAGCGGAATAAGTTCCCTCTCTCTGATCAATTTGCCGCTAAACGTAGGTCCTTAATGTTAGTGCTTATATATTGCCAATACTTTGTTAATATTAAGGTCACAAAATATAAATTAAGTGTTAGTATTTATTGGGTTTTATGGTCGGAATAAGTGCAATGATGTCATGGACCCTATTGGCTTCATTGTAAGCGACTTTTATTTACGTTTATTATGAGCTAGCGTGCATTAAAAACAGACATATGGGAATTATAGTCAGTGATGGACAAGCTACTTGGAAAATGTAGTAAGCTAAGCTAAAAGTTACTCTCCATTTAATGTAGCTAAGCTACAGGGGAAGCTATCCCCGGAGAATTGTAACAAGCTACACGGCAAAAGTAGCTTGCTACATCAAAGCTACATTTAACGGCATTTATATCTATGGGCCCACATGTATAATATCAATATAAGGGTCCATTACTATTAACTATCTGTCATTTAGCTGGGGACACCCTCCAACTACCTCGAGGGGTCCACAGCCCACTGTATGTATTTATTTCGTTTGTTTGTAATTTGGATTCACAGTCCATTTTGTCTCTTTGTAGCTTGTAGCTTTGATGTAAGCTACCTTGCAACATAGGTCTAAAAGTAGCTAAGCCAAAGGAAAAGCTACTTGTTAAAAAAGTAGCTAAGCTACCGCCAAGCTACTGGAAAATGTAGTTAAGCCACGTAGGTTAGATACATGTAGCTTGTTACTGTCCATTACTGAGTATAGGCAAGATTCCAAAAAAGTGCAGTTCCTCTTTAACACTAGGGAAAAAATCACAAGTATTCGGATTTAGCCAGATTTTAAAAAGACCATCAAAAAGCAAAAGGAAAAAACCCGGAAGAAAAACAGGAGCAAGAGAAAAATAGAGGTTTACAATTTATTGAAAACTGCTTTTCAGCACAATCAGACCATTCAAATGTTTAGGACCACAGTCTTAAAAATGTGTCTTCTGTGTCCTTTTCTGTCAGACACATCATCACGACCTCCTGATGACAAAGGTAAAAAGGCATTTAGTCTCTGAACGTGACAGGATTGTTGTCTCTCGATTCACTTTCCGCACCTTTACTCTAGTGCTTTGGTGAGAGTTAGTCCGGAGAGACTAATCTTTTTATTCTCTGTTCTTCTACTGCGCCTCATTATCTCAATCCAACCGATTGAGACAAATGAGCATGGGTTCGCTTCAAGGTTTCTTCCTCTGAGGGAGTTTGTCCTTGCCTCCATTGCTAGTGCTGGCTCATGTATAGGGAGTGTGGTACCAGACCTGCTGTTATTTTTATGAAGATCAATCCATTGTTGCGGTTATAAGGGCATTATTTTAACTAAATTTCTGTGTTTTCAAAACTATGAACAATTTTTGGGTTGTGTTTCAATGAGTTTTGTCTCACCTATCAAAGGCTCAGTGTCTCTGGGGGTCTGTGGAGTGGTAGCCTGGCCTCAGCTGGCCTGGATGCTGGGCTTCTGCATGATGATTGAATGATCTGTCTGAGGCTGAATCCCTTTTTGACTGGCAGCAAAATGAGCAAATATGTAGTGATGTAACGGTATCAAATCTCACGGTACGATATTATTGCGGTATAAGTCCAAAACTGCCATTCTGTGTAAAATGATGTGTCAGGAATCTTAAGGATGAACACACCTACTGTATTTGAACACAAACATAATGCTAAAATGTTCTAATGATATTTATTACTACATATGAGTATTTCTAAGTGCAAATAATTGTGTAGGAACATCTACTGTTTCAAGCAAATATATACAATAATAACTTATAGTTGATGTCTTTAAAGTAAGTAATGTAAACATCCAGTATAGCAGTGTCCTCTACAGTGGCCATCTTTTTATATCAGTCTGGAAAATGTTGTTTCTCAGAAAAGTAAACTAACAATATAACTTTTAATAATGTAAATACATCACAAACTGGTGTTTGGCTTCCCTGGCTTCAAATATATTTTCTGTATGACAGTTTATAAGGTAGCAACTTTTCCAGCCATGCTTTCCGCCCAAGTGCAGCTGGAATAGGCTCCAGTCCCCCCGCGACATTGACAGACAAGCAGTAGAAAAATAGATGGATGGATTGGGAATGTACAAACCCCGTTTCCAAATGAGTTGGAAAATTGTGTTACATGTAAATATAAATGTACTTTCTTAATAAGACCATTCTATCCAATCAATGCCATTTGTGTCTCTAGAAAGTAGATGCACTATCAAATTAACTGTGATTTTTAATTTTATATTATTAAAATCGATTTACATCCAAGTCACAGTTTTTATTTAGTCATATTCTACAAACCCCATTTCCATATGAGTTGGGAAATTGTGTTAGATGTAAATATAAACGGAATACAATGATTTGCAAATCACTTTCAACCCATATTCTGTTGAATATGCTACAAAGACAACATATTTGATGTTCAAACTGATAAACTTTTTTTTTTGCAAATAATCATTAACTTTAAAATTTGATGCCAGCAACACGTGACAAAGAAGTTGAGAAAGGTGGCAATAAATACTGATAAAGTTGATGAATGCTCATCAAACACTTATTTGGAACATCCCACAAGTGTGCAGGCTAATTGGGAACAGGTGGGTGCCATGATTGGGTATAAAAACAGCTTTCCAAAAAATGCTCAGTCTTTCACAAGAAAGGATGGGGCGAGGTACACCGCTTTGTCCACAACTGCGTGAGCAAATAGTCAAACAGTTTAAGAACAACGTTGCTCAAAGTGCAATTGCAAGAAATTTAGGGATTTCAACATCTACGGTCCATAATATCATCAAAAGGTTCAGAGAATCTGGAGAAATCACTCCACGTAAGCGGCATGGCCGGAAACCAACATTGAATGACCGTGACCTTCGATCCCTCAGACAACACTGTATCAAAAACCGACATCAATCTCTAAAGGATATCACCACATGGGCTCAGGAACACTTCAGAAAACCACTGTCACTAAATACAGTTTGTCGCTACATCTGTAAATGCAAGTTAAAGCTCTACTATGCAAAGCGAAAGTCATTTATCAACAACATCCAGAAACGCCGCCGGCTTCTCTGGGCTCGAGATCATCTAAGATGGACTCATGCAAAGTTGAAAAGTGTTCTGTGGTCTGACGAGTCCACATTTCAAATTGTTTTTGGAAATATTCGACATCGTGTCATCCGGACCAAAGGGGAAGCAAACCATCCAGACTGTTATCGACGCAAAGTTCAAAAGCCAGCATCTGTGATGGTATGGGGGTGCATTAGTGCCCAAGGCATGGGTAGCTTACACATCTGTGTAGGCACCATTAATGCTGAAATGTACATACATGTTTTGGAACAACATATGCTGCCATCTAAGCGCCGTATTTTTCATGAACGCCCCTGCTTATTTCAGCAAGACAATGCCAAGCCACATTCAGCACGTGTTACAACAGCGTGGCTTTGTAAAAATAGAGTGCGGGTACTTTCCTGGCCTACCTGCAGTCCAGATCTGTCTCCCATGAAATTCTAAGTTTATTATTTGCAAAAAAAAAATTAAGTTTATGAGTTTGAACATCAAATATCTTGTCTTTGTAGTGCATTCAATTGAATATGGGTTGAAAAGGATTTGCAAATGATTGTATTCCGTTTATATTTACATCTAACACAATTTCCCAACTCATATGGAAACGGGTTTGTATAAAGCAGTTTTTAAGTTTACTCGTATTTCTCGTGTTGAACATTTTTTGGAGTGATTTCCTGCCGTGCAGTGTGACGAAAGTGGCACTGTACGAACTTTCTTACCTCCGCCAAAGAGGTTATGTTTTGCCTTGGGCTTGTTTGTCTGTTTGTTAGCAACATAACTCAGCCCGTTATGGACAGACTTAACATAAAAAAACAATTCCTTTTATCTACGATGACTACGAACACACTTTGCTTCCTGCTTATGGTGTTCAATTGTACGGAATATGTACTTCACTGTGCAATCTACTAATAAAGGTTTCAATCAATCAATCAATGTGGGGCAGGGCAGTCTTCCCGTCTGGCTGCGGGGAGTTGCTGGGCCCCTCAAGTCGGAGTGTCCCGTCTTGCTGCCTGCGTGGGGTATGGTCTCACTCCGGCTTGGGGCTCGTTCTCTCCTGCTTCTCCTGTGCCTTCTTCTCTACCAGGTGCGTGTTTCTACGGCCTGCCACTGACCTGCCCGGCAACATGGTGGGCCCGGTTCTCGGGGTCCTACCGCTGGCTGGCCTGCCAACGTGGGGCCGGGAGTCCCTTGTTCCCTGGGTACCGTACTTGCTGTTTTGGGTTGGGCTGTCAAGTTGGCTGGGGCTGTGCTTTGGCTCCCGCACATTCTGGGAGAAAACTGGGGAAAACACGGCACACTAATAAAGCTTAACCTATTTTTATTATAACAATCTATAAGGTTAATATAGTCTGCTTCTCTTTCTCCCCCCCATTTATCTGCTTTCTTTTATAATTAAAGTTTTCATTACATATATGTATTTGCGTTGTTTACGTTTTTTTGTTGCTAGGTGGCTGATCAGCTGCACTTGCTTTCTGTTTATTGATTAACGTCCTCACCTGTTTCCGCCCCTAATCACTCCCCTTTATATTCTGGTGTTTTCCCTGTCTTAGTGGCTGGTCCATAGTTCGCTACACACAACGGTTTGTTGGTAGGTTTTGTTGTATGTTTTCACACTACCTATGTTTATGTTTATGTTGAGCTGGTACCCAAGTTGTGGGTTTTTCGCCATGTGTTTTGAATTTCAAGTAAAGATTTATCTTACCTGCAAGCTGCCTGAGGTCCTCTGCGTCATTTGGAATCGCAAACACTTCACATTATGCCAGCATACGACAGATTGTGCAACAAAGTTTTGTTGTGTTGCAAATACAATGACAATAAAGCACCTATCCTATCTTATGTATTGTTGAATTTAAAATTGTTAATAATAGATTGATGATTGTTATTATTCATCATCAATAGTGTTAGTTCTATTGGTATTTTTATTGTTCCATTTGTAGTGTAATAATGTTCACTGTCATTTCTGTGTTATTACTATCTACTTCACTAACTGGTTATTTGCTATCATGTTGCGTATCATATTTGTACATATCGTATTAGCTGATGCTGTGACGATCTGTCAGCATGGAATGTGCGCACACTTTTGGACAGAGATGATGCAGACAGACCACAGAGGAGAACAGCCTTGATAGGAAAGGGACTCGCCAGATACAGCATTGACATCGCAGCCTTGAGTGAGACCAGACTCGCAGGAGAAGGAGAGCTCTGTGAAAGGGGCTCTGACGGACCACCGCCTCATTATCACCAAGCTCAACATCCGCATTCAACCCAAACGGCGCCCGCAAGGGAAGAAGGCCCCAAAACGGTTAAACATTGCCAAGTTGAAGACCGCCAGCTGCAAGCAGTCCTTTGTGAACGCTCTGGAAGAGCACCTGGAGTCCACTTCTCCGGTCAACCAGAATGTGGAGGCAGATTGGGCATCACTCAGAGAGCTGATTTACACCACAGCTACAGAGACTCTGGGGCCCCAAATCAGGAAACATAAGGACTGGTTTGATGAGAACTGCGGGGACATCAAGCAGCTATTGGATGAGAAACACCACCTCCACCAAACCTACCTTAGTAACCCCAAGTCCATATCAAAGAAAGATGCTTTAATTAACGCACGCAGAACTGTGCAGAAGAAGCTCCGTCAGATGCAAGACGCTTGGCTCAGCAACAAAGCTGACGAGATCCAAGGTTATGCAGACAGGCGGGACTATAAGAACTTCTACGACGCCTTGAAAGAAGTATACGGCCCTACGTCTTCAGGATCAAACCCCCTCCTTAGCGCAGATGGGAACACTCTCATTACAGAAAAAGAAAAGATCCTAGAGAGATGAGCCAAACATTTTGGCAACGTCCTGAACCACCCCTCGACCATCAACGACAAAGCCATTAATCGTCTCCCCCAAGTGCCCATCAACGAAACACTGGAAGATCCTCCAACCTTGCTTGAGACCCAGAAAGCAATACGTCTACTCTCCAGTGGCAAAGCACCTGGTACCGACGCCATTCCAGCTGAGGTCTACAAGGAGGGGGGAACAGCATTGACCAACAGGCTCCAGCAGTTGTTTCTTCTGATGTGGGAGCAAGAGACGATTCCTCAGGAATTGAAGGACGCTTCCATCATACATCTGTACAAGGGCAAAGGAAACAGACAGGCCTGCGACAACCACAGAGGCATATCCCTGCTTTCCATCGCAGGAAAGATCCTTGCCAGGATCCGGCTTAACCGCCTCACAGCCCACCTTGACCAAGGACTTCTGCCTGAAAGCCAGTGTGGATTCCGCAAGGAGCGAGGAACCATTAACATGGTATTCGCTGCCAGGCAGCTTCAAGAGAAGTGTCAGGAGCAGAACTCCGATCTGTTCTCCACCTATGTCGACCTGACCAAAGCCTTTGACAACGTCAGCAGAGAGGGTCTGTGGAAGATTATTGGAAAGTATGGTTGCCCAAGGAAATTCATCGCTTTGGTGACACAATTCCACGAGGGCATGCAGGCCAGAGTCCAGGACAGCGGAGAATCCTCTGACTCATTCCCAGTCACAAACGGGGTCAAGCAAGGCTGCGTCTTGGCGCCCACACAGTTCAGCCTCATGTTTTCCGCCATGCTTACAGACGCCTTCAGAGACGAAGATGTTGGTGTCAACCTGAGGTACCGCACAGATGGCAAACTGTTCAAATTTCATATGCTCCAAGCAAAAACCAAAGTTATGACAGACACCATCAGAGAATTGTTGTCCACTGATGGCTGTGCCCTTAACGCTGTCTCAGAAGCCGACATACAACGCAGTGTTGACATGTTCTCCAGCGCCTGCAAAAACTTTGGTCTTACGATCAGCACAAAGAATACTGAAGACTGAAGTCCTTCATCAGCCTGCGCCTGGAAAGCCTTACGTTGAGCCCAACATCACTGTCAACGGCCAGAGACTCAACACAGTGAACCACTTCACCTACCTTGGCAGCACACTGTCTCAAAATGTCACCATCGATGACGAAGTGAACACCCGCATAGCCAGAGCCAGCTCCTCTTTCGGCAGACTGTATCTGAATGTCTGGAACAGAAGAGGCATCACCACCCAGACCAAACTGGAAGTGTACGGGGCAGTGGTGCTCCCTACACTGCTCTATGCATGCGAAACATAGACGGTGTACCAAAGGCATGCCAGGAAGCTAAATTACTTCCACACAACAAGTCTCAGGAAGATCCTCGGCATCACTGGCAGGACAAAGTCCTAGATACAGAAGTTCTGGCTAAAGCAGGTCTCTCTAGCATCTTCACCATCCTGATGCAGTCCCAGGTGGGCAGGTCACATAGCCCATATGCAAGACAAGAGTCTGCCCAAAATACTTTTCTACGGCGAGCTGCAGCATAGCCAGCGGTCCCGGGGTGGGCAAAAGAAACGCTTCAAAGATACACTCAAAGCCTCACTGAAAGAGTTTTCCTTCAACCCAGACACATGGGAACAATCCGCAATGGATCGAGCCACTTGGCGCTGTTCCATCCACAAAGACTCCAAGTTGTGCGAAGCAAGGAGGACCACTTCCGCAGAAAAGAAAAGGCAAGCCCGAAAAGCCCGTGCCGTCAACCCCCTGGAGACGTCCCACTCGTCTCATGTCCCTTTGGTACCCGAACCTTCCGTGCCAGGATCGGCCTCGTCAGCCATCTGCGCACGCACAGACAGAGCCAGTCCCAGAAACCCTACGATGACTAGAGTGGTCCTCGTCGACCCAACGGACGAACAAAGATTATCTACTCCACTAACTGGTTCTTTGCTATCATGTTGCGTATCATATTTGTACATATCATATTAGCTGATGTTGTGACGATCTGTCACTTCATTTCTGTTTGTGTTTCCTTGTTTGATGTTTATTTCCTGTCAACGCTCGTATGCGGAGCAAGCTCTGACACTGATCGTACAGGGAGCGGACCGCCACAATAAGACAGTCCGATACTCCATACTCTCTGAGCACTCTCCACAGGACTTCCCGAGGGACACGGTCGAATGCCTTCTCCAAGTCCACAAAGCACATGTAGACTGGTTGGGCAAACTCCCATGCACCCTCAAGGACCCTCCCGAGAGTATAGAGCTGGTCCACAGTTCCACGACCAGGACGAAAACCACACTGATCCTCCTGAATGTGTGTTGAAGTAGCAACACATTAGCAGATTTTTTGGGCTTTATTCAGAGACTGTACTCATGTTTAAATATATACTTTTCTTAATAAATAATGGAGGGTATAATTTATGTAGGAATAAACTGGAACATTTTATGAGCTTCCCCTTCTTGAAAGACCAGCAGCCGCTACTGCTCAGACTGGGGGCTCAAACAAGACATAGACCCACTACATCTGGGAGAGTAAATGCTCATTCAGGGAAGAAGCAGTTTTAGCAGCCAATCTATTTTGTAAGGATACAATATAATACAACACATTGTAACTTTATATTTCATAATAAGCATCGCTTACATTAGAGGACACACTCATGAGCACAGATATACAAATAATATCATTAAGGCCAAAACAATACTATTGTAATGAACAACATGCCTGCACCCCAGATCTGTGAGATTGTTTGTATTTTTTCATTGAAACTTTTTGTTAAAGTTAGGAAGTGATGGTCGCAACACACTTGCATTAACTATGCCTGGTGATGTAATGGTACACACTTATGCCTTTCACAGCAGAGGGCATGGTTCGATTCATGCCCTGTTGCATCATGAAAGGAATCCGGTGTGAAAACTAAACCAAGCCCTCTGATGTGATTGACTTCCTGTGGTGAGCCCAAACAGCGTGGAATGGAATTATCCAGCACAGCCATTATAAATGTTCTGCCTGGAAACGCAACATTTCAGTAACAGCCTCTTTCAGTTATTGCTCAGGCGGTGTGGAAAAGGTATGATGACAGAGGAATATGTGCTTTACAGCACAGAGCTATAAATAGAATACTTATGTGAATTGACGAGTATTAGTGAGTGATTCACCACCACAGGCAATTAGGAAAGCACTGTGCAGTAATAAGTACAGCTGCAACTCCACATGTCTATAGCAGAGGAGGGTTTTTTTTCTGTTAGCTTATCTGGAACATGTCAAATGTACCCAAGTATAAAAGGCAAAGAGGCCACATGGCATTTGTCTGTGGCCTAATAGTTGTGGTTGTAAGGTAAGTAAATTAAATGGCATTGACAGACAACAGAAGAGCTCTGCTGAAGCTGGTACAAGCTGACCCCAAAAAGCAACAAATGCATCAAATCTTTCTATCAACTTATCGTATTCAGAGTTCACCCGAGCAAACTTTGGCTGAAAGGTAGAGTACACCCTATATTTCTCACCACTTAATTGCAGGGCATTTGTGAAAGACAAATTGAGCAGAAATCAATCCAACATGAGCTGCACATGTCAACTGCAGCCTCAAGTACCATCGTGGAGCAGCTTGTAGCAAGTACATGCAACAAAAACATAAACATAACACGTGGGGTTTTTTTGCTCCCATTTTTTATAATCTTAACTTTTTTTATGCACACAAAACACCTATTGCTCACATATGTTGCTGACAAATCTGTTTAAATCTGTGTTAGTGATCATTTTTTCCTGCTGGAAAAAATCCATGCACTTCACAGGTGTGGCATACCAATATGTTGATTAGACAGCATGATTATTACAGAAGTGCGCCTTAGGTTGGTCAATATACAAATGTATTCCACAAAGTAGGCACAGTATATCAAACGTATTTGTTTTATCTGTAGTACCTTAATCTTTGATCATAACAGTGTTTGCTCAATTCAAAAGTGTTCATATCTTGTTTATCATGTTGTGTTTTTACACATGTCATAATGCGGATAAATAATATTTGTTTTAAACATTTCTTAAATATGAATCCTTTGTGTTCCACCTTGGCCCTAGTTGGCACTCTAATGATCTTTACCAGTAGTGATACTGATACTGAAAGCTTGTTTGTTCAAATTCTTTTGATTCACCAAAGCTCTACAGTAATATCAATAACCTTTTGGTGAGTTATTGTGATGACCGTGGCTTGTGAAGTAGAGCAGGTCTGTAAAGTTCCTGGCTAGTTTCCTGGTTCTGCTTGAAAAATCTGTTTCCACCTGCTGTTTAAATGTATTCTGAGTGATCCAATCCCAAATGGGCTTTAAGTACTGGTGTGAGTGCAGTTAGAACACATTTGGAGCACATCGAATCACTCAGAACGATTTTGAAGGTGGTCTTGGCCACTTGAGACTGATATCTGTTTGCAGTGTGAGCACAAATATGACCTGAACCACATTGAAAGACCACCTACTTAACTTTGATCTTCTGGGTAAGCTAATGTGTACCCTATTGGTGATGATATATTGAGCTTTAAAGTCAGAGTTTGTCTCATATGTTTCTTTTTTCTCCAGTGTTTAGGAAAAGGAAGTCAATTGCTGCCAACATGAGCTGTAGAGATGAGGGTACGCAGAGGGTATCACTTTCACTTTCCTTTCTCAGGTAATTTATGATGGAGAACTCTAATTACCCTATATCAAAAACAGAGCAGCAAGTTAACCGCAAAAGGTGTTTTTCCAACCCAGGAATTCAGAGGACTCACGAGGTAGCTTGAACGCTGACAGCAGTGACACTCTAATGGGCTCTTTCATTCAATGTTGTTTTCTCTGCAGTGTGTGATTCGACAGTTGACATCCTCAGTCTGCAACAGCTTGTGACACTGCTATGCAGACAAATGCCAATTAAGCAGTTATTTACATAAAGAAAACAAACAGTTATCTAATTGGCAGTTGTACTCTACCTTAAATGATAACAAAACACTGCTAATAATGTATATACAACAGTTTGCACTTCATCATCAAGAACTGAGTCCTTAAAAAATGTATCATGTGCTCATAACATGCACAATGTCCCCATGACACTGAAACATTGGACCTAACTTGCCTAAAGTCTCACTGCATTCGGAGTGAATGTCAATATGTACAAATTGCGCCTATTTTTATGTGAAACATATCTCCCTTTGCTTAATTGACTGAATATCTCAAACAATGTTAGGTATGGTCAACACCAGGGGGCGTCAATAGTTTTTAAGAACAGGGGCCAAGAGATTGACTTGATGGCAGTGTGCGAAGCACGCAAGCGAAACCTTTTTGCACTTGCAAGATCTTTTCGCTCACAAGAGGTGGTGGAGTAATTTTTATTAGTGTAACATAATTTCTGATGATTATCATACGTAAATGAGCTTGGCTCTCTTTGTTTAGAGCTAAAACGAGTCTCAGAAATCAATCAACATAATGCTGACAATTTGACTTGATTTGCTAGCCAGTTTTATACATCATCATGGGGAGCACCGAGTTCATTAACTACATTGGCCTGTTAGCTATTAGCTCTTTGAGCTAATTGTTACTTTCAGCAGTTGTAAAGACGTACTTTCTTGAAAAACGTTCATTTATCTATCTTGTAGGCTAGTTCTCTTAATGAAGCTGCTCCCTGTCTGGCTCTGGCTGTGTGCACACTGTAGCAGGGCCATAACTAGGATTTGACCAGTGGTGTGCTGTCAGGGCCAGCAAGGCCTTCTCTGCTGGCCTAGCATAACCAGAAATCATGATCATAGTTACAGATTAAATTATTTTTTAATTTACTTTCCCTGAATATCTAAAAGTTTTCATATTCTCTTCATGTCGTATTAAGCTCCTTTCAGTGCTGTTGTTTTTAGTTTTAGTTTGTATCCAATCAGAATTCAGCTAGCTTATGTTGCCATGCTGTATGAAATCTGTCAGAAGGCCTTCAGAATCAACAATGCAGGCATCCGTGCACTGTAAATGAACGGAGACATACAGTGACAGACAATTGCGATAGCCAATCAGCTGTTGTCAGTAAGGCCTTCTAGCTGGCCTAAGGTTGAACGTGACATTTACTCGTCCTGTGATTGGATACTAATCGGGACCGTTAGCAGATGAATTTGAGAATACATAGAGTTGAGAGACAGTTGCAATAGCCAATCAGATCACAAGTTGTTGACAGTAGCCTATCCAAATAGCCTGATGTTAACGAGACTGTGATTGGATACACACTTGTCATTCCATAGTGAGTATCCATTCACAAGTTTCAATTTAGCAGGAAGCGGGAAGTGTTGCAGGGTAGCCAGACCGGGATAGCAGAGAAGGAGAAAAAAACGTTGATTAGGTGGTAGATATATATTTGCAAGACCATTTTCAAGAAGGATATTTAAAGAGAAACTACATCTTGTGAGACGATGTCGGCCAACCCCGGAAGCTAGCTCAGCTGTGCTGGCGATGTAATGCTCGCCATTTCCACTCGAATCAGCCGACGACGAGGGGTACCGCTGGCTTATACTGCATCGAATAGGTCCTACTAATTTTGAGTTAAAATATAAAATGTTTTCACTTTTAATACGTTTTTTGCAATTTGTATTTTGACAGTACCCCATAAGATTTGTTTTAATTGATTTTTAAATGCGCCAGAAAATAACTTGTTTTGTATACTGATGATGTGTTCAATGCCCCTTTGGGGCGTAAATGTGTTTCTGTATAGTATTTCTCCAGTAATGGTCATGTGGTGACATAATTGATGGTATTTTGAGAGGTAATCTTTGAAGTCGGACATCACTGAAGGCCTAGGTGGGAAACGCACGGCCCGCCACTGGATTTGACCAATACCGAGGTCAAAAATTAGGTGGTACAAGAGGAGCTTTGAAAGGCAGACATTATGTGTATCCCAACACCATATGAATAATATTACCTGGAGCAACACAAAACATTTCCAGAATAACAAAAGCTTTCAATAGCTATGTGCACATGGAAACATTTACTCGGATTAAAAGCGTAACCGGAAAAAAAAATACTTCATGTAAACATGCCATTCAGAATATTATGATCGCCATTCAGAATATTATGATCCAATCACACATGTTCGGAACACATTTTCATTCCGATTGAGACGGGTGGTTTATAACGATAGTCAGTCGGATTATAGCGCATGAAAACACATCTTCCGAAATTCAGGTTTGAATTATCCTTACTGTGCACGTCTTTGATGTCAGTTAAACTTTGGTGGTAGAGCGTGGACTGAATGTAATAGTCAAGGAATGAAACGATTGTATCGCTGCTTCTGCCCCCTATTCAACATATACAGACGTAGCATTATACACTGTTGAGTTTGTTGCTTTCAAAAACGAGACTAGCAAAAACAAAAGTGTGCTAACTGCTAGCCTCAAACACATACACAGAACGTCGTGACATGAAGACGTGTGGCAACTCATACATATCGCAACAAAAATGATACAGAACAGTCACATGAAAAAATTAAAAAAAGGTGAAACAAAAGTAGTGAACAGAAGGAAAACATTACAAATAAATACAGTGATAACAATGGACAAGCAGAAATGAACAATGCCATGTATGTTGTGTACAGTGGAAGTCTACTGCTTTTTCAGCACCTGCAGTGAGCAAACTCGTCCAAAAGAAGGCACCATAGCACAAACAATAACACACTTTTCCATTTATCTTGAGTTCTGCGCATGTCAAAGTTAAATATTCCGATTTAAGATGTGATGCATGAAAATGCACGTCATAATCAGATCAATGTTTTCAGGGTCCATGTACACAGTAACATTCTAATCCGAATGATGATCAGAATAAATACATTTTGTCCATGTACACGTGGCTACTGAGGTTGTACTATCACATGTTATATTATCTAACATCTGTGACAATCAGCATACTTTTTTAACTGTCTACTTTTTTAAATGATATTCTAAAGTTTAGCGTGTTAAACAATTTTAACATCATCAAAACATAAATTTAAAAGCCACCTGCACCACAAGGGGAAAATCTGTCTTCATATTCTTATCAGTGACAAAGCATGACATGGCCAGGAATACGTTTGGGGTAAAATGTTGATTGAAGCACCTTGCTACACAAAGTACATTTGCTGTCATTGAAGGTACCATAGGTGAATCTGCGGTGGATTGTAAAACAACGTTTGAGTTTTGAGTAAAAACGGACAGGATTTTCAGTAATGTGGGTGTTGCTGATGGAACGGATTTGGATTGGATAAGGGTCTTTACCTTACACTGTGAAGTGAATGGAAACCAAATAAATTATGATCATAGTGTATAATATTTTTGTAAACTCACATTCCTGCATATTTATATTAAATTTCTTTTCACTTTTTTGTAAAAATATTTAAAAAAAACACATCAAAGTATTTAGGGGGGCTTCAGCCACTTAAAATAGGCCTAACAACACCCATGGTCAGCACTAGGGGTACTGTGTCACACAATTAAAAGGTATTTATCGTTTAAAAAAAAAAAAGTCTCATCGGCATACGGTAGAGAACCTTTTTGAGTCTCACAGGGGCAAACATAGCTAAGCAAACAAGCAGCTGTCACTTATGGGGTGCTGAATGTAAACATTCAGTATTACTTCTGTAGCAGATATATTGCTCACATTTAGCTAACTTTTCTCACATTTAGCTCATTTTTCTCACATATAGCTCATTTTCATCACATTCGAGTTTATATTAAATATTGACTCTAAACGTTATATCTAAATCTGAATCTGAAAATATGAATGTTAAATCTATACTTATATCTTAAACCTGAATCTAAATGGTATATTTAAATCTGAATGTTAAATCTGAATCTTAAATCTGAACGTTAAATCTAAATCTTAAATCTAAATGTGAGTGCTAAATGTTAAATCTAAATCTAAATCTTCAATCTAAATGTGAGCACTAAACGTTAAATCTAAATTCTCAATCTACATTTAAATGTTGAATCTGAACCTGAATGTTAAATACAAATTTAAATCTAAATCGTACATTTAAATGTTAAATCTAAATTTGAGAGCTAAAAGTTAAATCTAAACTTAAATGTTGAATTTAAATATTATATCCAAATCTAAATGTGAACGCTAAATCTCTCGCCAAGTGTAAAGATGAGTATTTTAGATTTGGATTCAGATGCAAGATTTAGATTTAGATTTAGATCTAGAGTAAATATTTATATTGAACACTTAGGTTTAGATATAACATTTAGATTTAACATTTACATGTATATTCAAGATTTAGATTTAACATTTAGATATAATAATTTAGAGTCAACATTTAATCTAAACTTAACTGTGATTAAAATGAGCTAAATGCGAGAAAAGTGTGTTAGATGTGAGATAAGTGAGTTAAATGTGAGAAATATATCTGCTAGAAATGTGTGACTGAACTTTCGGCATCCAATAGTCAATGACTTGCGTTTCAAAAGACCAAATCATGGCATGACTATTGTGACTGATAATGCACAAAATAAGTGACCATGCAAGAAGGGGGATTGGAAGCGAACATTAAGTGCTTTGCGCACACTATAAACCTTGCAACACACTGCGGTGTTCCCCACGTCACAAATTTATTTCATCGCCTTTCAACAGCTACCATGGTGTTTATGTCCAGGCAGAAGCAGCTATAACTGCCAGTTAGTCATGGACTTTAAGACTTGATGGAACAGGACTTTTGATATGGTGGCTTGTTACCTGCAATAGCAGCAGCGCTCAGAGACAAAACAGGCGAATCATTGATAGGCTTGACTGCCATATTAATAAAGACGCCTAAGACCTTGTGAAGACCTTGTGAATCCGCTGTATCCTTTTAGGACAGCCACTCAGTGTTGTGTGCGAAGAAAAGTCCCACTGTGTCTCTCATTGTGCCACTGAAGAGCATGGTTGAACGAAGAAGTAAAAAGCTCATGCTAAGGTAATACTGTGCATGAAAAGCCATGAAACATTTTAAAATACTCCTGCAATGTTTTGAGACTAAGTAATTTATTTTTTATTCGTTGTCATTTTTCTAAAATTAAAATATCGTCTCGTTCTCCTGAACCCAATACAGTGTATTGACACACGTAAACACACTTTTAATAAACAAAACATACATTTTATTTCCTCAGTACTTTAGAGGTGTCTGTCTTTTTTAATGGTTCAAATAGATTACATTATAAGGTCCAAATCCAACATTGCATCAATGCCAAATGTCCAAAACAGTTCATCAAATGATTAATTTGATAAACATGTTTGTAGGTTAGAAGCAATGGTCTTTCTGGAGACAATAGCATGCCAAATACATTCCAAACATGTGCCAAAGTTAAAGATAAACTTTTTTCCACCAAGATTTAAAATAATTCCTGGTAATATATGTGGCCTCAAAATAAATCAGGCTGCTGATGTGTTTGGGTTGTGGTGTGTTTTTAACAAACAATATGAGGCCAGACTTTCACGGACCATTAGAGTTGCTGCCTGTCTATTGCCTGTTCCTCCATTGGAAATGTTAAGCCAGAACTGAAACCGTGTTGGCTACAGAACTCTCAATTTTCCAGAACTAACGCATAGTGACTTTCATGACAGCGCACTGGATACAACTGAGCCGTATCCTCGGCCGAGGGAGACCAAGAGTGTGCTAACATTTGGCCAAGATATAGCTTATACAGAGGCTACTGGTGTCTTACTTCTTCATTCTACTGTAGACCGGCACTAAGCAAGGTCAAGCAACTTCCCAGAAGTGTGCATGCAAAGAAGACACTAAACACGCCAATTTGATTACAGAACAAGGTAAACAGAAATGTTTTTTCAAAGTCAATAGAGGGTTATGGCTTTTTGGCTAAGTGTCAGAACATCACTGTCCACAGTCCCTAGGAAAAATGTGTCCTTACGGAGAAGAATGAGCTCAGTCAAGTCAGACCAGTTGATATGGTTAGCAGTAGCATTAGGTTAATGAACAAATGTGACAGTTCCTTCGCTTCCTTCCTGCTCATCTCAGAATGCAATTATGTTTTTGTAGCAACCACTACTACCATCTTTGTTTGTGCATGTCCAAATCCGTCTATCGATTCATCTATCATCTTCCGCTATCCGGTGTCATGGGGAGTTGTAGTCTATCCTAGCTGAGTCATTTGAAACATACAGTGTAAATCCACTCTTAATGTGCATCGGATAAGGGCAACAGTAAAGAGAATGAACTGTTTATGTATTCTGCTTCTCCCAACCCAGCTCCGTCAGCCTCAGGTGACATTGCACAGGTAGACAGCTCATCAACATGACTGACAATAACAGGAGTGGGAACTCGACCAGCTGACAGAGAGGAGAACAAACAATATGCTTTATACCACAAGGCAAAAAGTGCCGTATTGGAACTTCAAGTTGGGTCTTGCAAAATTACTGCAAGGCCTGTGTTCAGGTAGTACCTCTCTGAACCGAATGAATGTAAAACTTCTACTTTCTCAGGCAAAAACTCTTAAAAAAGAAACTTAATCATGCCGCAGTCCGTGCTTGAACAGCAGAATGTGCTGAGGGATATTCTAGTTACCTTTGATTTTACGCAGCAGAATGTCTTTCACACTGCTCAGAATCCAAGGCAAACAATACTTTATCACCATGTTTTAAATTCCATCACCACAACCTTCAGCTCACAAAAGAGGTTCAGTGTAAAAAAAAAGGCCCACCTTTTTTCAGCAGCTGTAATACTCCACAGTTGACTTCATGTTGACTAGCCATTAAAGGCTGGAGCAGGTTTGAAATCAAAACCTTTACAGATGTTTAGTTTGGACCGAGTTTGCCTCATGACTGCACGTTGGAATTAGGTGAAACATCTGTACCTCTGACAGAATCCTCTCACAGGTCTACAGACCATCTGGTCAAGAGAAAAGCATCAGTCAGCAGCAGCAACAGACATTTCTCATTGAACCACGCAAAGAACAAGAATGAGCAACTCATACAGTCAGAGAACAGACTACTGGTATACTTAGTATTGAAATACAGAGATACAAGTTCATTTGGTGCTGTGATGCAGCTCGTACCTAATAATCAGTCATGTTTTGATGGTTTATTTCTCTAATTCAATAAATATCACTGTTTTTTTGTAGGTTGGAAAAACAAAGCTTTGTCTATCTCTAGTTATAGGCTATTGTTAATGAGTAAGACCGGATGTTTTGGTCAGATTTTATGGTGTTCACTGTGGCAATCACTACACCAACTTGCGGTGGGGATGCTCACAACTCGAATTATTGCTCGCAATCTAAAACATAACAATTAGCCGAGGGGCTGTTCTTATCCTGAAAAACTCGACGATAGGCGAATATCCCGAGGTACCACAGTATGTTAAGCCTAGGGTTGTGTGACATTAACAACATACAATATTAATTATAAATTATATGTTATATGAATGCTATGTATGATACGATAGAGCTTTGAATAGTATTTAAAACAATTGTTATATCACGATAATACATGTTGATGAAACGTTCTAGCTGAGTCCCGCAGGCGGCATATAAATCATGTTTCTTACAAGTATTATTATCACATGTCGGGGCTCAGATGGTAGAGCGGTCGTCCAGAAACTTGAGGGTTCCTTGTATGAATCCAGCTTCCACCATCCTATTCACTGCCGTTGTGACCTTGGGAAAGATACTTTGCTCACCTTGCTCCCAGTGCCACTCACACTGGTGTATGAATGTTTGATGGTGGTCAGAGAGGCCGTTGGCGCAAACGCTCCAGGGCATCTGTGGTTACAAACGTAGCTGAATTTGGCCGATCATTCACAATCCCTATATAGGTCAAGAAAATATGTTTAGATTTTTTAAAACATTTTAATTCATAAAATACGGCACGTACGAGGTGGCAAACAATGCAGCTAATGGGAGTACACTATTTGGGCCATCAAGCCTTCTAAAAAACATCCTCAAACCACCAACAATACTCTATTTACAACTCGTGACATGAAAAATTAACCAAGTATAAGGAATAATGTTATTATAAACTTTTTTTTAGCGGCACCGTGCTCATAAAGGGCTAACTAGGTTATGGAGCTACAGCAGTGACTCTCAAACTCACTAGTGGTACGTGAGGTCTATCTAGTGGTACTCAAAAAAAGAAATCACTTGATTAAAGTACAGTGTTTTATTTTCCTATATTCAAAAACAGTGTTACAGTTCAAAATGTGTATAATGTTACAGTGGCCAAAAATATTAAATATACTTGTTAAATAAAACCCCCGCCTTATTTTTAATAAATACTTCAATCGATCGATTAATCAAAGTTTTTGTATTTAGCCCTTATCCACAAATACCTCTAAAGGATTCACTAAATACAACGACATCCTCGAATTGGATCCCACATCCGGGCAAGAAAAAACTCATTTGAAACAATGAGAGACTTTGGGAGGGACCGCAGATGTGGGGGACCCGGGGGACCGTTTTTTTTTCTTTTTTAACCCGTGTGAGAATTATGACTAATTCTTCCAAACAGGAAGATATAAACATTCTATCTACGATTACCATGAATTGATTTATGTGGACCCCGACTTAAACAAGTTGAAAAACTTATTCGGGTGTTACCATTTAGTGGTCAATTGTACAGAATATGTACTGTACTGTGTAATCTACTAATAAAAGTCTCAATCAATCAATCTGTTGGCATCCCAGTGAAAGCCGACATTGTACACGAAGTGATTGTTTTATTATGTTCGCAGTTTATACATCTTGTTCAGCACTTAGAAATACTGCTGTATGATGCTTAGTGTTTCAAAAAGCTAGATCTGTTTAGCAAACTGCTTCCAAATCTTATAGCTCATCCTTCTTATATTCAGGCTTAGAAATACAAAACCCAAAACCAGTGAAGTTGGCACGTTGTGTAAATCGTAAAAACAGAATACAATGATTTGCAAATCATTGTATTTGCAAATCATATATGATGACTGAGAAACTTAAATTTTTTTTGCAAATAATCATTCATTTAGATTTTAATAGCAGCAACACATTGCAAAAGAGTTGGCACAGGGGCCTTTTTACCACTGTGTTACATGGTCTTTCCTTTGAACAACACTCAGTAAACGTTTGGGAACTGAGGAGACCGATTTTGAAGCTTTTCAGGTGGAATTCTTTCCCATTCTTGCTTGATGTACAGCTTAAGTTGTTCAACAGTCCGGGGTCTCCGTTGTGATATTTTACGCTTCATAATGCGCCACACATTTTAGTACCACACAGTCTCGTACCCGCACTCTTTTACTACGAAGCCACGTTTTTGTAACATGTGCAGAATGTGGCTTGGCGTTGTCTTGCTGAAATAAGCAGGGGCGTCCATGAAAAAGAAGATGCTTGGAAGGCAACATATGTTGTTCCAAAACCTGTATGTACCTTTCAGGATTAATGGTGCCTTCACAGATGTGTAAGTTACCCATGCCTTGGGCACTAATACACCCCCACACCATCACAGATGCTGGCTTTTGAACTTTGTGCCTATAACAGTCCGGATGGTTCTTTTCCTCTTTTGTCCGGAGGACACGACGTCCACAGTTTCCAAAAACAATTTAAAATGTGGACTCGTCAGACCACAGAACACTTTTCCACTTTGCATCAGTCCATCTTAGAAGAGCTCGGGCCCAGAGAAGCCGGCGGCGTTTCTGGGTGTTGTTGATAAATGGCTTTCGCTTTGCATAGTAGAGTTTTAACTTTCCCTTGCAGATGTAATGACAAACTGTAGTTACTGGCAGTGGTTTTCTGAAGTGTTCCTGAGCCCATGTGGTGATATCCTTTACACACTGATGTCGGTTTTTGATGCAGTATTGCCTGAGATATTGAAGGTCGCAGGCATTCAATGTTGATTTTCGGGCCTGCCGCTTAAGTGCAGTGATTTCTCCAGATTCTGTGAACCTTTTGATGATATTGTGGACTGTAGATGGTAAAATCCTAAATTCCTTGCAATAGCTCGTTGAGAAATGTTGTTCTTAAACTGTTCGACAATTTGCTCATGCATTTGTTCACAAAGTGTTGACCCTCGCCCCATCCTTGTTTGTGAATGACTGAGCATTTCATGGAAGCTGCTTTTATACCCAATCATGGCACCCACCTGTTCCCAATTAGCCTGTTCACCTGTGGGATGTTCCAAATAAGTGTTTGATGAGCATTCCTCAACTTTCTCAGTCTTTTTTGCCGTTTCTGCCAGCTTTTTTGAAACATGTTGCAGGCATCAAATTCCAAATGAGCTAACATTTGCAAAAAATAACAAAGTTTACCAGTTCAAATGTTAAGTATCTTGTCTTTGCAGTCTATTCAACTGAATATAGGTTGAAAAGGATTTGTAATCATTGTATTCTGTTTTTATTTACAATTTGCTCAACGTGCCAACTTCACTGGTTTTGTATAAGGATCAACATTCGTCGCACATAAGTACGGTAGTTGTCACTTACGAAGTCTGTCATGATAAGTAGGGTTGCTGTTGTTGAAGGGAAAAGCGTACGTTGTGATGCATCTGTGAAATTGTAATGTCGCTTAAATAATGCTTAAAATGAGCAAAATACATACAGTAAATATTACATGTTATTATGAAAGTGCCTATTACTACATTACATATATATTTACATTGTGTATATAAAACGATGATGGAGACTTTTGGATGTTTTTAGGGCACTTTATAGGCATAATAGAGCGAATCCCATTAGCTCCATTGTTAACTGATTTTTGCTAGCTTTCATTTATGAGCTAGAATGCATAAACAAAGAAAAACATGTGTTCTTGTATTACATAAGGATTGTGAATGATATACAAAATTCCAAAGACAGTGCACTTTCCTTTTAATAAACCTATGTACAGTATATGCATGACTAAGAGAACCAATTGATAGGAGACATATTCAAAAAGTATAAGTAGACTGCGATTGTTTATGTCGCTTAATTACTGCATTCCTCTGTGTAATTTAGCTTTGAGCCTGAAGTTCAATCAGCATTCAGGTCAAGCCTTAAGCTTTCCCTGATTAAAGCACTATATCACTACTAGCATGGTTCCTAACAATTTAAAACCTATTTAGTCCGAGATCAGGTTATTTTGTCATGACTTTGTTGCATGGAGTTGGAATGTCTTGGATAGAACAACCTCAAATTAACCCTACAGAGGCTAAAACACCCTGACATTAATGTGAAAATGGTTTCTGATGATCCATGGAATGATAAGGGGTGTTTTTCTTCTTTCCTCATGCGAGACTCTTTCCAGCACAAATTAAACTGCTGCAGTGCAACTCACCACATCACCATCATTAAATAGAATAATAGAGTTCCAATTAGCATTATGGATTATTGCCAAAAATTTGGCACTCCAGCATAACAAGTCAACAAATAATTTTGAGGCAGTCCTGTAGTCACACACAACCAGGCAAGCAAAAACTCACAGCCCAAGACACACAATAGTGTAGACAACTTCAACAGTAAATACGCACACAATGTGCCAGCTGGGAAGTTATTGTATACAACAGTGTTAACAGGAAACATGTTGTAAGACCTCGCAGTTTGTCATCAGACCTCCCAAAGCCTTGGTAGACTGGGGAACAATACAGGCAGGACCCTAAAAATACATACACACACACACACACACACACACACACACACACACAAACCCGCAAACACAAAACTCCCACATGTACACACTTTAGCCTACCAGCATACCTGTACACACACTTCATACCATGGTTGAGGGTTTCAATGCACGTGGGTGTCTTTGCATGTCTGTGCAAGCACGTTTGTATGCTGGTTTATCTCCTCTGGGTGTGTGTGCGAGCGTGCGCGTGCATGTGTGTGTTCACATGTGGGTGTGTGTGGTAAATTGTGTCGGTAAGGAAGCGGCCATACAAACAAACTTGCGGTCTGCTCTGTAAAATGGGAGAATCATCGAGTAAAAACAGCCAGATAAAACCCTGAACATGTCGAGACAGACAAGCAAATGATTGATGCTTGTCTTACAGGCTTTACAGTAACTAGCATGGATTAGAGAGCCAGGAAAATGTTTGTGTTTGTTTTGGTTTATATGAATTCATTTGGATGTTTACCCAACTGTGCAGGCTTCGGTAGGGATGAGTTACTGTATGTTTTTGGCAAAATGAAATGAAGTTCAACACTGACCTCAAGTACTGACCTCCACAACTAGGGGTCGGAATCTTAGAATAAACTCACCACAACTTTTTATTGTAACAATGCTAGCATTATACATATATTGTACAATGAATGATTTATTGGAATAAATTAACACACTAATAATCCCAATATACCAAATCCAAGGACCGTTTAAGTGACAGTTTTGATTGAACCATCAGATTTCTTGGTCTGTCCATGGACCTCACACCTTTTTGGGTTTTTGTGAACGGGACTCTGGGCTTTGGGTGTTAGGACTTGTGCATACCAAAGTAGTGCGCTTGGGTTTCGTGATGGGGTTTTGCACGAGCCCCTAATGCCCCTAGATTGTGTGAGTACTGTAGTGTGTAGTGAACATAGGAAGTGAACAAATGTATTAGTGATTGTTTGGCTATGGACAAAGCTCTGCGTCATCCTACTCCTTTTTGGACATGTTGTATTGCGTAACTGTAATCTTGAAACAGACTACCGTATTTTTCGGACTATAAGTCGCAGTTTTTTTCATAGTTTGGCCGGGCTCCAGTGGGACTTATATATGTTTTTTTCCTTCTTTATTATGCATGTTCGGCAGGTGCGACTTATACTCCGGTGCGATTTATACTGGCAAATACGGTACTTGCTTTTAACTCACCTCTATTTTTCGAGGTTGAGTTATTATTGTGCGTATCTAAATTAATTATTGATCTATTATCATTATCAACAAACATGAATTATGTAACAATGCAGTGATTAGATTAGATTAGATTAGATTAGATTAGATTAGATTAGATTTATTGGTCCCCTTGGGGAAATTCATTGTCACTGCCGTACATTTAAACACTAGACATTACACATCACACAAAAAAAAAAAATAACAAAAAGACATCATACATGACTAACACACATTTACAGGCTTGTCAGACAGGTCGGCCGGGCCTGCTGTTAAGGGCGGCTATAGCTGCAGGGATCAGGCTTTTCCTGAGGCGGGCCCTCCGGAATTTGATTGTTCTGTACCTGCGCCCTGATGGTAGTGGGATGATGTATTGGTGTAGTGGGTGAGTGATATCCTGAACTATTGTTTTTGCCAGTCGGGTGATGGACCTGTGGTTTATGTCTGAAGTGTTAAGGTCTACCGTTGCTCACACGTCAAAAGAGCCAGAGTTCATGGGCTCATTCTTACAAAACAATCTGCCTGCTTTGTTCACACACTGATAATGACTTATCAAAAGTATCGATACTTAGATACCAACAAGCAAAAAATACATTGATACATGCTTTTTCAGTATCGTCAGAACCAAATATTGTGCAACAGTTTTTCCTTGACTAGCCGTCTCAAGGCGTTGAGAACTGAGTCAGCGCCAAAGAAAAAGGCCTTCTTTCTTTAAAAGAATATTCGGTTATTCATACTTGCAGGACTTACAATTGTAACTGTAAGTGTGGAGTATGTACATTTCACAACACATCTCATACACGCCTGATTTACCAGAGAATAAGACCTAGCAGAAATGATCTGTGATGGACTTTAGCGACTTTGTTGCTATATTTAGCGAATAGAGGTACATATTAAAAGTGACAAGAGAGGTTTACCTTGCATCATGCATTGATTCAGTAATAAAATGTAAGCGGTCACAAAAGTATTTGCTGCGGGAGTGAGGGCGGATATCCGCCACCACAAGCCCAGAGAGTGTGCATTACCACAGCGTGCTTTGGGGCATTTGCTGAAAGAGCAAAAAGGCAAAATCTAATGTGAATAGGCTGAACATTTGATACTAATAACAAATAAAATACAAATATTTGTCTTTAAATATATGTTTTAGCCTTTTTAATAGCCTGTTTTATTACAGATTGCATGATGACATCATGCTTCCATCCATCCATCCCCCGCTTATTCCCTTCGGGGTCGCGGGGGGCGCTGGAGCCTATCTCAGCTACAATCGGGCGGAAGGCGGGGTACACCCTGGACAAGTCGCCACCTCATCGCAGGGCCAACACAGATAGACAGACAACATTCACACTCACATTCACATATATATACATTTACTCTAGGAGAGCTGGACAGGGCCGTAGACAGTCCTCATCCCATCAGCAGGAACGATATCTGCTGCTTTGTGCAAGGAGGAACAGGTTGAGCACTGCCCGAGCCCTACAGAATGACCTCCAGCAGGCTACTGGTGTGAATGTCTCTGCCCAAACAGTCAGAAACAGACTTCACGAGGGTGGCCTCAGGGCACGATGTCCTGTAGTGTGCCCTGTGCTCACTGCTCAGAACCGTGGAGCTCGATTGGCATTTGCCATAGAACACCAGAATTGGCAAGTCCGCCACTGGCGCCCTGTGCTTTTCACAGATGAGAGCAGGTTTACCCTGAGCACCTGTGATAGACGTGAAAGGGTCTGGAGAAGCCAAGGAGAGCGCTATGCTGCCTGCAACATCATTCAGCATGACCCGTTCGGTGGTGGGTCAGGGATGGTCTGGGGAGGCATTTCCATGGAGGGACGAACAGACCTCTACAGGCTAGAGAACGGCAGTCTGACTGCCATTAGGTATCGGGATGAAATCCTTGCACCCATGGTCAGACCCTACGCTGGTGCAGTAGGTCCTGGGTTCCTCCTGGTCCACGACAATGCCCGGCCTCATGTGGCAAGAGTATGCTGACAGTATCTGAAGGATGAAGGAATTGACACAATTGAATGGCCCTCACGATCACCTGATCTAAACCCGATACCATATTGAAAAATATCAAGTACTATATTGTTTGTTTTATATACCAGAAAGCTCCATCCTATTACTGTTCTTTTTAGAATGTAAACTAGTTGACTATTGTTATTTTTGAGCATATTTATAAGCATTAATTTTTTTAGACTTTCTGGGAGGCTTAAGGCCCCTGCTGTTCTTTCTTGGACGTATAGTTACATTTTGGCAGCTG
Source organism: Nerophis lumbriciformis (assembly GCF_033978685.3). NCBI lineage: Eukaryota > Metazoa > Chordata > Actinopteri > Syngnathiformes > Syngnathidae > Nerophis > Nerophis lumbriciformis. The sequence continues at coordinate 41,932,674 of NC_084549.2, read as the reverse complement.
CCACTGCAATTGGAATTCTGTGCAAAAAGATGTTGAAGCACAGTGAGCTTAAAAACAGTTAGAGACAGGTTTAAATAAAGTAATACTTTCAAAAGTACATATGTTCAGGTTTTCATTCATCCATCCATCCATTCTCTACCGTTTGTCCCGTTCGGTGTTGCAGGGGGTGCTGGAGCCTTGTCAGCTGTTTCGGGTGGAAGGCGGGGTACACTCTGGATAAGTCGCCACCTCATCACAGGGCCAACACAGATCGACAGACAACATTCACACTCACATTCACACACCAGGGCCAATTTAGTGTTGCCAATCAACCTATCCCCAGGTGCATGTCTTTGGAGGTGGGAGGAAGCCGGAGTACCCGGAGGGAACCCACGCAGTCACGGGGAGAACATGCAAACTCCACACAGAAAGATCCCGAGCCCAGGATCGAACCCAGGACCTTCGTATTGTGAGGTACATGCACTAACCCCTGTTCCACCGTGCTGCCCCATGTTCCCCCATGTTCATGTTTTTTTTTTGGGAAAAAAAAAGAAAAAAGTTCAGGTTTTTTTGGAAGAAATTCATAGGTATCGGAATTGCCTACTGGAATTTTGCCATTGTAACAACCCTACTCCTGGTACCCTTGTTTTCTTGCCATATTACTGTATGTTTGACAAAATCAGAAAGCTGAGTAATTTCACATTTGGGTTTGTTTTTTTTTTGAATGAGGTGACACACTATACGGTTTATTAATGTGTCTGCACAGGCAGGCCATACTCATATAACTGAATGGATATGAACAATCTTATCATTTTGCTGCTTGAAAGGTCCAGTTCTATGCAAACACACGCACACACAAAGAGGGAGGATGAAAGCAGTACATTAGGAACATGGCCTTGGCTGTACTTAACCTGAAATAAATTAACACTGCATTCCCTATATTTATTCTGGATCTGGACCACATGTTTTCGCAGCCTGCAAGTCTTACTTTATAAAGTGTCACTGGTTAAGATTCGAGCCATGGATAAACTATGCATGTTCACAGACACATATAAACACACGCACACAGGAACAAGTCATTAATGTGCAACCCCAACTCAAACCCTTACAGATTACTCCAGTGGTAAGCCTACTGATGATTTTCATTTGAAGAACAGAGAACTGGCCTCAGTGCAGCACATTCAAAAATATTTTCAAAGCTTAATTTACAAACCTGACTTGAGATTTTTCTTTATGTCTGCACTGAGCTATGTTTTTTTGCACTGAAACAAAGGAGGGTTGTGTGCCGGCAGTCGGTAGGATTATGGCAGATTCTTTGATTACTGACAGTGCAGTAAGACAGGACGTGGTGAGCATGAAGCAGGGACGGTGGAAGAAAAAGTGGGCAGGTGGGAGCGTGACCCTGAGGGAGCTCATACATGCTAAGTCACTAACAGTCAATTCATGTGTAACTGTGCTTTTGTGGTACTATGCCAAGGTTTCACAACCCATGTACAAAGTGACGCAATTGTTTGATCTGAGTAAGCAGAACCTCTGCACGCTGGTACAAGATCAACTCAACTGTATCTTTGACAGGTGATGTATTCAGTCCACATTTATTGTGATTAAATGCTTATAACATGTTTTTCATTGTGTTTTCCAAAAGTTTTGCTTACACACTATGATTAAAATGATTCCAGTTTGGGCCAATAATTGGCAACGTGACTTTGTAAACAAAAAAAACCTACTTAAATACACAACAATTAGTTATCCCATCTAAAACTAATTACGTACAAAAAGTGAGTGTTTAGTCGATTGTCTTTATTGTTACAGTACTTATTGGCAATAAATCCAATACTGTTGGTAATCTTGTTACCCTTATAAATAGTGCCACATTTGTTAGGAACATGTATTTGTAATATGAGCAGCAGAGGTTAGAGTATGTGGGTTGCACCCATGAAAAAAATGTCTTAATCATCTCTGCCAATGCAAACAGCTCATTCTGCCATTGACTCTTGTTTGGTGGATTGGATGATTGAAGTTGGATAATAGGGTAAACGTGTGAAGAAGACGTGAACAATGCTATGCGGAGTGCTGCACCACAACAGAGTAACATCTTTTGGTGATGGAAGTGTGACGGTCTGTGGCGGGATCTCATTGACTGGAAACAAAAGGCTTGTTTTCATTGGAGTCATCCTCAATGCAGAAAGATGTCAAGATGAGATTTTGCAACTAGTTACAATCCCATATGTCCGCAGTCTGCGACCAAACCCTATCCTCCAAGAGGGCAGCACTTGCCCTCATATGGCAGATTTTATCAGTGACTACCTCCAGAATTTGGGGGTGGAATGGCTGAAATGCCATCCCTGCGGTTGTGACGTGAACCCTGTCAACCCTTCTGCGTGATGTCCGTGCCAGAGTGACTAACATTAGACTTAGACTTAGACTTCCTTTTTACCGTCATTCAAATTTGAACTTTACAGCACAGATACGAACGAAATTTCGTTACATAAGCTCATGGTAGTGCAGGATAAAAAAAGCAATAAGGTGCATATATAAATAAATAAATATATATAAATAATATGTAAATATGTATATAAAATAAATAAATATATATAAATATATATATAAATATATATAAATAAATAAATAGATTACTGTACAGATAAATATATTGCACTTTTTCACATGCGTCCACGTTTATGGATGCATGTTATATTGTCTTTTTTATTCCAGCGAGTTACTCCATTTTGGGGGGAATTGAGGGGATAATTTAATTATGATGCGTTCAAGAGTCTTACGGCTTGAGGGAAGAAGCTGTTACAGAACCTGGAGATTCTGCTTCGGAGGTTGCGGAACCTCTTTCTAGAGTCCAGCAGTGAAAACAGTCCTTGGTGGGGGTGGGAGGAGTCTTTGCAGATTTTCTGAGCCCTGGTCAGGCAGCGGCTTTTTGCGATCTCCTGGATAGGAGGAAGAGGAGTCCTGATGATCTTTTCCGCCGTCCTCACCACTCTCTGGAGAGACTTCCAGTCTGAGGCATTGCAGGCTCCAGTCCAGACAGAGATGCTGTTGGTCAGCAGGCTCTCTATAGTGCCTCTGTAGAATGTGCTGAGAATGGGGGGAGGGAGCTGTGCTCTTTTCATCCAACACAAAAAGTGCATGCGCTGTTGAGCTCTTTTTACAAGAGCTCCGGTGTGTAGGGATCAGGTTATATTGTCAGTTATCTGCACCCCCAGGAACTTGGTGCTGCTTACTATCTCCACCGCTGTGCCGTTGATGTAGAGTGGAGCGTGGCTGGACTGGTGCTTCCTGAAGTCGACAATGATCTCCTTGGTCTTCTTGACATTCAGGACCAGGTTGTTGGTTCTGCACCAGTCAACCAAATGTTTCACCTATTCCCTGTAGTCCATGTCATTGTTGTCACGGATAAGGCCCACTACTGTCGTGTCGTCCGCATACTTCACAATGTGGTTGGTAGTGGACCTGGCGCATCAGTCATGAGTCATCAACGTGAACAGCAGTGGACTCAGGACGCAGCCCTGGGGAGAGCCGGTGCTCAGGGAGATGGCACTGGAGGTGTTGTTGCCCACTCTCACAGATCGGGGTCTGTCTGTGAGGAAGTCAAGCAGCCAGTTGCATAGGGGGGTACTGAATCCAAGGGGGGCCAGTTTGCTCACCAAGTGCTGCGGAATGGTGGTGTTGAATGCTGAGCTGAAGTCCAGGAACAACATCTGCAAGTGTGTGTTACCACGTTTGATAACCTGTGACAAATGCTGATTGAAGATTGGGATGCAGTGTGTATCTAGCATTATAAGGCACCAGGCTGTTATGGCTATGTATGATTCTTCCACATGCTAATGTTTGTTGTATGAATTATATGTTAAACTGCCAATATGTCTTAAGTTCAAGCTTCTATCATCCAACTCACCAAACAAAAGTTGATGGCAGAATAGCAGTTTCGCATTGGGAGAAGGTAGGGGAAATCTTCCATGGGTGAAATCTACTTACTCAGCTTTTGGGTAATAAACAGGCTTTCCAACTGTATACGATTTAATGCCAAGAAGCATTTTAGAAAAACATCATCGGCCAAATCTAAATGCCATCACTTTTTGTGCTACATTATTATGTGGGTTTAGAATCTGATGTACCTATAATAGTAATCCAACTGTTATGGACACAGTGGTAGGAAATCAACACTTTAGAAGCATTCAAAGCACAACAACTGTGGTGCATCTGGATTTGATTGTGACATACTTGCAGATGCAAACTGCCTACAGTGTGATAATTTGTGTGTTATATTGTTTAGGATTGTTATTTATCGGTCATGTCTTACATCAGTACAGTATGAGGGCAAATAAGATTAGTTTACTCCATTATTGAGCTTCCTGCCTACACAACTTACCTCTTCAGGCTTTTCCAATTAGTTATTAATACGTATCGTCATCTTTTTACTCATGCAATTAGTATAACTCAGTTTTTATGCTGAGTGGACTTCCGAATGCATTCCTCTAATTTATTGGATTGCAATATGGAGATCCCCAAGGTTGTGAATACTCTGTATTAAAAAATTAGTCAATACGGATGGTCCTTGTTTCGCGATGTCCATGTTACAACATTCCATGGCTATTTCATAAATTTAATTTTTTTTTTAAATGTATCCCCTAATTCAAGACCAACTCATGAACTATGCACAGCGCACACAAGAATACAGTACATGCCCAATGTGCAGCTCATCATGTTCATACTTCGAATTCGAAGATGACCACAATTTCAGTTCCAGATTGAGAATCATTGTTTGTGAATCCGTAGATGGCTGGATAAGATCATCTGGGCCCGGAAGGCTCGCCCACACGTAAGACATGTGTGGGTTGGTGCTGATGTGGAGGTGGAGTTCACTCTAGCCTTGCCCGTGGCCTGTTTCCTTTTTGCTTCTGCAATCCATCTGATTTCTGCAGCACGAGACCCTGCAGTGATTTTGCCTTTGATGTTCACAAGTAAGTGACTCCCGTGGGGTGGGGTTGATGTCCAAACCCTTGAGGGACAGTCCTTGAACCACATCTTCTGACTTCCAACTGTATGCTTGATATAGCACAGTTCACCATATTGCAGCAGCTTTGGCAGTCGACTGACAGGCATTCTAATGACATGACCTGCCCATCTGACCTGAGGTTTCTGGAAAATGGTGTAGACACTGAGAATGCTGACACTTTCCAGGACCTCTGTGTCTGGGGTTTTGTCCTTCCACCTGATATGAAGAGGTTTGCGGGACAGTTCATGCAGCACTGCTTGAGTTGTCTGGCATGTTTGCTGGAGACAGTCAGGTCTCACTGGCATACGAGAAGGTGGTGAGTACCATTGCTCAGTCGATCTTCAGTTTGGTGGTAAGGCTGAGGCATCTCTGTTCCCAGGCGATCATACAAAGTCTTCCAAAGGCAGTGCTTGACATTGCAATCCTGTTGTTGATTGCTGTGTCAATGTTCACCACAGTTGAAAGTGTGCTGCCCAGATAGATTATGTTTTTAGTGGCCTATAGCTTTTGCCCCTTGACAATAATGTGTGGGTCTTTGAAAGGTACTTCAGGCGCAGGCTGGTACCTGACTTTGGTCTTTTTAGTACTATAGGTGAGGCCAAAATTGTTGCAGCCTTTTGAGAGTTAGGTAATTTCATGCTGCATCATTTGCTCTGTGCTGGCATTTATGACACCGTCATCAGCAAACAAGAAGTCTCTGATGTCAGTCTCCTTCACCTTTGTAACAGCCCGAGGGAGTCTTGGTATGAACAGCCCTCAATCGGTCCTTAATCTGATAGGTATTTCATCTTGACATTTATGGTCAGCATGGCTGAAAACACCATGCTGAGGTGTGTCGGTGCAAGAACGCAGGCTTGAAATGATAACATCGTTTATTACTTAACTTTTTGCACTTCATTGTGTTTCCAAAGTATAAGATCAGCTCCTTTGGTGGAAGTGTGCCAAAAAAAGGGAACACTTTCACCATGAAAGCTAAAACGAACATCATATATAGGATATTAATATTGACCTCACTTCTGGTCTTAACCCCTCGACTGTCGCAAACATTATTAATGATAAAGATGGTATCCTTGAGCATGTTGAAGGATCTGCTCATATGAAATAGTTACCAGTAACTAAGCAGCATAGTGGACATAGAAAGTTGCTAGCTTATATTTTATATCCTTCATGTGTTACTTTAGTGTCGAATTCGACTTTCAATGCATCAAATGAATGGAATAATTTCGTAACCCAAGGACCAGCTATAAATTAAATTAATATATACTGCTTGTCCTTTTCAGGTTCAAAGATGAGCTGGAGGCTGTACCGGCTGACTTTGGGCAAGAGGCGGGGTACACGCTGGTTTGGTGACTGGTCAATTATAAATAAAGACAACAACCATCACACTCACATTTACACCGATGGATAACATGTTAGCATGTTTTGCACTGTGGGAGGAAATATTATATGCAAACTCTACAGAGCAGTTCAAACCCAGAACTACCTGGCTATTTGGCAGATGTGCCAAAGCACTGGTGGCTGCTGGTGTGCTGGTGTTTCACTTGGGGGAAGTTCAATTTCAGCTATTATCTAAACAGGAGTAATGTCTCTAATGACAGATAACAGATGTAAAGATGCTAGATTTTTACAAAGAAAACATATTTTAAAGGATTGTAAAATTCTCCATATTAACTCCGAAAAGAATGAAACTTCAAAAATGCTCTGGCAGTGGTTTATACAGTTTTTCAAGATTGCTAATATGCTCATTTTACTGTCTATCAAAAGGGACACAAGATTCGGCCTCAGACAAATCATCCAATAATCATGTCTGGTCAGCCAAGGCCCAGCCCACTATCCATTCACTTCCAGAAAGGCTCGGCGTCCGATGGGCGGGACAAAGCCGAGCATTTATCCAATGTGTGTCTCGTTTGGCAGCAGTGGCACAGCTCACTCTAAGCTCTCCCATTGAAGTCAATGGACGCTCAGCTTCAACACTGTTTAATGCACTGTGACGCGACCACAACGAATGAGAAGAAAGTTGCATCAATAGCTGATTCTGAACAAAAGTTGAACGCATTATATATATATATATATATATATATATATATATATATATATATATATATATATATATATATATATATATATATATATATGTTAAGTAAATGAAATAAACACAAAAGTATATATTTGAACACTAATTATTTTTGACATTTTAGGGGAATCTGAGCTTCCCTTGCAATCGCTACTTTGCTAAGCCACACACACCACTATGCTGCCTACAGTATTACTGATATTTGAAAACAGACCTTTAAACTACTTATTTTATGAGTACACTAAGCAAAGATACAGGTCAGTTCAGTGTGTCCAAATTTTACAAGAAATGGAAAGAATTTCCTAGAATGTTGAGGCGTACTACTTCGATTTATGAGCCCACATTGTGTGTTGTTGCATGATAGAATTTGAACACTCAAGAGTCCGGAGTCTGCTGTGAGGTGGATTTCACTCTCATAAATGTTCAGATTTCTGTGATTCTTTTCTGGGCCCTGTCTTTAAACTGCATTATGTGAAATATGCCCCGAACTCCAGTACAATTTCCTGTCCTGCCAAATAGATGCCTTATGACTGGTACACTGGATCAGAGTTAAACGCACACCTAAAGCCACAATACACACATCTGATCTCAGACATATGATTGCATGAATGCACACCCACATCCATCTATGACCGATTATGTGCATTGTGGGACCAAGAGAGATCAAGGGAGGTCATACAAAACAAAATATGATAACAATCTCGATGCAGTCATTTGAGTATCTTAAGGGTCCTTTTCTTTTATTATTATCCATACTGAGCAGCCAGGTCAAATATAGGTACGTCGCTTCTCTACCTGGTCACCATTTCCAGTTTCAAGGTCATCATCATATTTTTCACAGGTTTGACAATAATCTCTGTGAATAAATAGGAAGCGGTCGATTTCTTTAAAAAAACTTTACTCTTGTTATCCACTTTTCTCCTTTTTGATATGTTTGCCAATACAGATAGTAGAAACAAAGGTAGCATACACCTTAATTAGCAAAAGGTGCATGGCTACCAACTGCTGTATGCCAAAGTTGCGCTTCTTAATACAACAATGCACACTTCTCCAGTAAGTGGATACTTTAGGAAGAGCGTGATGTGCATGCATTTTTTTTACTTTTGAAATTAAAGGGGAACATTATCACAATTTCAGAAGGGTTAAAACCATTAAAAATCAGTTCCCAGTGGCTTATTTTATTTTTCAAAGTTTTTTTCAAAATTTTACCCATCGCGCAATATCCCTAGAAAAAGCTTCAAAGTGCCTGATTTTAACCATCGTTATATACACCCGTCCATTTTCCTGTGGCGTCACATAGTGATGCCAACACAAACAAACATGGCGCATAGAACAGCAAGCTATAGCGACATTAACTCGGATTCAGACTCGAATTTCAGCGGCTTAAGCGATTCAACAGATTACGCATGTATTGAAACGGATGGTTGTAGTGTAGAGGCAGGTAGCGAAAACGAAATTGAAGAAGAAACTGAAGCTATTGAGCCATATCGGTTTGAACCGTATGCAAGCGAAACCGACGAAAATGACACGACAGCCAGCGACACGGGAGAAGCGAGGACACATTCGGCGATCGCCTTCTAACCAACGATTGGTATGTGTTTGTTTGGCATTAAAGGAAACTAACAACTATGAACTAGGTTTACAGCATATGAAATACATTTGGCAACAACATGCACTTTGAGAGTGCAGACAACCCAATTTTCATCAATTAATATATTCTGTAGACATACCCTCATCCGCTCTCTTTTCCTGAAAGCTGATCTGTCCAGTTTTGGAGTTGATGTCAGCAGGCCAGGGAAGCTAGGGTCGATATTCTTCTCTTGATCATCTTCGGTGGCATAAAGGATGGTGTGAGCCAAGACATCCAGGGGGTTTAGCTCGCTCGTCTGCGGGAACAAACTGCCGCCATTGCTTGCCGTGCTACCGAGGTCCTTTGTCCCTGAATTGCTCACACACTCCAGCAGATTCAATGGGGGTCTGGCGGCAGATTTCTTTGACTTTATCGTTGGAACTGCATCTGCTTTGAGTGTCGCAGGATATCCACACATTCTTGCCATCTCTGTCGTAACATAGCTTTCGTCGGTAAAGTGTGCGGAACAAACGTCCAATTTCTTGCCACTTTCGCATCTTTGGGCCACTGGTGCAACTTGAATCCATCCCTGTTCATGTTGTTACACCCTCCGACAACACACCGACGAGGCAAGATGTCTCCAAGGTACGGAAAACAGTCGAAAAAACGGAAAATAACAGAGCTGATTTGACTTGGTGTTTGTAATGTGTTTGAGAAAATGGTGGATTGCTTCCCGATGTCCCGCGCAGTGACGTCATCGCTCCAAGAGCGAATAATAGAAAGGCGTTTAATTTGCCAAAATTCACCCATTTAGAGTTCGGGAATCGGTTAAAAAAATATATGGTCTTTTTTCTGCAACATCAAGGTATATATTGACGCTTACATAGGTCTGGTGATAATGTTCCCCTTGAATCAAAGGGGCCGGATTGAACCCTCTAACCCTGAACCCTCCACAGGCTGTACATTTGACACCTCTGGTTTACAGCAGACAACCCACAACTTAATTCAAGTTTGACCTATGACCCACTTTGGGTCACGACCTTTGTTTGTGTGAAGTTTTTACTACAGCAGACCAAACAGCTGCAGTGTGAGTGCACTCTTAAGTTAGAGAAACCCTGTTCTATTGCTGCTAGGATCTATAAAAATCAAAACATGTGTGCATACGTCACTGAAAGGATCAAACCAGGAATAAGACATGGGAACAAATAATTTGCATATGTACATCTGAGACTGATAAAGTTCGAACAATACATGTTTAATAAAAAAAACATATAGTCCACGCCAGGGAACTTAAACGCTAACTTTTCACTTTGTGTCATTCATCAGTGTATATTAAAATACTCATTTTTGCAATTCCCTATCCCTCTAATCTCTTAAACCCTGTGCCCCTAGCCTCAGGACACTGATGAACACTGCTGATACTGCTATAGTACGCTCTTGGACTGACACGTTTGAAGGGCAGCACCTTGTTTATTCTGCCCTATCCCTGTCAACTGTGTCACCAAACCTTTTCTCTCCATACACACAGGCAAACACACACAGTTGTATATGTGTCATTTGAGAGTGCAATCGGGGAAATCTTCCCAGTGTTTACATGGTCTATTTGGACCCAAACATTTTGTGTGTGTGTGTGTGTGTGTATGTGAATGTGTGTTCTGAAGTGGGTAATGAGGCTTATGTGCTGAGTGAAACCAGGCCTTCCAACAACTTGGCACAAGCACAGTTTTGGCATTGTTGTTGTAGTGCAGAAAACATCATTGCTTCTATTCATAGGGTGTATGTGTTTGTGTGCGTGTTGGTGTGCGCGCATGAACATGTTTGAACAGTGAGTATGTGTGCTGTCAGGTTAAGGTGCATGATTTGTATGCTGTGTGAACACAGTTAAAGTTAAAAGCGAACCCAGTGTAATCCGACTGCTGACAGTCAAAATCCCGTGTGGCAAAATTGCCTTTCCACTTAAAAGAAAAACGTGATCCAGAACCTATGTTGCACATAGTACTTTACAAAACACGTTATCATATTTGATGCTTTCAAAACAGTTGCAGCTGCTGATCTTTCAAGTAGGGTAAGCTCATTTTAAGCTACTCTCTAAACACAAGTACAATCTCCAATAACAGATACGATACACTATATTGCCAAAAGTATTTGGCCACCTGCCTTGACTCACCTATGAACTTGAAGTGCCATCCCATTCCTAACCCATAGGGTTCAATATGATGTCGGTCAACCTTTTGCAGCTATTACAGCTTCAACTCTTCTGGGAAGGCTGTCCACAAGGTTGCGTAGTGTGTTTATAGGAATTTTCGACCATTCTTCCAAAAGTGCATTGGTGAGGTCACACACTGATGTTGGTCGAGAAGGCCTGGCTCTCAGTCTCCATTCTAATTCATCCTAAAGGTGTTCTATCGGGTTCAGGTCAGGGCTCTGTGCTGGCCAGTCAAGTTCATCCACACCAGACTCTGTCATCCATGTCTTTATGGACCTTGCTTTGTGAACTGGTGCACAGTCATGTTGGAAGAGGAACTGTTCCCACAAGGTTGGGAGCATGGAATTGTCCAAAATATTTTGATATCCTGGAGCGTTCAAAGTTCATTTCACTGGAACTAAGGGGCCAAGCCCAACTCTTGAAAAAAAAAACCACAACATAATTCCTCCTTCACCAAATTTCCCACTCGGCACAATGCAGTCCTAATTGTACCGTTCTCCTGGCAACCTCCAAACCCAGACTCGTCCATCAGATTGCCAGATGGAAAAGCATGATTCATCATTCCAGAGAACGCATCTCCACTGCTCTAGAGTCCCATGGCGGCGTGCTTTACACCACTGCATCTAACCCTTTGCATTGGACTTGGTGATGTATGGCTTAGATGCAGCTGCTCAGCCATGGAAACCCATTCCACGAAGCTCTCTGCTTACTGTACGTGGGCTAATTCGAAGGTCACATGAAGTTTGGAGCTCTTTAGCAACTGACTGTGCAGAAAGTTGACGACCTCTTTGCATTATGCGCAGTTTACGTGGTCGACCACTTGGTGGCTGAGTTGCTGTTGTTCCTAAACTCTTCTATTATCTTATAATACAGCCGACAGTTGACTTTGGAATATTTAGGAGTGAGGAAATTTCACAACTGGATTTGTTGCACAGGTGGCATCCTATGACAGTTCCACGCTGGAAATCACTGAGCTCCTGAGAGCGGCCCATTCTTTCACAAATGTTTGTAGAAACAGTCTACATGCCTAAGTGCTTGATTTTATACACCTGTGGCCAGGCCAAGTGATTAGGACACCTGATTCTGATCATTTCGATGGGTGGCCAAATTCTTTTGGCAATGTAGTGAATAAAGATGCTAGATTTTACAACGGAAACATCTCTTAGAACAGTGGTCACCAACTTTTTCGAGTCTAAAAACAAAGCAAGATCTACCCCTGCGTCAACTATTTTATTTATATATATATTTATATATATATATATATATATATATATATATATATATATATATATATATATATATATATATATATATATATATATATATAGAGAAAGATATATATATATATATATATATATATATGTATAGATATTATTTTTGTTTTTGTTTTGTTTTTATGAAAAAAAATAAATACAATTTATCCATGTAATTCTTTATCATTTTTGTATTTTAAAGACAAAGCTTTGTGTCTTTATTATTGGCTGATGTCAACATTTTGGTGTTTCTTGATGTTTTCCCAATTTTTGCTGGTCTTTTTTGTGTTTTGTAATGTCTCTAAGGCCAATGACAAACTAGTCACTGGCCTGCACAAATGGCACCCGTGCCGCCCTTTGGGCACCCCAGAAGCTAATTGTTTATAGCCACTATAGTCTTAGTGCTGTAGTATATTTGTTCATCGTGGTTACATATGGGACGCTAGTCACATGGTTGTCTTATGTCAGCACCGGAATTAGTACAATCAGCTGTTCACCTGGCGGGTTTACCCTGTGTGATAAAGAGGGGATGAACGGGGAAGTTAGTTTCCGTTGCAGGCGAGCGATGATGGTCGTCGTTCAGGGAAGAGTTGTTTGATGTTGGATGCTAGAAAATGTCTGATTTGTTGCAACAGTCAGCCTCAATGATTCAGCTTGATGATTTATGAGCTAGTGCTCAGGGGATGTGGCCACGGTGTCGATGCTTGCCTGATGGTGGGTCTATTGGTAATTGTCTGGGTGGCGGTGTCCCTGATGTCCATCCATCCATTTTGTACCGCTTGTCCCTCTCGAGGTCGCGGGGGGATGCTGGAGCCTATCCCATCTGCACTTGGGCGGAAGGCGGGGTACACCCTGGACAAGTCGCCACCTCATCGCAGGGCCAACACAGATAGACAGACAACATTCACAAAGTCATGAGGAGAACATGCAAAATTCCACACAGAAAGATCCCAAACCCGGGGACCGAACCAGAACCTTCTTATTGTGAGGAACACACACTAACCCCGACCCACCATGCTGCTTGTCACTAATGTTGTATTAACAATTTATGTTTTGCAAATATTTTCGTGATCGACTGGTAGGGTCCCAAAAATCGACATGTCGATCGCGGTCGACGGGTTGGCGACCCCTGTCTTAGAGGATTGTAAAATGTTCCATGTCAATTAAGGAACAACAGGATATAACTTGAAAAATGCTATGGCAGTGGTTTATATTTCAAGATTGCTGATTCGCTCATTTTGCCATCAATCAAAAGGGGATTGAGCCTCAAATTTATCATCCAATCATTATGCGAAAGCCCAGCGTCCAGGCCAGCTTAGGCCGAGCCCACTTCTCCTTCACTTCCAGAGATGCTGGGCGTCTGTGGGCGGGACAAAGCCGAGCATTTATCCAATGATTGTCTAGTTTTGTTGCAGTGGAACAAACCACTCTATGCTCCCCCATTAAAGTCAATGGCCACTCATCTTCAATACTGTTGTCATATCGGGGTTGCATGTTTATACGGTGGTCGTTTCCCCAATATGCAGATGGATGTCCGGAAGCAGTGTGCAGGTAAGAAAGGATGATTTATACAAATAAACAGGACAAAAACACGAAAAAAATGAAAATGTGCGGATTGCACGGGAAGCTACAGCAAAGCTTAGCAAAAGACTAGTCAACAAAAAGAGCAAGAAGCAAGTAGTACCTACGTAACTGTCACGTGTTGTGAATAAGACTGCAAGGCAGAAATAAATAGCTCTATGATTAGTGACCAATCAATCAATCAATCAATCTTTATTTATATAGCCCTAAATCACAAGTGTCTCAAAGGGCTGCACAAGCCACAACGACATCCTCGGTACAAAGCCCACATACGGGCAAGGAAAAACTCACCCCAGTGGGACGTCGATGTGAATGACTATGAGAAACCTTGGAGAGGACCGCATATGTGGATAACCCCCCCCCCTCTAGGGGAGACCGAAAGCAATGGATGTCGAGTGGGTCTGACATAATATTGTGAGAGTCCAGTCCATAGTGCATCCAACATAATAGTAAGAGTCCAGTCCATAGTGGGGCCAGCAGGACACCATCCCGAGCGGAGACGGGTCAGCAGCGCAGAGATGTTCCCAGCCGATGCACAGGCGAGCGGTCCACCCCGGGTCCCGACTCTGGACAGCCAGCACTTCATCCATGGCCACCGGACCCGTGCCCCCCCCCCTCAAGGAAAAGGGGAGCAGAGGAGAAAAGAAAAGAAACGGCAGATCAACTGGTCTAACAGGGGGGCTATTTAAAGGCTAGAGTATACAAATGAGTTTTAAGATGGGACTTAAATGCTTCTACTGAGGTAGCATCTCTAATTGTTACCGGGAGGGCATTCCATAGTACTGGAGCCCGAATAGAAAACGCTCTATAGCCCGCAGACTTTTTTGGGGCTCTGGGAATCACTAATAAGCCGGAGTTCTTTGAACGCAGATTTCTTGCCGGGACATATGGTACAATGCAATCGACAAGATAGGACGGAGCTAGACCGTGTAGTATTTTATACGTAAGTAGTAAAACCTTAAAGTCGCATCTTAAGTGCACAGGAAGCCAGTGCAGGTGAGCCAGTATAGGCGTAATATGATCAAACTTTCTTGTTCTTGTCAAAAGTCTAGCAGCCGCATTTTGTACCAACTGTAATTTTTTAATGCTAGACATAGGGAGACCCGAAAATAATACGTTACAGTAGTCGAGACGAGACGTAACGAACGCATGAATAATGATCTCAGCGTCGCTAGTGGATAAAATAGAACGAATTTTAGCGATATTACGGAGATGAAAGAAGGCCGTTTTAGTAACACTCTTAATGTGTGATTCAAACGAGAGAGTTGGGTCGAAGATAATACCCAGATTCTTTACTGATTCGCCTTGTGTAATTGTTTGGTTGTCAAATGACCAGGAGCATGTTAGCGTCCCGACCACTTATCAGAGGCAGGTGACAAAAATCAGCACCCATGGCAACAAAGAAAACAAACAAGGGTGCTGAAACTGAACTAACCACCAACTAAGTAGATATCAAACTAAAACAAAACATGACACTGTGACTGTGACGCTACCACAATGAATGAGAAGAAAGTCGCGTCAACTGTTGCAAAAGTAGCTGATTCGGAACAAAAGTTCAACGCATTTAGCATATATTTAATTAATAACATGTAAACACAAAAATACATGTTTGACCACTTTTTGGGGAATGATATTTTAGGGAAAGCCGAGCTTCCTTTGCAGTTTTAGAGCAATTGGCACCGCAACAATTTTCTAAAGGAAACCTGTTAGTGGAATCTCAGTCATCTGGATGCTATGGGTCCTTTAAGACATTGGTTGTGACGACCTGGTCGCATCGTGATGCGGGGTTGTTCTCCCAGGAATGCAGACGGGCTTCGGACACAGCGTGCAGGTAGGAAAATATTTATTTAAGACATAAATCATACGGGAACAAACAAAAACATGCTCATAGCACGGAAAGCGAAAACCAAAATGACTAGCGTGGGAGCTAGCAAGAAAAATAGCCTAGCGTGGAAGCTAGCAGGAATCGAAATAGTTGTCGTCTGTTGCATACAGCAAATTAGGAAGCCAGACCGAGTGAGGCCAGCGCATAGACTAAATAGCCCTCTGATTAGTGCCCGGACAACAGGTGAGCGTCCCGAACACTAACCAGAGGCAGGTGTGTGCAATCTGCTGTCATGGCAACTGAAACAAACAAAATCAAGAGGTGCTGAAAACACAAGTGACTAAACAACGTAAACAAACTATGATCCGGGCAGCGGATCATAATATTGGTCAGCCTAAATCTTTCGAAATTCAAAACAAAACAGAATAATTGCAGTTCCCTAAATTGCGAATAGTACTTGATTTTAATACAAGAACAAATATCACATCTTATTTTGTTTTGAAGCTGATCAATATTTTGCGTTTGATATGAAGTTTAATTAAATGTGTGTTACCTATTTGTTACCTGGATTTCATCACGCCACCAAACTCCAGTTTCACTGACACCAAAATATTTCTACTACAGGTCCATAACCTTGATAGGTGTGACAATTCACCTGTCACATGAATGTGGCACACACTACTTTAATGGGTACCTCACACAATCTATATAAATGAGACTCCAGGTGTGTATCCATTCAAGGGATGAAATCCTCAAACGTGACTTGTTTTCTCTTTGTTTCTTTGTGTCTGTTCCTTGTTTGTGTAATCCCAACAAAAAAAATTATATGACGGTGATGAAATGGATATTATTGGGAAGGTTTGGAGGTTTCCCAGCATCCTGGAATTGATTGTGCTTTATCTTTCCCATTATGGGACAGACATTTTGTATGCCCCCCTGAATTGAAATTTCATAAAGATCTTGAAAAGATGTATCTGTACAAATCAGTCCACACTTTATGTAGGTGGCATCAGCATTCCGCCTACAATCTCCTAATTATCAACATCAATTATTAACAGGAGTTGTTTACTTTGCGCACCTCAGCCCCCAGCTAGAGGCTATCTGTATGGTTCAAGCATGAATAAAAATACTAATACAGAAAGCCCCTGTGCCTCTCATGCCCCCCCGCTGACACGTTGCCTGTTTGAGAAGCACTGTCATACATGATAGATCATGTACACTTTTTACACACACACACATGCAAACTACCCCCTAAGGTCTAGACCCTACCCTCACCCCCACCCCATGACTTCTGTGTTTACAACTAATTTGGTAGTCAACTGGAACCACATCTGCAACCTATCTGAGTTGTTGTTTTGTGGAGAGACGTGTAACAGTTCAGAGTACACTCCGGGTTTAACAACCAAGGCTGTTTTATACCTTGGTTATAAAATAAACTAGGTCAGTTTATACCAATTTATCATATCATATACACAGTATTATTATATAATAAAATGGGCTTGACAAGAATTTACTCTGCTTGGCCAAAACATACCTCTTGTCTTTTCCATGAAACTATATTTATTGTGCATTGCAACTATACAGTACAGGCCACACTATTAAATGTAAACATATTTATTCATAGAGATAATTTGGGAAAGCTTTCTATCGTTACACATTTTTATGGAACTAGTCTTTCATCTATTGTTGTTACACTGTGCCCATACCGTTAAGAGTCATGTTGTTTTCAGACATGTTTATCTGTATTTTCCCAATGGCTGGTTAAGTTAGCCCCTCATTATTATACCAGAGTGTGCTGACTTCCACTGAGCGAAGGCACGACAAGAATGTATGAATGTTAACATGTGGATACACAGATTATTATGTACCTTTTGCCATTTAGTGGAACAGCATTTGATTTTTTCACCTGACACTATAAGCCGCACGCATGAATGCATAAACTAAGATATATTAGTCGTAGTAAATGAAATGAAAATGAGTTTGGAGGATTTCCTGCGACACAAAAATTGTGCTCAAGTAAAAGGAATTTTACTTTAGTTTTATTTAAATCACATTACTCTAAACATGAATCATCCAAATCATTCCTTGAGTAAGAGTCATACAACCTTAAGACCTCCGATTTCGGGAGGTGTGTGTGTGTGTGTGTGGGGGGGGGGGGGGGGGGGGGGGCGTGGTCGGGGGGGGCGTGTTAAAGAGGGGAGAAGTATATTTACAGCTAGAATTCAGCAAGTCAAGTATTTCATATATATATATATATATTTATTTTATTATACATATATATATATATATATATATATATAAATAAGAGAAATACTTGAATTTCACTGTTCATTTATTTACACATATACACACACATAACACTCATTTACTCATTGTTGAGTTAAGGGTTGAATTGTCCATCCTTGTTCTATACTCTGTCACTATTTTTCTAACCATGCTGAACACCCTCTCTGATGATGCATTCTGCTTCGTCTCCTTGTTGTGTGCGCAGTTGTGCACTGCACTCTCTAAAAGCCGTAGATGTTATTGTCACATATGCATGTACAGTAGATGGCAGTATTGTCCTGTTTAAGAGTGTCACAACATTGCTGTTTAAGGCAGACGAACTGCTTTACGGTAGACGAAAACGTGACTGCTGTTGTTGTGTGTTGTTGCCGCGCTGGGAGGTCGTTAATGAAACTGCCTAACAATAAACCCACATAAGAAACCAAGAACTCGCCTTCGATCATTCTACAGTTATAACGTGATTGGGCAGGCACGCTGTTTATATATTGTGGGAAAGCGGACGTGAAAACAGGCTGTCGACCAGTCACTCAGGTCCGCATGGAGCTGGAGGGGGCGTGGCCTCCAGCTCCGCCTGAATTTCGGGAGATTTTCGGGAGAAAATTTGTCCCGGAAGGTTTTTGGGAGAGGCGCTGAATTTCGGGAGTCTCCCGGAAAATCCGGGAGGGTTGGCAAGTATGGTAAGAGTAAGTATGTAGTGAAAAAACTACCCAAGTACTGAGTAACTGGTGAGTAACTTCAGATTATTTTGTAGCTATTCTTTGATGGTAATTACACTACAACCATGTGTGTGCGTGTGTGTGTGTGTGTGTGTTGACAAGTGAGAGACAGAGACCCTACCACAGCATGCACTACAAAAGATAGACATTTTACATTCACTTATGATGTTATAACAGAGCTAATGTTAGCATATGCACAGCTAAAACATAAAAATAATCTACAACTTAACGCAACATGTTTACTTTAGTTGGAAGTGGAATTCTTGTAGGCTGTGTGACATTTGTACTGACACAAATGACAACGCATGATGTAACGTTATTTTTTCTTGTTTGTAAGTATACGTTGTCATTGCCTGGTCTGACATCACGTCACTTTTCACAGTACAGTTAGAGTGTGGTCATGTGATTACCAGGCTCCGTTTGATTGGTGAAATGTTTGATTTGGTAAAATTGCAAACAGCTAAAATGATGTACAAAGCAAACTATAACCTGCTACCAACAATTCTTCTCAACTAAAGAGGAGAAATAAAACCTTAGAGGAAAAAATATTTTAAAACATTTGTATGCACGTACAACACTTAGAACTTTTAGCATATCAGTATGTGGAATTAAATGATGGAATGTATTAAGTAAATACGTTAAAAATTGTACTCATATGATCCAGAAGCAGCAAAATAATAGTGCTTATAAAGTACAAAGAAGAAGAATTATGAGAAATACTTCCAACCTTATTGAAAATAAGATATTCTTCATCTCAGTATGTTAATAATGACTGAATTAATTAATTACATATTACAAAACTGTTGTGTATACTAATTCATAGATGTTATTTAATTATATAAAAAGGTCAGTAAATGATTCTATATATTTGTAAACGCGCTGAAGTGGGAAAGGGGTAGGATTAAATAAGCTTTGCTTCTTCCTACTCCTTCTCGAGCATGATGAAAATGAAATGATATGAAATTGTGTGATGTATTATGCTGTAAGTGTGTTCATGTTCGAAATAAACTAAAGAAAGAAAAAATGTAGTCAAATGTCACTAGGGCTTACGTTGGATTGTACTGGATTTCATATAAGCAGATCCTTCATGTGACAGCGCTTGTCTCACTTACGAGCAAAGTGAATGCGTCCTTGCAAGTAGTAATCAGTAGATTATAAAAAAAAAAATGTAGTGTTCATATAAATAAATGCGGCGGATGTAATTAAACTCAAAACAATAAAGTAAAAGTAACCGTCACGGTTACTGCGTGGTCAATCTACCAGGACGGACAAACTCTAGACAAATCGTGCAGGTAGGATATAATTTAGTTGTCATAAATCATACAAGAGATAGAAACATGCAGTAAACAAACAAATGGGATGCGTGCCAATCGCACGCGGAAGCTAAGGTAAAAACTTAGCACAGGAATCATGAATCAAGAAGGAATATACCAACCTAACGTGTTGCTTACATCAAATAAGAAAGCCAGACAGTGTGTGGCGAACAATGTGAATAAGTAGCTCTCTGATTAGTGCTCGGGAGCAGGTGAGCGTTCCGAACACTAATCAGAAGCAGGTGAAACTAATTTGCACCCATGGTAACTAAAACAAACCCAGGGGTGCACAAAAACCGGAACCTGATCTGGGCAACGGATCATGACAGTAACGTTAAATCTTCACTAAAACAGTCATATAAAAGTAAAAAGTATGTTGTATTAAAACTACTCTCACAAGTACAATTTATCCAAAAAGTTATGGAAGTATTATTGTCGAGAAATTATTTGCAAACGTGTATCTCAATCTGTGCGCGTGCAATCCAATTCACGTGCTGAGAGTGTACAAATGGACCCAATAAGGGTCCATTACTACTAACTATCTGTCATTTTGCTGGGGACACATTACAACTCCCTCTGGGAGTCCCCAGCCCCACTGTATGTATTTATTTTAGTTTGCGTTTTCTTCGGCCCACCCCTATAATGTGTGAGTCGTCAGTTTGAAACTTCTTTCTTTGTCTGACTCTCTGGTTGTCATTTGGCATGTGTGTCTGTTATTAATTTGCTTCCTGGTTTCGAAGATCTGCCCTATCTTGCCTGTGATTGGCCAGTCCATAATGTTTCGCCCTAACCTTAGCCAATCGTGACTCATCATTCGTAAACCAGCAATCATCATGGATTATTTTTGTATGTTTTTGTCCCCCCCGGATTTCCTTCTTGGTTGCTTGTAGCTTTGATGTAAGCCACCTTGTTACATGGGTCTAAAAATAGCTACGAAATGGGAATCGCCACTGGTTTAAAAAGTAGCGATGCTACTTGTAGCGAGCTACCGAGAAATGTTGTTGACCGATGTAGCATTGCTACTTGTAGTGAGCTACCGCCCAACACTGGTAAGAAGTTCAGTTCAGTTCAGTTTTAGTTTATTTCGAACATGCGTACAATACAATGTAGTAATTCATCACATATTTCCTGTTGTTTCATTACATCACGTCCGAAAAGGAGTAGGAAGAAGCTGCGCTTATTTAATCCTACCCCTTTTCATACCGTAGCAATTTTATTTCCTTGTTCTCTGTAACATAACAGTGAACAAATAAATAATAAACAAATAATATACTGTAGTAAGTAAACACATACATAAATTATCTTTGTCTCAATAAATAAAAATAATTAAAAAACACGAACAAAACAAAACAAAACAAAACAAAAAAGGGTTCAAGATATTCATCATAATTTTTGTTCTGGGTACTTTGTGAACACTTGTAGTTTGAACAGTCTCCTAAACTGAATCATATTGGTGCTTTGTTTGATTTATTTGGTTAATCCATTCCATAATTTAATTCCACATACAGATATGCTAAAGGTTTTAAGTGTTGTACGAGCATACACATGTTTTAAATGAGATTTTCCTCTAAGGTTATATTTATCCTCTTTTGTTGAGAAGAATTGTTGTACATTCTTGGGTAGCAGGTTATAATTTGCTTTTTTACATAATTTTAGCTGTTTGCAAATGCACCAAATCGTTGAATTTCAATATTTGGGATTCAGTAAATAAAGGGTTTGAATGTTCTCTATATCCAACATTATGTATTATGTAGGGCTGAAGTATCTTTAAAACAATCCAGAGTCGAATGGATGAGGTATGTATATTTTAGGTACTTTTTTTGCTCTTCAACACCATACACAAACAGAAAAGTGTTTCCTTGACTTCTAGTTGCCCCTCACTTCAAAACTTCCACATCAATGGTTTTCATGCATGTGAAAGCGACATAGTCGGAACGTTGGATATGTGCACGCTTCATTACTTGACTTTGGGTGGGCCTCTCTGTGTCTTGTGTGTTTTTGTGTGCAGAAATGCATTTACATTTTCCACTATTTTAGCAATACGATCTTGAAAGATTAGAGATGGTGAAAAACAAAACCACAAAACAATCCAGTCAGGAATAAAAGGAGCACACCGAATTTATATATACAGTACATGAGGTTATGATTGAGCGTGCCTGCGTGGGGATCTACAAGGTCTGTGTACACAGATGTGTGTGCGAGTGTGTGTGTGTGTGTGGGAGAGAGAGTGTGAGAGCAAGAGAAAGAGAGAGAGAAGGAGAAAGAGAGAGAAAGGAAAAGAGAGAGAGAGATCAGCTCATGGATTATTCTGCACCAAGAATAGTCATCAGTTTCCACACCCTACTAATACACGCTCACAAGCACAAATGCACGCACACACACACACACGCACACACACACACGCACACACACACACTCACACCCACACACTCCGTTCGATTCACTGTGTGCTTGATTTGACAATGGCCCGGGGATTACAGAAGATAAGCGGGGAATGTTAAAAACAGCAGGTGAAGTGTCATGGTGACTCTTCTTTCCATGACATGGAGCTAGCCCTCTTTACTGAGGGTAACTGAGGTGGTGGTCACGATGAAGTGTGAAAACAAAAGAAAGAAAGGCCGACAAAAAAGAGTAAAAAATTGTAAAATGAGATGAAATAATTAATGTTTACAAAACAATATTCATTTCTTACAACATTGAAGTCACCATATTGTGTTGAACTATTTTTGCATTGATTTCATAACCCTTAAAGGTGATTGATCGAGGTCGGGGGTCAGCAACCCGCGGCTCTCGAGCCGCATGCAGCTCTTTAGTGCCGCTTTAGTAGCTCCCTGGAGCATTTTTTAAAAAAGGATTGAAAATGGAAAAAGATGGGGGGGGGAAATGTTTTTGTTTCAGTATGTCTTTTGTTTGAGGACAAGCATGACACAAACCTTCTTATTTGTTAGAAAGCC
This sequence comes from Nerophis lumbriciformis, assembly GCF_033978685.3. Lineage (NCBI taxonomy): Eukaryota > Metazoa > Chordata > Actinopteri > Syngnathiformes > Syngnathidae > Nerophis > Nerophis lumbriciformis. Next base: position 41,909,909 of record NC_084549.2, on the reverse strand, counting down.
CACTGTTTAATATGTTTGTGTGTATGCTTCACTGATGAGAGTATATGGTGAACATCGTTTTGCCCTACCAATTTTGGCGGTTCTTGAACTCACCACAGTTTGTTTATCTAAAATCTTCCACTCCTTCTTTGTCTCATTTTGTCCTCCAAACGTTTTATGCTGTGCGTGAATGCACAATGGTGCACTTTGTTGATGTTATTGACTTGTTGGAGTGCTAATCAGGCATATTTAGTCAGAGCATTACTGCAAGCTAACATGCTATTTAGGCTAGCTGTATGTACATATTGCATCATTATGCCTCATTTGTAGGTATATTTGAGCTCATTTAATATCCTTTACTTTTATCCTCTTTGTATAAAATTTATATTTGCATGTCTCATGACACATTATCTGTATGTAGTATTGGCTGCATTTCAGATAGTTGTTTGTGTGCCATGTTGTTCCAGACCACAGCAAACTTTACCTAGCTTGCCAAAGATTGTAATGAATCTATTAAAAGAAGACAGCCTGCCATTTCCTTTAACTTGGACACACACATCAATACCTTTGGCCATTTAAAGCCAATAATTTCCAGGATTTATCTCACCTTTTGAGTAGCCTCTGATTTACTAATGGTTTCTAATGTTGTAAAAATATTACATTTCTGTCAACGAAGATTTGCTTCAGCCTGTGACACAGTAATTTTGATAGTAGGCTATTATAGCTAATAGACACTTACATCATGTGTTGTCTTCATTATAACACTTGTATAAGACTTTTAAAGTAATTTTGATAGTAGGCTATTATAGCTAATATAAACACTTACTGTACGTCATGTGTTGCCTTCATTATAAGACTTATATACGGCTTTAAATTTTTTGCGGCTCCAGACAGATTAGTGTTTTGTATTTTTGGTCCAATATGGCTCTTTCAAGGTTTTTGGTTGCCGACCCCTGATCTAGGGCTGCAAGGGAAGCTCCGCTACCCCTAAAAGGTCAAACAAAAAACAAGTAGTCAAATATGTACTCTTGTGTTTACATTTCATTGATTAAATATGTGCTAAAATGCGTTCAACTTTCTCATTCATTGTGGTAGCGTCACTGTGCATTAAACAGTGTTAAAGCTGAGCGTCTATTGACTCCAATGAGTGGGTTGTTCAGGCATTGGGTAAATCAATCAGTCCATCAAAGTTTATTTATGCAGCCCTTAATCACAAATGCCTCAAAGGGCTGCACAAACCACAGCGACATCCTCGGCTCTGATCCCACATCAGGGCAGGAAAAACTCAACCCAATGAGAAACCTTGGAAGGGACCGGTGCAATGGATGCGGTTATTAATGTAAGACTACAGTCTATTGGGAGGTCAGCAGGGGATCCTCTTGCATGTAGACAATAAATGATCTGCTTTGTCCCGTCCACGGACGCTTAGCATCTCTAGAAGTGTATGGAGAGTGGGCTTGGCCTCGGCTGACCTGGACACGGAGCATCTCCATGATGATTGGATGAATCCCTTTTTGATTGACAGCAAAATGAGCGAATCAGCGATCTTGAAATATAAACCACTGCCAGAGCATTTTTTCTAAACTTCATTCTTTTGATACGAAGAATTGATAATCTTCTAATCTTCTTTGCAAAATATAGCACCTTTTTATATTAGATGTCTTTTATTTAAAAAAAACTGTACCCATGTTTACAAAGTAACATCAATTGTACTTCCCCGACTTGAAAGACCAGCAGCCGCCACTGGCCTGGAGGGCATGGAAGGAAGTGTTATTGTAGCAATTTAGCCATTTGCAAGTGTGTATCTCGCTCTGTGTGTGTGTAATCAGATTCATGCATCCGTGTTAAATTTGTAAAAAAAAAAAAAAAAATTAGATTTCTTTTTAGAAAACAATTTCAGATTCATACGGTCACTCCAAGTGGCCAAATACTGTTCGAAGTATTAGATTGTATTGGCGAAGAATACAAACAATGTGAGGTTTGCGTACATGAAACATGACATGACACTTGAAGTTACTGCTAACCTGGAAAATTATATTTTATCGATCACTACAGCATGATAATAGAATATTAGACAAATACTTTATTGTTATACATAAACAATACCTAATTCAACAATTTAATTTAGCCCCAAAATATGTAGAATATGCTTTAACATTTTTTACATTTTAAATAGATATCGAATACTGTATCAAAAGCAATACAATATATTGTACTGTAATAAACTGGTTTCATTAAGTATAATGTAAGCATTAATTTTCGAGATCAGTCCATCCGAGGATGAAGATGGAGGTGGAGGATAAAAGCTAAACGGACTAACTGATAAGTTAGACTTTATCGACTCCTTCTGATTTGCTCTTCCGTCTAGCTAAAAATTCACTCACAACCTTCTAACTTGCTATCATACAAGTCTATGTCGCTATGCTAATCAAGATGCTGGACCTTCTGCCAACAAGTGGTGGAGTATCTGAAGCTAGCTTGTAACTAAATCTTTAGCTCTTACCTCAAAACACACCGTGTGAAGGTACCACTAGTTGTGATACTTGTTACTATGACTAGGGGGGAAAAAAAACATCTACTTTAGAAAAATGAGCAAAGTGTGAAATCCAGAACTGTGACAGATTGTGAAGGTAGTGAAGAGAATTGTGTGAAGGGGTGAACATCCTCTACTGATTGCTGATAGTTGACCTTTGCGTCACTTGTTCTACAATTTAGGAAACCACTGTCCAAATAAGATATGATTCTTCTCTGCTTCAACTCATCTTCCTCGCCTTTATCACTTTGAACACTTTCCCATGGCCATGTGCTGTATAAGCAGCTTACAAAGAGGTCACATGGTAGCCATGCATGATATTTGAGGATTGAGCAATGCAACAATATTGTGGTTTGCTTGGTGATCATACCATATCTGTAGAACTTCAGTGGAGGATGTTAGTCTTTCTGTGTGCACGAGACAGGTACTGTATCAACATTTGAAGGTACTCACAGTCATTAGGCAGATGCAGGATTTTACTGATAAATCAGTAAATATTCTATTATATCTAATATAATAGTCCTGTTGGTGTACCCATGAACTGAACCAAGCTTTTGACACTGGGTAACAAATTTCACGCCAGAAGCTTTCAATCCAATCCAATCCACTTTATTTATATAGCACATTTAAACAACAAAATGTTTCCAAAGTGCTGCACAACAACACCAAACACAATTAAAAACAATATAAAATAAATATGATTAAAAACAATTTCAAAGGGTAAAACCAATTAAAACAGTAAATAGTAAATAGAAAGCAAAATTTTAAAAACACAGAGGACAACAGAGGACCACACAACTCACGTGGTGTTAAAAGCCAGAGAATAAAAGTGCTTTGATGGTTTTGAGAGGTCATACCAGCAAATCAGCCTGAGAACATACTATAACCGAGTCTCCTCCATGTTTGACAGTATCTTTGGTGTTCTTTTCACTGCATGCATCATTTTTCTGTTTGTAAACCAAGAACTGATGTTAAAATGTGCCAAAAACCTCCTGAAACTTTGTAAGTTGTCACTATGCATTTCGGCAAATTTCCAATTTAAAATAAAATAATGAATGACTTTTCGTCGATTTCGAGTTCTTTCACCAACCATTGTGGGGTTTTTTTCTTTCAAAAAAAGAGTATCAACAGTTTCGTCCACATCTGTATCATACTTTGTGTGCTCGTGTTGCTGCTCTTTAGATGTTCTTCCTTACCGTACGTGGTATTTGGGTTAGTTGGGTTGTGTTTGTCTTACAGGATAGTATATAAAACACAGACTTGTTAGCTTAATAGTTATTTTAACTAATGTTTATAAGCAGAAAAACAATCGTATTCCTTAGCAATGAATATGTTCAAAGACATGTGAACACTTGGCCCACATTATTGGTCTTTTAGACTCTTAATTACTGAGCCTGAACGTCTTCAGATAAATGTATCATTTTAGGGAATACATTTAATAAACCATCTCTAAGGCAGGGGCTTCACGGTGGCAGAGGGGTTAGTGCATCTGCCTCACAATACGAAGGTCCTGAGTAGTCTTGGGTTCAATCCCGGGCTCGGGATCTTTCTGTGTGGAGTTTGCATGTCCTCCCCGTGACTGCGTGGGTTCCCTCCGGGTAGTCCGGCTTCCTCCCACCTCCAAAGACATACACCTGGGGATAAGTTGATTGGCAACACTAAATTGGCCCTAGTGTGTGGATGTGAGTGTGAATGTTGTCTGTCTATCTACATTGGCCCTGCAATGAGGTGGCGACTTGTCCAGGGTGTACCCCGCCTTCCGCCCGATTGTAGCTGAGATAGGCTCCAGCGCCCCCCGCGACCCCAAAAGGGAATAAGCGGTAGAAAATGGATGGATGGATGGATCTCTAAGGCACACATAAAATCTGTTCATTTTCTCAAAAATCAACAGTGTATTTATATTTATGAAACAGATAACTTTTGTTAATATGTTAAAGGTGTTTATAACTATACAAGCATGTTTAACACATATAGATTCCTTTCTTTCATGAAAACAAGATTATAAGTTGGTGTATTATCTGATTCTGATGACTTGCATTGATTGGAATCAGACAGGACTCACAGTACTGCTCATTATTTCCACATTTTCGAATTTACATTGTGGAGGAGAAAACAAGTCCTCCTTTCTGTCCAATACCACATGATAGTGGTTGGTTTTTGGCATCTTATTTGTCCAGCTTCCATACTCGTTTTTATACACTTCACAATAAATACATTGACGGCAAACTCAGTAGCTTGCTAGCTTGTGTGTGCTAGCTTTCTGAGACTCTTATTTTGTTAGTGCAGAAGACAGGAACTGTACGGTCAGTCTTTAGGCTTTTGACAGCAGGTACGGCGCAAGAGTCTGTTGAAATAAAAAGTGTTTCTTGCCTTCCTGCCTGTTATTTTTTTATTAATACTGAATTTGCAGCAGCCAGCGTCATCTAACAAGATCCCCGAGTGCCGTGAATGTAAATCAAGTGTCGAAAGTGACATCATAATGAAGTTTGATGATTGCACATTTTTAGGTCTATTTTTTTAAAGCATGGCTGGCGATCAGCTAACACAACCTCCGCGATCGACCGGTAGCTCGCGATCAACCTAATGGACACCCTTGGTTTAGATTATTGTAATGCTCTGATCTCTGGCCTTCCCAAAAATAATTGCAGAACTCTACAATTATTACAGTACTCAGCTGCACGCGTGCTGACGAGGACCAGAGGTCGGGAGCACATTACACCAGTTTTAAAGCCACTGCATTAGTTTCCCGTCCGCTTCAGGGTGTATTTTAAAGTTATATTATTAGTTTTCAAATGTCTTAATGGCCTTGCCCCTTTTTATCTATCAGACTTGCTTTTACTGTATCAACTATTGTGGATCCTAAGATCCTCTGACTCTGGCCTTTTAGCTTTACCAAATACTAGAATTAAGACCAGTGCCATGCCAAGTTTTGTTTTTGTTTTGTTAATATCAATAGTGCTGTGTGTGTGCACGTGTGTATGTGTGTTTTTGTTTGCCACTTATCTGTGAATGAAAAATGCTATATAAATGAAGTTTGATTTGACTAGGCTACCGTAGGCAGCTGTGCTTCAACATACAGGTATTATTACGGTGTGCTTAATAAGGACCCTGATGTGGCACCTATTAGGAGACATTATCTGCCGTTTTGTTTCAACCTATTATGTAAACCCAACTTCTCTTAGCTATTTGTACCTGCTGATGTGTATTTGGGATCTGCATAAATCCTGAAAATGTGCGTGTGCTCGCCATAGTAGTTCGCGCCGTAGTCAATAAGCTCCTTCTTTTTTTCTATCCTCTCGTTGTGGGGCATTCATCATCCGCTGTTACCATTTCTAATATGAAGTATTGTACAGTTCTAATTTATATTTTTCAGTAGACTTGCTAAGGAAGTGCTAAAAACTACCGGTGTAACAAAGATGACGGGGAGGAGACACAGTCGAAGTGGAGGCACGTAAATAAGACAGCCAACAAAACGGTGCATCCTGAAAAGATAGCCAGAAAGCGGCATAAAAACTGTTTGTAAAACATCATCTTTGCAACATTTTGACCAAAGAACCATCATTACATGTTGTGTAGACCACAAGGAAGTGTGTTAAATGTACAAAAAAAAAATCATCATGTGACCCCTTTAATGCACCATTTGTATGAAAGTTGTCATGTCTGTGTGATCATGTTTTGTTTTAGTCATGTTCGGTTTTGTTTTTCGACTCTTTGTGCACTTTTGTTTGTTTTGTCACCATAGCAACCCATTAGTTTTCACCTGTCATGTCACGCACCTGTTTCACGTTTTGAGTCACGCACCTGTTTTCACTGATCATGTCACTGCTATTTAAGCCGGTCTGTTTATGTTGTTCATCCTGGTGACATTATGTATCCATCTATACTACCTCTGCTACCCATGATATTCCTGTTTAACATAGTTCTTGCTTCATGCCATGCCACAGTAAGTGTTTTTGTTTCATGTTCATAGTTAATTGCCTTTGTGCTAGTCTTTTGGTTTCATTAGTCAAATTTGTTCTCCGCCATTGTGTGCGCCTTTTGTTTGCTTCCTTTTTTTGTAGTTTGTTAGTGTTTTAATAAATCATGTACTTACATTCACGCCTTTCCCGCGCCAACTTTTCTTTGCATTCCGGGAAAACAAACCCCAAGGTCCACGTATTGACAAAAGTAGACCTGAATAGACCCGTTCATCGACAGTGCGCCTCATAATCCGGTTCGCCTTATGATCCGAAAAATACGGTACTAAAGGAAAATAATGCATATACTGTATATGTCTGAAATGATATCAAACTTGATCCTTTTATCAAAATATATTTTCTCAGAGGTCTCTAAGAGTTCAACTACTAGGACCGCAATGGGAGAATAACTCCAGACTGCACAGTTAGGTGGCATAGATATGGTGGAGAAGCAGAAAAACTCCGTCCTGAAAGTCCCGAGTAAAAAGAAAGATTAGAGAAACAAAAGAGAGGAAAGAGGGTTTAACGAAAACAAAGCTTGAGGGTTATATTCATCAGTGAGTTATATAAGGTTTCTAAATGAGTCAGTGCACACGTCTGCACTATCAAACTGGTGGAGGTGAAAGACGAGGCCAAGCAAACACTGAAAAATAATACAAATGAGAGTTTGAATGGTTCTTCATGACCAGTTGCCGCACTGTTTGTTGATGACAATTTAATCTAATCTAAAACCCAACAAATACTTCATGTTTTTGCCTCGAAACCAACTTTACTGGCCAGTACAGTCAAATCTGATTTTTGTTTTTCAAATCCATGAAATAATCACACACATTATTATTGCAGTCCCATTGTGTTGTACATTTGCCAACACACAGATATGCATAGTTGAATAAATATAGTAAAATTGTGTGTGAGTGTGTGTGTGTGCGTGTGTGTGTATTTTGGAAGGCAGCTAGCTGTAGACATAGATAAAGACGATTGGAGAACATGTGAGGGTATACAATTTCACTTCGCTAAATGCAACTTCCAAAATGACCGTAAGCGTTTGTTTTTAGGGACGTACGTGTGTGTGTGTTAGAGAAAGAGAGACGCCACAGAGGCCAGGCTGTAATGGGCAGCTCAGTTTGTTTGCACAGCCACCCAGCAGACCCAGCAGGTCTACAGATTCAATCAGAGAGGATGTGGTTTCACTTAACGCTTTGCTCAGTCTGCTACGCTATGAGTGGCTTTTGACTTGAGTAGTCAAGGTGTGTCTAAGTGTGTGTGTGTGTGTGTATGTGTGCTTGTGTGTGTTTGTGTGTGTGTGCATGCCCACACTTGTGTTTTATCTAGCATTCATACCTATCCTGCAAGAAGGATGTTGTTGGTGAAACATTGTGAGGACTATTTGCCAAGTTTGTCTGCACATGCATGTGCACACACACGCACACACTTACAAACCCTGTTTCCATATGAGTTGGAAAATTGTGTTAAATGTAAATATAAATGGAATACAATAATTTGCATATAATTTTCAACCCATATTCAGTTGAATATGCTACAAAGACAACATATTTGATGTTCAAACTGATAAACTTTTTTTTTTTTTTGCAAATAATCATTAACTTTAGAATTTGATGCCAGCAACACGTGACATAGAAGTTGGGAAAGGTGGCAATAAATACTGATACAGTTGAGGAATGCTCATAAACACTTATTTGGAACATCCCACAGGTGAACAGGCAAATTGGGAACAGGTGGGTGCCATGATTGGGTACAAAAGTAGATTCCATGAAATGCTCAGTCATTCACAAACAAGGATGGGGCGAGGGTCACCACTTTGTCAACAAATACGTGAGCAAATTGTTGAACAGTTTAAGAAAAACCTTTCTCAATCAGCTATTGCAAGGAATTCAGGGATTTCACCATCTACGGTCCGTAATATCATCAAAGGGTTCAGAGAATCTGGAGAAATCACTGCACGTAAGCAGCTAAGCCTGTGACCTTCGATCCCTCAGGCTGTACTGCTACAACAAGCGACATCAGTGTGTAAAGGATATTACCACATGGGCTCAGAAACACTTCAGAAACCCACTGTCAGTAACTACAGTTGGTCGCTACATCTGTAAGTGCAAGTTAAAACTCTCCTATGCAAGGCGAAAACCGTTTATCAACAACACCCAGAAACGCCGTCGGCTTCGCTGGGCCTGAGCTCATCTAAAATGGACTAATACAAAGTGGAAAAGTGTTCTGTGGTCTGACGAGTCCACATTTCAAATTGTTTTTGGAAACTGTGGATGTCGTGTCCTCCGGACACGTTATAGGCGCAAAGTTCAAATGCCAGCATCTGTGATGGTATGGGGGTGTATTAGTGCCCAAGACATGGGTAACTTACACATCTGTGAAGGCGCCATTAATGCTGAAAGGTACATACAGGTTTTGGAGCAACATATGTTGCCATCCAAGCAACGTTACCATGGACGCCCCTGTCTCCCATTGAAAATGTATGGCGCATTATGAAGCCTAAAATACCACAACGGAGACCCCCAGACTGTTGAGCAACTTAAGCTGTACATCAAGCAAGAATGGGAAAGAATTCCACCTGAGAAGCTTAAAAAATGTGTCTCCTCAGTTCCCAAACGTTTACTGAGTGTTGTTAAAAGGAAAGGCCATGTAACAGAGTGGTGAACATGCCTTTTCCCAACTACTTTGGTACGTGTTGCAGCCATGAAATTCAAAGTTAATTATTATTTGCTAAAAAAAAATAAAGTTTATGAGTTTGAACATCAAATATCTTGTCTTTGTAGTGCATTCAATTGAATATGGGTTGAAAATGATTTGCAAAAGTATTCCGTTTATATTTACATCTAACACAATTTCCCAACTCATATGGAAACGGGGTTTGTAGTATATATACTTTATTTGTCGTTATTTATACTTTCTGATTAAATTATGTGATAATGTTCATCAGTCAACTCATTGGTGTTAATTTTCAATCTATTTCAATTACAGGATGTTATTTATGTAGTTTGATCATTTTCCTCGACTGATGTACAAACATGTGGTTTATTTTGTGCATGTGTTACATTATCTACAAAGATACAAATAATTGCTATTCTTAGACTATCTTGTATCTTAGACTTAGACTTGTCTAAGATACAAAGAATTGCTATTGCGACATCAGGTGGACACATTTAGAACAGCTGTTTCCGTTTCTTTCAGGTTAATTTTTATACTTAACAAACTCATCCCGCGGATAATACCTGTTTGCGGGCCTAATCCGGCCCTCGGGCCGTACCTTTGACACCCCTGATCTATATGGTTGTTGAAAATCCCAACCATTGTGGGGAGCATATCAGAATATTTATTTTTTGTATTGTATTGTATTCTTGTATTAGACCTTGTTCTTTATTTCATTAAATCAAAATGTCTTCTAAGACAAACCAAACTGTCCAATTCTATTCGATTGAATGGCGTGAGAATACAATGACCAGGATGAATGAGAACATCCATAGACATTTTATCCTAATTATGTAGCATACAGTATAGTATGCTTTGGCATAATAGGCTTTGTTTTATTTGTCAGAAACGGTCTTTAATGTAACTTCTGAGACATGTAATTATTTTTGTGTGTTTATCTTTTGTTTTGTTGTCCAACTTAAATTGCTGTGTTTCTGCCATTCAATGTCTATCTGTCCAATTTTATTTTATTTTTTAAACAAGCACCTGGAGACAACCTTATTTTTTGTTGTTAGTGGTTTTTGCTCTCTATTATCTATCTCTATGCCTTCTGACAACAAGCCAAAACAAGCACATCAGCAACAAATATTGTTGTTATTGTTTGTGTTGTTACTGTCATAGCTTTTTGCTCTCTCTTCTTCTGCTATCCATCCACAGGTTTCCCACCCAGGTCCCAACAAGTACTGTATCAATGTCGTACTTGTTACTTCATGCTTTTGCTTACAGCATGGTTTACCCCAGTCATCTTTTTTCCTCCTCCCTTCACTCATACTTCCTCTCCATCTCCCGTCTTTCCCCTCTTAAACCATGCACTGTCTGGTGGCATTCCGAATAAAAAAATACACAATAAGAGGAGTATTCAAGACTAATTTGGGACAGGTCAGAAAATGGCACTTGAAGGTTGAATTCCGTATAGGTCAGATGTAAGCATATTGATATTTATGCATACTATCCATTGTTGTAAGCAGCACATTTGATATTCACTACAGTTGCCAACATTTTTTTATGCCCAGCATTTATGGAGAAACTATCAGGCTAGACAACCTATATTAAGTACTACGGCTGAGAACTTGAGGTTCTCATCTAAGATCTGGTACATGGCATCATTCATGGGCTCTTCATTGTAACCTTAGCAGAGAAAAACTCCTAAAGCAGAAAGTTTGACAGTGGGGATGGTATTCTTGGGGTCGGAGGAGCTCCATTTGATTCGAGCTGACCACATCGAGTTCTCTGTTCAGGCAAACTTTAGAACAGGCCTGGGCAATTATTTTGACTCGAGGAGCCACATTTAGAGAAAAAAAATGTGTCTGTTGGGCCGGTATATCTATCTATCTATCTATGTATACAAAATATACATATGTAGATACACATACACATACACACACGTATGTATACATATTTATACACACACACATACACATATATATATATATCAGTGACGTGCAGTCACTAGAGGCAGGTGAGGCGGGGCCTCACCTGCCATCATGGAAAGAAAAAAAATGTAAAAAGAAAAACAAATTAATTAAATTGTTATATGTATCCAGTGATTATACTAAAGTTATTTTCCATTTAACTTCACTAGTTTTAGATTATTTGTATTCAAAATCGCTGAATTTTCACATTTGCCGTTCAAATACTGAGAAGAGACGGTGCGGTGAACAGCAGCCAGTCGAGGCACGTCACTCAGTGCCTCAACATGGACAGACTCGGCTAACTGCCTGTCTGCTGTGCAGTGAGACCGTATTGCTATATGAACTATATTATACATTTCCATAGTTTAGTTAGCTGAGGTATATAATGTACAGTGTATTTTGTCAACAACTGTATGTGTGTAACGTATTATTTGTGCTGAGCATTCATAAAACGGCTGCAAAAGACGTACTGGCTGAGGCCAGCAGTAATCCGGCCTCCTGGTGGTAGAGGGCGGTAGTGATCCCAGAGATCATTCCTCGGCCCCAGAAGAAGTGAGAACAAGCAACAGTTAGCAAGTCAAGTGCAGCGGTCGTTTATTATTTCCTCTCGCCTGAACTTTTATTAAAAACATGGAGGATTACATATGTAAAATAAAACAGTTTTCTAAACTGGACTTTAAATCGAAGCAGGAGGTAATAATCAAAGGTAGACCAACGCCGGAGCTAAAAGGTTTGCTTCAGACTTCGGGACAGAAGACCCGTTCTTTTCAAACGGCGTGGTACACACGTAAAGGCTGGCTGTGTGGATGTCCAGCAAGAAAGGTAAGACCATAATAATGTTTTTTATTATTAAATGTGCTTTTTTGTGTGCTACAGTTTGTATGTGTAAAGAATAGGGCTGAAACGACGCGTCGACGTAGTCGACGTCATCGGTTACGTAAATACGTCGAGGACGTTTTTGTTCGTCGACGCGTCGCATATTTACGTCACACTACCGTCATGGCGGAGCGCAAAGCAGACGATGCGAGCGGTGCGAGCGAGGGGAAAAAAGCACGCCAAAAGTCGTCAAAAGTGTGGGAGTATTTCAATAAACGGCCTAAGAAGAAACGCTACTTTTACTCCGCTACTTTTATCTACATTCAGCTCGCTACTCGCTACTAATTTTTATCGATCTGTTAATGCACGCTTTGTTTGTTTTGGTATGTCAGACAGACCTTCAACGTGCCTGCCTTACTGGTGACCTTTCACTTCGTTCCACCAATCAGATGCAGTCACTGGTGACGTTGGACCAATCAAACAGAGCCAGGGGTCACATGACCTGACTGGCTCCGAGCTAACTTCGGGTGTTACCATTTAGTGGTCAATTGTACGGAATATGCACTGTACTGTGCAATCTACTAATAAAAGTTCCAATCAATCAATCAAAAGTGTGAAGGAAAAAAGACCCTTTTTTTATTTCAACCGTAAAGACTGACTGCACAGTTCCTGTCCTCACAATAAAAGTCCCGCTCCATCGCGCCTGCACTTTCAAAATAAGAGTCTCCGAAAGCCAGCGCAAACAAGCTAGCAAGCTACGGAGTTTGCCGCCAATGTATTTCTTGTAAAGGGTGTAAAAACGAATATGGAAGGTGGACAAATAAGATGCCAAATAACAACCACTTTCATGTGGTATTAGACGGAAAGGAGGAACTTTTTTTCTCCTCCATTTGAAAACGTGGACGTTACCAGCACTGCTTCCTGATTACAATCAATGCAAGTCATCAGAATCAGGTAATACACCAACTTATATTCTTGTCTCCATGAAAGAAAGGAATCTATATGTTAAACATGCATGTATAATTATTAAAACACCTTTAACATGTAAACAAAAACGGCAAAATAAATAAATATAAATTATAAACTGTATATATCAATGTATATATATATATATATATATATATATATATATATATATATATATATATATATATATATATATATGTGTGTGTGTGTGTGTGTGTGTGTGTGTGTGTGTGTATATATATACACACATATATATATATATATATATATATATATATATATATATATATATATATATATGATATGTGTGTGTATGTTACTCAGTACTTGAGTAGTTTTTTCACAACATACTTTTTACTTTTACTCAAGTAAATATTTGGGTGACTACTCCTTACTTTTACTTGAGTAATAAATCTCTAAAGTAACAGTACTCTTACTTGAGTACAATTTCTGGCTACTCTACCCACCTCTGCTAATAATGTTGTTGTATGCACACTGTGTCGAGCGGAAATGGCCTATCATAGCAGCACAACGGCAGCGTTCTTGCCATCACCATCAACTAGTCAATCGTCCGCGTGAGTATACGTTGTCATCATTACACAAAAACATGAATGTGTCATTTGTATCTGCGTTGTAAATTCATAAACTAAAGCACCGTTTCGCTCTGAGAGGAGCGTTTGGCGTGCCTGTTCAGTGTTTACAAAGACGCGCTCCTCTTTAACGCTAACGTTAATTAGTTGTGCAAATACCTTTTACAACATTAACAATTACGTATACTATGTACAAACGAACAATTAACTTTCACTTTAATCATACTATCATTGTTGTGTTATTAAGCAAAATAAGCAAAAGTTTTACTTTTGTTGAAATGTTTACACTGTTGTTACAGAATATTTCGTTTTGCACTTTTTTGTATTGGATGTTTATCGTTATTTTTGCACATTTTAGCAAATAAGCAATACTTTTACTTTTGTTGAAATGTTTACACTGTTGTTACAGAATATTTCCGTTTTGCACTTTTTTGAATTGGATGTTTATCTTTATTTTTGCACATTTTAAAGCAAAATAAGCAATACTTTTACTTTTGAAATGCTTATACTATTGCAGAATATTAAGATTTGCACTGGATGTTTACTTTTATATTTGCACATTAAAAGCAAATAAGCTACTTTTAATTTTGTTAAATGTTTACATTTTTACAGAATATTTTGTTATGTTGTTGTCAATGTTGACTGAGTGGCCATACTTTTTTTTTTGTAAATAAAATCCATGCCTTTTGAAAAAACTGGCCTACATTTATTTTTTCATCTTCATTTTAAATAAAAAAAATAATCGGTAAAAAGAAAAATAATCTATAGATTAATCGAAAAAATAATCTATAGATTAACCGATTAATCGAAAAAAATAATCTATAGATTAATCGATAGAAAAATAATCGTTAGCTGCAGCCTTAGTAAAGAATGCTGGTATGAGCTTTTAAACATAACCCTAACTGCTGCCAATCAAATGGTGAATAAGATACTCTTTAGGGTTCATATGTTTGTAAATCTGACTGTGATGAAGTCAGTGCCTCACCAGCCATGAACCTCACCGCACGTCACTGATATATATATATATGTAAGCTGTGAAAATCTGCTGTACAGTATGTGTTTGGGTCCTATTTTTTGGAACACTAATACAAAACCTCACAATAATGTTTGATTGAATGCTAAAAATTTTATGACAGACAGCCTTAAAAAACGAAATGCCATCCATCTTCTTCCGCTTGTCCAAGGTCGGTTCGTGGGGGCAGCAGCCTAAGCAAGGAAGCCCAGACTTCCCTCTCCCCAGCCACTTCGTCCAGCTCTTCCCGGGGGATCCCGAGGCGTTCCCAGGCCAGCCGGGAGACATAGTCTTCCCAACGTGTCCTGGGTCTTCCCCGTGGCCTCCTACCGGTCGGACGTGCCCTAAACACCTCCCTAAGGAGGCGTTCGGGTGGCATCCTGACCAGATGCCCGAACCACCTCATCTGGCTCCTCTCAATGTGGAGGAGCAGCGGCTTTACTTTGAGCTCTTCCCGGATGGCAGAGCTTCTCACCCTATCTCTAAGGGAGAGCCCCGCCACCCGGCGGAGGAAACTCATTTCGGCCGCTTGTACCCGTAATCTTGTCCTTTCGGTCATAACCCAAAGCTCATGACCATAGGTGATGATGGGAATGTAGATCGACCGGTAAATTGAGAGCTTTGCCTTCCGTCTCAGGTCCTTCTTCACCACAAGGATCGATACAGCGTCCACATTACTGAAGACGTCGCACCGATCCGCCTGTCGATCTCACAATCCACTCTTCCCTCACTCGTGAACAAGACTCCGAGGTACTTGAACTCCTCCACTTGGGGCAGGGTCTCCTCCGCAACCCGGAGATGGCACCCCACCCTTTTCCGGGCGAGAACCATGGACTCGAACTTGGAGGTGCTGATTCTCATCCCAGTCGCTTCACACTCGGCTGCGAACCGATCCAGTGAGAGCTGAAGATCCTGGCCAGATGAAGCCATCAGGACCACATCATCTGCAAAAAGCAGATGCCTTAAAAAACGGAATGGAATTAAAAAAAAATTTCACTGAATGAGACACCCACAATGTACATGAAAATAAAGAATGTGGGATTTACAATATTAACTATGAACGATAAAACACTGAATATTGACAACATATGAACGTCACACCCCCTCTCGGTCGACATATTTTACAATTAAGCGAAACGCAACAAAAATGCAACAAACAGCAAAATATGAACCCGAAGGGTAAAAAAAACTCCACCTACAATCTGATATATCTGATACATCACTAAGCTTTAGAACTTTGTTGTAAAAATCTCCTTCCGCGTCTGTCCCTGACACCCGCATTTGAGGCTGGCCGCTCTGGAAACACTCTGTGGAAACGCTCCCCACCCACACTGCTTGGTGCCTCATTTGAGCTGCTGTGACTTACATTACCATAGTAACTAATATATCATGCAAAAGCGCAGATTTCAACCATTAAAATACTTCGTATTGTTCAAGACTTGCAGCATACTTGCCAACCCTCCCGGATTTTCCGGGAGACTCCCGAAATTCAGCGCCTCTCCCGAAAACCTCCCGGGACAAATTTTCCCCTGAAAATCTCCCGAAATTCAGGCGGACCTGAGTCCGCTTTCCCACAATATAAAGAACGTCTACAGTAAAGCAGTCCGTCTGCCGTAAACAGCAATGTTGTGACACTCTTAAACAGGACAATACTGCCATCTAGTGCATTTGATGAAGGCACTTCTGTGCGTGCCACACAGCAATGCATCATCAGAGAGGGTGTTTAGCATGGTTAGAAAGATAGTGACAGAGAATAGAACAAGGATGGACAATTCAATCCTTAACTCAACAATGAGTAGTTGAGTGTTATGTGTGTGTATATGAGTAAATAAATGAACACTGAAATTCAAGTATTTATATATATATATATATATATATATATATATATATATATATATATATATATATATATATATATATATATAGCTAGAATTCACTGAAAGTCAATTATTTCTTATATATATATATATATATATATATATATATATATATATATATATATATATATATATATATATATATATATATATATCCATCCATCCATTTTCTACCGCTTATTCCCTTCGGGGTCGCGGGGATATATATATATATATATATATACATATATATATATATATATATATATGAAATACTTGACTTGGTGAATTCTAGCTGTAAATATACTCCTCCCCTCTTAACCACGCCCCCCGCACCCACCCCCCACCTCCCGAAATTGGAGGTCTCAAGGTTGGCAAGTATGACTTACAGTCATTTGAAAACATCACTGCACATCATAATGCCAGCTACAGTTTCCATCTTAAAGATCTAAAAAAATGTATTTGGGAATGTCCGGCGGGCCAGATTGAAAAGCTTAACGGGCCGCATGCGGCCCCCGGGTCTTAATTTGCCCAGGTCTGCTTTAGACCATCCTGTACATGTGGTTTCTTGAATTTGTGGATTTTGCGGGCACTGAGGATCTCAATCCGTCAGAGCAAAGTATGTTACCAATTAGGGATTGATAAGATTATTCCGGGTTCGATTCCACTTTTGATTCTGCTTAACGGTTCGGTTCTTTAACGGTTCTCTTATCGATTCTCATTTCGGAAAAAAATATAAGAAAAAGATAGATTAGCATCAATTTTATTTAGTTTAAAGCTACAATGGCCTTCCAAAGCCAAAGGTGAGGTCTTAAGAGGCATATAACATTTAAAAAAAACTCCGTAAAATTCAACAAAATAAAATGTTACACAAGAATGTAACATTTCGTAACATTTTTAAAACTTTGCCATCCACCTAGAAAATATACCGTGTAAAGGTTTGTTTAGATTTACAAGGTGAAACTAATATAATGACATAGGCTCATAACATGCAACACTAAATATTTCAAACCTTCTTTTGATATAATGTTGATGTTTATTGCTTACAGCTTATGAAAACCTTGAATTGAAAATCTCAGAAAATGTGGTGTACTGTAAGCCATGATCATCAAAATGATATTATATAAATGCTTGACATAACTCACTTTGCATGTAATGAGTTAATATCACATAGTTTCACGTATGAAGTTAATAGTTGACATAAATTGACTTTTACACAATATACAAATTGTTTTAGTTCCACCTGTATAATATAATGACTGAGAGAAAATGTGGTTGAAGGAAAACATGCAACTTCTCTGACTACAATTGAACATTCACCTACCGAAGGAGCCTCTATGTGGCAAACTGCTGTAAGCTTTTAACCACAAACTTAGTCACTGCTCAGTGACATTCGCCGTTCCTGGCCGAGTGGTACTCTTCCCTGCCGCAATGAAAGCTTGCGGCAGATGTGAACTGGAGCCATTACTGCCCGCATCCAAACCAGTCAGAATATGCCTCCTAACGCTCATCTAAATGAGAAGGCATTCATTTCAATTTAAAAGGTAACAGCGCTAATGTAAGATGGTGTTCGTCCATCCATCCATTTTTCTGGATTATTAGATGGTATTCGTGCCTGTTGTAGTTACATCAGATGACTTCTGCTGCCTGGGATGAGATTCATCGCATGCTGTGTGTTCAAATGTTTCAGCATATTGCTCGCTTGTCTTCCTCTCGATGAAATAGCAACCTTTGAATTATTAAAGTAGCGCTGTTGCAATCTTTTTTTGTAAAATGTCGGCAAACTTTGGTGCGCTTTTTCCGCCCGGTGTCGCCATGTTGCTGTTGTCACTACACACGTTGTGTAATGACGTCTTCCCCACCCGGAAGAACCGTTAAAAGAACCGCTAGACAAAATGACAAGCGATTCTAAGGAATTGATACACTGGGAACCTGTTCTGAATAAGAACTGGTTTTTGATTCCCATCCACTAATGGTTTTCTTGTTAACACCAGATGCCTAAAAACAATACATTTTACCATTAAAAGAAAAGTGGTACCGTTTTTATACTGTAAAAATCAACATAAATTGCACAGTAAAATTCTGGCAATTCCAGTTTATTTTACCGTAAAATCTTTTTTAGTGCATGTAAAAAAAAATAGTAAAACAAAGACGAATAATACAGTTAATAGTTAAATATTTAATTATTAAAATTATTTTTAAAATCCATCACAATAGTGTTACGAGGTCGGAAATTAAGATTTACGAAAGCTATTTTTGCAATTGCCTTGTTTGAATATAAACAAGCTTTGGGAAAATAAGCACTTTTTCTGCAACCTTTCTGCAACCGGTGGATGAAGAGGAGATGCAGACGCTTTTGCAAGCAATGTAGAACGCATAAAACACATGAAATGAATTTATTTTACGCTATAGTAAGCATTAGAGATGCGCGGATATGCAATTATTTCATCCGCAACCGCATCAGAAAGTCGTCAACCATCCGCAATCCACTCGATCTAACATTTGATCAGAACCGCATCCGCCCGCACCCGCCCGTTGTTATATATCTAATATAGACGATGCAAGGCATTAGTGAGGTTATAAAGCTTTTGCCTGTTAAAGAAAGGAGACTGATCCAATGCAGCACAGACATTCGCGTACCACGCTGTCACGACCCAGACGCACACCAGTGCGCAATCATATGGGAGCCGCGCTGAGCGCACCTCCAAGCGTGTCTCGCTGCCGGCGACGGCCGGGGATATGGGCCCGACGCTCCAGCGCCATCCATTTTCAGGGTTAGTTGATTCGGCAGGTGGGTTGTTACACACTCCTTAGCGGGTTCCAACTTCCATGGCCACCGTCGTAGCTGCTGTCTATATCAACCAGGGTGAGCCCCACCCCTTTCGTGAGCGCACTGCGCGCGGAGTGACCCCTGTTACGCGCCCCCGGCAACAGGGGTGGCGGGCAGGTCAGCTGCGCGGGCGGAGCGCGCGGAGTGACCCCTGTTACGAGCCCCCGGCCACGGGGGTGGCGGGCAGGTAAGCTGCTTACCTGCTGCGCGTGACGCCGGCCGCGGCGAAGGCGGATGAGGCGGGGTGTCGGTGCGGTGGGCGCGGTGGTGACCCTGGACGTGCGTCGGGCCCTTCTCGCGGATCGCCTCAGCTACGGCTCCCGGTGGGGCCCTCTCGGGGGAAGGGGCCTCGGTCCCGGACCCCGGCGAGGCGTCCCTTCTCCGCTCCGTAAAAGTGTCCATCTCTTTTCTTTTCTTTTTCTTCTGTTGTGGCATATGCTGCAGGTGCCTGCTCGTTTTTCGTATGTGGGTAACAACATTTAACTATGTATATATATTTCCGAATTGGTTTAACTGCCACCCGCCTGAATCTATTTAAAATCTAATTTTTTTTTATTTCAACCACCCGACCCGACCCGACCCGCGGATAAAATCTAATTTTTTTTAATTTCATCCGCCCGATCCGCGGATAATCCGCGGACTCCGCGGTTGTGCCCGCAAACCGCGCATCTCTAGTAAGCATATAAACATTCAACAATACATCGTATTGAGTGCGACAAAACCGAATTAGAAATGCTAATAACGGATATTAGAGAAGCTTACATTCAGAGAAACCATCTTTGAGACCAACTCGGGGGTGGTGAGGATGCTCCAACTTTCCAAGCCAGAAATCCGACCTCGAAGGACGTTTCAGTTGAAGTTCCAACTCCGAACTCGAAAAATCCGACTTCCCAGTACAAATGGAAGGCACCATAGGTCTGCGCCATGCGGGAGGACAATTGTGTCTTCCAAGCAATAAAGAGTTTATATATTGTTACACGTTGCTATTTCTGCTTCGTCTACACAAAAAACAAACATAAGTTTTGATTAGACAATTGACGTCATGCCACTCAGAGACAAATATTAATTGGCGAAAATCAAGATGAATGGCCAAAATGTGTGAGGAAGTTGCGGACATTGGACAAAGTTGGTCAAATGTGCGTGAAATGGCTTCCTTGTTCAGACCCAAATACATGTGGAAATGAATGAATTTCCCTTATTTTTGTCTTTTATACAGGCACATTATACATGGCTTTTTTTTCATACACTTTTGTCTTTGTCTTTAAAATGATTGGGTTCCTTAGTGGTAATTGTCACAGTGAGTGACAGCAATAATTGTGTTAAAATGTAAAAAATGCACAATGCTGTAAAGGTAAGTCAAATAGAAAACTTGCTGATACAAAAGCAATAGTTTTCAGTAAAAGTTGTGGTGTGGAGAGATTCACACATTACTCAATAATTCATTTTGTCAGTGCATTGATGTGGAAGATGACATACAAAGAAAGTCCTTTGGATGGCTCTGTTCTCTTTGATTCTACGGTTTTCCAGGTTTTTAAACGTCTGTGCCATAAGAGAACTATTACAAGTTCATGTTTCTTTTAATGCCCAAAGAGTCAGACAGGAGGAAGCTATTTCAGCTCAGATGACAATCATTCTGGCATCAGCAGGGATCATTTCACTGAAGTAAAAGTGGCTTCAGTGTTTCCAACATGTTGCATGGAGCTGCTTGCATGGAGTCTTATATGCTTCTCTTTTTTTTTTAAAAGAAAGACATTTGATAAACAGAGTGATTGTCTTCCAAACCTCCCATGGTGTCCTTCCTTCTGTAGGCCAAACCTCCCTGCTTCTTCTAAGGTTACAGTTGTTTATCTCTAACATCTGCAAGGAAAATTAGACCTCTGAAGAAAAGATTCTCCCATACTGGACAAAAAAACTCCTCTGCCTTCCATAGTGAATGACCTGTATGTTAGTGTATGTATGCATGTATGTTAGTAATACCCTGCACTGCTTGCTTTTGCTTTCAGTGGGCATTCATTATGAGAACTCTTGAGTTTCAGCATAGTAACTATTAGGATAAATACTTCAAGGTGGAAATCTAGAGTAAGGGCCATTTTGGTTCTTCAATGGCACGTAATGGAGGCCATTGAGCGATGCCTGGACAGGAAACCAGGGGCCGTTGGGGGTCGTTGACAGGTGTCACAGATCCCCTTCTCTACTCATCTGTAGAGAAACCAGAGCCCCCCCGGCTGACAAGACAGCATCTCCTCATATACGGAGCTGGCCAGAGATTTGTTGCTAATAGCTGAGGAATGTTGATTGTCCCCCACGGTCAGGTTACACAAAAGAGACCTTTACAGAAGGGCGACAGGGAAGAGATAGTGTAAAACAATTGCGGATGTAAGCGCCTAGAAACTTGACAGCCAATTAATTTACCTACCGTATTTTCCGGATTATAAATCTTTTAATTTTGTCAAAAAATCAACAGCGTGCCTTATAACCCGTTGTACGGATTTATTCTAGTTTTGCTTACCGACCTCGGGCAATTTTATTTGGTACATGGTCTACTGATAAGCATGACCAGCAGATGGCAGTCACACATAAAAAGATATGTTTGGACTGAAAGTTGACATCTGTTCAATAAATGACGCTAGCAAGTAAGGGTAAGGATGCAACACCAAAACTTTGACGTCTCATTGACAATATAGAACATTACACACGGTGCTCAAAAATGTTTTGGTAAGCTCCGAAGCCGCACCGCTTGATGGATTGTCATGGCATTACGGCTACCGTAGTCAGACGTACTGTGCTTCAACATAGTAAAGTTTTATTATGGTGTGTGTTTAAGGACCCCAAAATGGCACCTATTAGGAGATATATTATCTGGCGTTTTGTTTCCCAATATTATGCAAAACCAACTTTTCTTACATATTAGTACCTGCTGATGTGTATTTGGGATCTGCATAAGTTCCAAAAATGTGCGCGCGTCCGCCATTGTAGTCTACGCCGTAGTCAATAAGATTCTTTTTTTTTCTCTATCCTCCTTTCTCTATCCTTTTTCCTCCTTCCGCTGTTGCCATGCACAGTGCCTTATGTTACTGAAAAATTATTGAAAGATAATTCCATGATAATTTATTATGGAAATGTCTCATAACTGGTTGGGCCTGATCTGTTTGGTTTGCATGTATTAAAACAAGTGTAAGCTTGATTGCACACGCAAAGCTGATCTACTAAGCTTGTGCCCAAGATTGCTTCTCTTTAAAGAGCAGAATAGCGAGCACAATCCATTTAGCGTGTCTGTCCTAATGTAAATGTGAGCAGTACTAAAGTTACTTATGAGTAAAAATGCCAGTTTCTTAAAGAAGAGAGACCCATAAACCACACGCGGCATGAAGGACTTACGGCTTTATTTGAACAGAAAAACTTACAATACATTAAACATGTGTTTCTTATTGCACTCAAATAACCATTTTAGATGGTTAAAAATTAAAAGGCTTTTCTTGTTGCACTCAATGAACAATTTATAATTTTCCATATTACATGTAGTCTGCCATAATCAAGGATTAGGTTAGAATAGAATAAAAAATACAATTATTAGTAAGTACTAAAATCAAAGATATAGATAAAAGTACACAGATAAGCCATGTAGCAGGTAAAACACACATTGTTAAAGATAAAACACATTGTAGGAATTTGTAAGTCATTTCATTTGCATTAGTTGACGCTAGTTGGGCGGTTTTAACTCTGCTAATATTTGGTATCAAGCCAAGCAGCTGTGTGCGCGTCTACTAAAGATGCGCGGTTTGCGGACACAACCGCGAAGTCCGCGGATTATCCGCGGTTCGGGCGGTTAAAATAAAAAAAAATTAGATTTTAAATAGATTCAGGCGGGTGGCAGTTAAACCAATTTGGAAATATATATACATAGTTAAATGTTGTTACCCACATACGAAAAACGAGCAGGCACCTGCAGCATATGCCACAACAGAAGAAGAAAAAAAAAGAGATGGACACTTTTACGGAGCGGAGAAAGGACGCCTCGCCGGGGTCCGGGACCGAGGCCCCTTCCCCCGAGAGGGCCCCACCGGGAGCCCTAGCTGAGGTGATCCGTGAGAAGGGCCCGACGCACGTCCAGGGTCACCACCGCGCCCACCGCACCGACACCCCGCCTCGTCCGCCTTCGCCGCGGCCGGCGTCACGCGCAGCAGGTAAGCAGCTTACCTGCCCGCCACCCCCGTGGCCGGGGGCTCGTAACAGGGGTCACTCCGCGCGCTCCGCCCGCGCAGCTTACCTGCCCGCCACCCCCGTTGCCGGGGGCGCGTAACAGGGGTCACTCCGCGCGCAGTGCGCTCACGAAAGGGGTGGGGCTCACCCTGGTGAGCCGAGTGGGTCACTTTTGGTAAGCAGAACTGGCGCTGCGGGATGAACCGAACGCCGGGTTAAGGCGCCCGATGCCGACGCTCATCAGACCCCAGAAAAGGTGTTGGTTGATATAGACAGCAGGACGGTGGCCATGGAAGTCGGAACCCGCTAAGGAGTGTGTAACAACCCACCTGCCGAATCAACTAGCCCTGAAAATGAATGGCACTGGAGCGTGGGGCCCATACCCGGCCGTCGCCGGCAGCGAGAGCCGCGAGGGCTAAGCCGCGACGAGTAGGATGGCCGCCGCGGTGCGCGCTGAAGCCTCGGGCGCGAGCCCGGGTGGAGCCGCCGCGGGTGCGAGGGACATCGCACCTCCACGCGCTTGGAGGTGCGCTCCCAGATGATTGCGCACTGGTGTGCGTCTGGGCCGTGACAGCGTGGCACGCGAATGTCTCTGCTGCATTGGATCAGTCTCCTTTCTTTAAAAGGCAAAAGCTTTATAACCTCACTAATGCCTTACATCGTCTATATTAGATATATAACAACGGGCGGGTGCGAGCGGCTGCGGTTTTGATTAAATGTTAGATCGGGTGGATGGCGGATGGTTGACGACTTTTGTGATGCGGTTGCGGATGAAATAATTGCCTATCCGTGCATCTCTAGCGTCTACGTATCTACATGTGCACAACAGGGGACCTGGTTTACTTATGAGAGTAGCGTATGTGTGTTTGCGAGAATGGCAACGTGTTGGCTGAGTGACGTCAGTGAGTGAGTGGGCGAGTAAAGAGAGAGAGAGGTAGAGTGTGCAATATGCACTGCGCAGTAGAGTGATGAACGGGTCTGGTTGTGTCCTGAAAAACTAATAATGAAGCGATTGTCACAAATCTGACCTGAAACTGGAGCTTAGCAGACACTTTGCCGGGTAAAGTAAAGGGTGTTACCCCCGACGAAAACATCGGCCCTGGAGGGAACGTCGGCCTTGTGCTCCTCGACTATGGTCTGCATGGCAGCCGAACAGCTGGAAAGGTGTAACTACATTATTACCTGTCACTCTTTATAACTCGTTGTGCAGATCTGAATGCTTATTATTTAAATGTTTACCTAAGTTTTGGACGCAAAGGTGGTAATACTAATCGCCACGTTTGGCGAGGTGTCTTTTAAAGCAACACTTGCATCACCTTTATCGTTAGTTTATTGCGCTTCACACACCCTCTTTATGAACCAGTAGAATTTCCATTGTTTGCCATTCTTCCTCTCCACAACCCAAAATTATTTGGATAAAAAAACGGTGCTGGTATTGTTATTGTTATCGTTTCCAATTAATTAGTACCGCGGTATTTTATAAGTACTCGTATACCGCACAACTCAAATGCTTATGATAGCAAGGACAGGCATAGGCTCTTTTAGCGTGGGTACAAAAGTGACAAGCATCAACCTGAGTGAGTAGTCTTTTCTGTGAGTCCGTCACACGGCGTGTGGTTTAGTGTCTCTCTCCTTGAAGAGACTGGCCTTTTTACTTTTACTTTTACTTTTACTTTTTACAATGGCACATTTGCCATTGTCGACAGGATGGAACAAGTAAAATGTTATCTTAGCTACGAGGTGAGCTGTGTCCAATGCAGTTTAACTCTCATGGTGCCATCAGAGACATTTTTTTTTATTCTCAGACCCACGGCGCCTGCAACAGGAGAATATGCATGAGGTATGCTAAAAGAACAAACGTGAACTTCTCAAGTCTTGCAAGATTCTAGTATCATGGAGTGGGTGGCTGCTTTTGCTAGGTCTCCCACATGGTGCCCTGGGTCCTACCATCCCCCACGTTAAGTCTATGTACAATGTATGCAGATTATAATAATGTTAACAGTACTTATATAACGTCTGTATTTTGCACATTTGATCGTTACATGCAAGCTGGCACAGTTACATACAAATAGCTGCAGAATGAGGTGATCAATACAAAATGTAATATGATAGTGAACCTTCCAAAAATTCATATATTTTATCAAAAATACAAATCCACAGAAAAACGTTGGTGTCTGATAGTGTTTTTTAATTTATTTTATTTTGTTCGTTTTTTCATATATGAAAAATAAATATTCTTGCAAGATGCCTTTTCTTGCGTTTGGATCATTCCAGCACATCACCGGTTATTGTCGGTACCATGCGGTCTGTCAGAGTGCATCTTCAAAGTGCTAAAAATAGGTTCTGTTGCTTCTATATTGCAGAAAAGTTCGTACAGATTATATATGTGTGCTGCATGTTTCTCAACATAACAAAACACCACAGGTTGGAACATGATAACATGAATGTGCAGTAAATGAGTGTCTCCTTGTGGAAGCACTAAGCAAAATCCTTGTTTAAAATAGGGCGGTCTGCACCACTTTCACACTTGTTATCAATTGCACACGGAGTCTTAGATCATCCGCAACTCGCCCACTAATAGCGCATGCAATTGTATAGTTTGCAATTGCTATTTAGCGCTTATTGTTTAGATTAGGCCTTTTTTGTCTGTATTAAAGTGTTTTCTCATCATTAGACCACCCACTAAACAGGAAACACACAATAAATTACAAATAAGATTGGATTTAAACAACTGGTGAGGGATAAATGTGAAGCCTGAACATGAGACTCGCTGCGTCAACAGGCCTGGAGGGGGTCACTGAGACAAAGGTATTGTCCCTAATGCCTTTGTTGCAACAGCAAACACGAAGCCAGACCATGATCTAAACCTGAAAGGCATTTTGGGATAACACAGCTGACCGAGGGCCTAAATCCTCAACGGACATCCATCCATCCATCCATTTTCTACCACTTGTCCCTTACGGGATCGCGGGGGGTGCTGGAGCCTGTCCCAGCTGCACACCGGCGCATAGGCGCCGATCTACATTTCTGCCAATGGGTGCTCGGGCGGACGGTAAATCTGACGCTACTTTTCTGAGCATGCGCGGTTTTTGCTTGGTGGTGAGAAAGAATTTGCATTCAATCCCACGTGGGTGCTCGGCATTGTCCGTGGGTGCTCGGGCCCCGAAGCACCCACGGGATCGGCGCCTATGCGCAGGTACACCCTGGACAAGTCGCCACCTCATCACTGGGCCAACACAGATAGACAGACAACATTCACGCTCACATTCACACACTAGGGCCAATTTAATGAAACTGAAAATAAAATAGAATGAAAGGTGTAGTGCATTAAAGGCCTACTGAAATGTGATTTTCTTATTTATTCAGCAGGTCCATTCTATGTGTCATACTTGATCATTTTGCGATATTACCATATTTTTGCTGAAAGGATTTAGTAGAGAACATCGACGATAAAGTTCGCAACTTTTGGTCGCTGATAAAAAAGCCTTGCCTGTAGCGGAAGTAGCAGACGAGTAGCGTGACGTCACAGATTGTGGAGCTCCTCACATCTGCACATTGTTTACAATCATGGCCACCAGCAGCGAGAGCGATTCGGACCGAGAAAGCGACGATTTCCCCATCAATTTGAGCCAGCATGAAAGATTCGTGGATGAGGAAAGTGAGAGTGAAGGACTAGAGAGCAGTGGGAGCGATTCAGATAGGGAAGATGCTGTGAGAGGCGGGTGTGACCTGATATTCAGCTGGGAAGGACTAAAACAGTAAATAAACACAATACATATACATACTCTATTAGCCACAACACAACAAGGCTTATATAATATGCCACAAATGAATCCCGCATGACAAACACCTCCCCCCTCCCGTCCATATAACCCGCCAATACAACTCAAACACCTGCACAACACACTCAATCCCACAGCCCAAAGTACCGTTCACCTCCCCAAAGTGCATACAGCACATGTATTTCCCCAAAGTTACGTACGTGACATGCACATAGCGGCACACACGTACGGGCAAGCGATCAAATGTTTGGAAGCCGCAGCTGCATGCGTACTCACGGTACCGTATCTGCGTATCCAACTCAAAGTCCTCCTGGTAAGAGTCTCTGTTGTCCCAGTTCTCCACAGGCCAATGGTAAAGCTTGACTGTCATCTTCCGGGAATGTAAACAATGAAACACCGGCTGTGTTTGTGTTGTTGCTGGAGCCGGCCGCAATACACCGCTTCCCACCTACAGCTTTCTTCTTTGCTGTCTCCATTGTTCATTGAACAAATTGCAAAAGATTTACCAACACAGTTGTCCAGAATATTGTGGAATTTTGAGATGAAAACAGACGACTTAATAGCTGGCCACCATGCTGTCCCAAAATGTCCTCCACAATCCGTGACGTCACGCGCAGACGTCATCATACCGAGACATTTTCATCAGGATATTTCGCGCAAAATTTAAAATTGCACTTTAGTAAGCTAACCCCGCCGTATTGGCATGTGTTGCAATGTTAAGATTTCATCATTGATATATAAACTGTCAGACTGCGTGGTCGGTAGTAGTGGGTTTCAGTAGGCCTTTAAGTCTCTGCTCTCTGAAACGTTGTAACACAACGGTACCACGATTTTTGTACCCCCCACTTTTTGTAGGATTGTTTTTTTTATTTAACTTTTCGCTCACGGTTATTGAATGGCCAAACATTGAGCCCAATAAACAAGTCATTTTGCCAGGATACATTTTTGTGGACTCGGGTTCTCAGACGAAAAAAAATAATTTTACGCGTTGGTGACTTACCGTATTATTAACACAATCATTGGCTGACCTACATTCAAATTACTACTTGCAGCACCAGTTATGGATGGTGACACCATGGTTAATCAGGTCCAGCTTGCATGCTTACAGAAGCAAATGTTGCCTCTCGAGTAAATCTGTTAGTTTTTATGGTCAAATGTTGAATGGCAATGTGTTTGATAAGACTTTAATGAGGAATGTCCTTTTGACTAAATTACAGCCCATTAAAGAAACAATTGCACTAATGTAATTTTTGCACTGTTGCATCTCAAGAAAGTTCCAAGTAAAACTTCAAAATGCAAAAAGAAATAATAATAATTGAGGATGACATTATTGCAAACTACCAATAAGTTCATCAGCCGATTAAAAACCAAACCCCCGCTAAAATTGATAAAGATAGTAATACTTAGTAATTAGTCGCTGCACCATTGTTGGAAATTAATCACCTCAAAAATTGGTTTGGGAATGCTTGATGCCAGTGTTTCCAGGAGGCCGGTGGGAGTGTTGCTCCTAGTGGTAAAGATAGCTTCACGAAGGGCATCCACTGTCTGGTACTGATGTCTATTTTTGTAAAACTCCTCACCAAATCTCCTTTGTTTTAATAACAATATAATAATGGATTAGATGTTTATTTAGTGCTTTTCTAGACACTCAAAGCGCTTTACAGTGAGAACTGAGAAACTCATCATTCATTCACTCCACATTCACACTTTGCTGGTGGTAAGTTTCAATTGTACAGGCACAGCTGCCCTGGTGTGGAAACATGGCTGTCACTTTGCACCAATGGCCTCTTCCACCACCACCAAACATTCATTCACAGTCATAAACCTGTGTGAGTGGCACTGGAGGCAAGGTGGGTGAAGTCTCTTGCTCAAAGACACAACGTCAGTGACTAGGATGGAGGAAGCTGGATTTGTACCAGTGACCCTCAAGTTTCTGGACGACCACTCGGCCATCCATCCACACCACCAACAATTGGATTTAGATCAGGGGAAAATGCAGGTTGGTCCAAAAGAGTGACGTTTTTCCTCGCAAGAAGTCTTTTGCCAGGTGGGCATGTGTGAACTTCAGCATTGTCCTGCTGAAAAAGCAATTATTACCAATTAGACAAGGGCCTTCAGTCATGGGGGGTGCCCCCCGCAACATCTCCACAGAGCAAGCTGCCATTTGACATTCAAGCACAACTTGAAGCTCCATTGTTCCATTGAAGGAAAAATATGTTAGTTGATCTTAAAACCGTCTGATAGTTATTGGACTCCAAGAGGTAACAATCTTAATTTGGGCCGAAGACCATCTCGTGTCATGACGGTCAATTGGATACTCAAGCTAAGGGAATGTTTTTGTGTCTACCACTTAACTTCTTTTGTTTCATAGCCCCCGGGATTTTTAAAGAAGTTTAAAATAATAATCTTAATAATAACCCCTGCATCCAATCACATTGATTGATTGATTGAAACTTTTATTAGTACATTGCAAAGGAAGAGAATACATTATATGAAACAGTAGTACAGTTTACACGGTACAGTACATATGCCGGACAATTGGCCACTAAATAGTAACACCCGAATAAGTTTTTCAACTTGTTTAAGTCAGGGTTGACGTTAATCAATTCATGATAACAGCGATGGTGCGTGCTCAAGGCCTTGCTTATGCAGCTAAACAACCTGACCAAAGAGAGAAAGCTGTTTTACCTTTGACATCAAGAGATCATGACAGTGCGAATATATGACACAAAATGACCTTGAATCCACATTTCTGCAAAGATGTTTGGCTTTAAAAGGCTTTGGTCTTAAACTTTTGATCAGCTTATGAACAGCATATTTCAGTTTAATGGTTAAATAATTGTTTTCTTATTTCCTTTCTTCTTTTTGCATTTTGGAGCTCCAGTTAGAATAACTTTCTTAAGATCCAACAGTGCTAAATGTAAATTCTTGCAATTCTTCAACCGGTGTTGTAACTTATGGGTTATATAGTTCATGTGTAATGATCATTCATAATTTGCATGTTTGATTTAATTGCTGATAAATTGATCTATGAATATTTACAGCTAAAGAGTTAAAAGGGAATTAATTGATTTATACATGTATTTGATATTGATTATTTGAGAAACACTGACACTGAATTGAGTTGTTTTCTACTCAATAGCCGAACAAAGGGTCAACTAAAAGACTGCATGTTCCACAATGCATTGCGGTCAAAACCGGATGTTAGAAAGACCGGGAGCAGGTGCATTGAGGTTGTTGAGATTGAGGATTACGAGCCTACGGGTGATGAATGAATGACAGATAACAAGATATAAGGATCGTTTTGTACCGTTTTGTATGCCATTTTTTTCTTATATAAAGTACAACTTTATTACACATTTCCGACGTCCTGTCCAATACTTTGATCGTAGTTAATCTACAATCGGTCTTAACTTTTTTTTTTATCCGCATTGTATTTCGTTGGAATATTACATCTCACACCTAACCTACAAAATGGAGGCTTTGGCCTGAATTGTAGTGGCTATATTGCGGCAAATCCTTATAATTTACGCTAAAATGTTCAAATATTCTGTCCTAATTCTGAAATAGGAATAACACTCAGCCTCTTTTTTCCACTTTCACACTCTACCCAACATGGCAATTTACGCTGGCATTTCTGAAGTGCTATGATTGGGTGCTATTACCGAGTGAATTACAGTATACATCTAAGAACATGTGCTCGCTTCAATAACACTGCAAATGTACATGCAAATCTACACACACACTATAGATACACACTTACAGCAGCTGGTGCAAAGCTGTACACCTCAAATGCTGATAGAGCCCCATTACTTTAATATGAAAATTGCAACCACATGAAATTTCTCCCATGCTTCAAACATACAGCAGCTGGCAACCACACTGTATGGCAGCCTGTCGATCCAATCCCGTTTAGTTTTTTTTTCTTTCCTCTACTCTCGCAACTCTCGATCAGGCACTTCAAGGTTTGCCAAGAATAACACAGTTGGCACAGCATCTGCCCCCCCAATCACTGTCGTGCACGCAAGTGTTGTTTCACTTCTTTTTTTCTTGTATTTTTTTTCTCCATCATTTGTTTGTTTAGCTTTTTCATCTATTTTCCGAATGGAAATTTTGAGGTTGACTGGTGTTGCCAGTACAGAGCAAAGAGTTGTGCACACGACGGGTAAGATGGGCAGAGACTTGGAGAGAGACAGTGAGAAGTCACAAGGGAAAAATCGGATTTTAACCAGCATTGAGGGGGTTTCAAAACAACTTCCATATGTTCCTTATTTCAACTGGGTTTAAATTTGAAATAGAGTAAGGCCAGAGCTGACTAAATCCTTAATCTAAAACACAAGTACTGATGACAATGCACTAAACACGTTCTCTACACTAACTATCATTGTCTATCACCACCACTTCTATATGGTGTATAAAGTGATATACAACTTTATCTTTTAACTTCCTGCCATTTTGGACATTTTTATGAATATTGTTTATAGAAAAAACTGCAAATATTTTTTTCAGCAGTGTTTTTTGCATTCAGGCCAGGGAGAAATCGGTGGACTTCCTGCTGTGCTCAACTTCATTGTCAAATTAGATGTTTTCTTTTGTTTAACTAATTTTATTGTAATAATTTAAGCCTAATTGAAGACATGCACCTGGGGATAGGTTGATTGGCAACACTAAATTGGCCCTAGTGTGTGAATGTGAGTGTGAATGTTGTCTGTCTATCTGTGTTGGCCCTGCGATGAGGTGGCGACTTGTCCAGGGTGTACCACGCCTTCCGCCCGATTGTAGCTGAGATAGGCTCCAGCGCCCCCCGCGACCCCAAAAGGGAATAAGCGGTAGAAAATGGATGGATGGATGAAGTGCTAACTTTTGATTGTAAATATTGTACTTGGTCAGGTCGCTCTTGGAAACCTTTCATGTAACAAAGGCCAGCCAGTGTGACTGTGTAAGTGTATGTTGGTAAACCTCACTACCTCAACCCTTGAAGGAAAACTACACTTTTTTTTAATTTTGCCCATCACCCATAATTATTTTGTGAGACAAGAACACACGTCTTTCTCTTTTCTGTGCATTCTAAATTGTAAAAAAAAAAAACGCTAGTAAGAGGTGGACATGTTTCAAATAAATATACATACATTTTTTCAGCTAGATAAATACAGGATATAATAAACAATACATGTCAACATTTACATTTCAAAATATGGGAAATTTCCCAGAAAAATAAAGTAAAATAAGATTTTTCCATCGCCCCATTTGATTGAATCGTGTTATATGAGCCCTGGCTTTTATGTCCCTGTGCAGTGGTTTGAGCATGTTTTATTGGCAGGCTTTTATTTTGAAAGCCTGGCTTTCTACAGGCTGCAAAATGCATGTTACGTTAATGTTTAAAGAGTTTTGCTGAGGCTGAATTGACCAACAGCTGTGCAGCTTCCATAACTGCAGTAGGAAGTATATAAGGTCAAAATACGGGGACGTGAAGACACCAAGGAAGATGGGCAAAATAATTATTTCGCATGACATAGCCACAATTTCCATTTTGGAATTCCATGTGCAAATAGAAGGACATGAGATTGACCTACAGCGGAACTATTCAACCACATAATGAAAAAGGCCGCAGTTTCAGGAGCCCAAAGGCTCAGGGGCCAGACATTGAAATTTCTATGTTTCGTCAGAAAGTGCCTTCGCAGATTTATTCCTTTGAGACTGCGTTTACCTAATTCCAATATAAACACATCGGCTTTCACACTGCACTGACAATAAACTCATTATTCTGCCCTCGCTACTCGTTTCCAGCATGTGCAGCGAGACAGATAGTTAACAGAATGAAAAAACAGAAGCTCCAGAAGTTTTGTGGAGGGTTGATGTTTCCTTCTTTTGAATTATTTTTCTTCCTCAGTTTTATTTCTTTACACATATTTCCAAGGCTGATAATATAAACATAAAATAAACATTACAAAAGTATAACATCAATTTTGTATTCATATAAATCATGTCCATTGTGTATTTTACAATAATAAAACAGAGGGTTTAGTGTTGATACATTTACACAATAAACTACGGATGTTTATGTATATAGAAACTAAACAATATCCACATTGAAACCCAAGGCAAGGCCATTCAACTTATTTATTCTGGGGGCCACCATTTCAGAAAGCTAAAGGCTGGATTTCTCCCTTGACTATTATGAGAAACCAGCACCCTCTGTAGTGAACATTTGTTTTTGGGCTATTTCTTGTATTCCAAATTCCACAGTTCAGGACAAAATAGCCCTGTTATGTAAAATGCAAGGGACGCTGGCCTTTAGATGGTTAAAATGTCAATGCAAGGATCTGCCAATCTGCTTACACTGTTCCAAGTTCTTCTATACAACAGAAGTGCTCTATTGTTTTTTACGAATTTACTGCGAAAAAGTCTCCCACGTTTTGAACAGTTTGTTCAGATTTCAAAACAACTTTATCCCAAAACAAATAACTGAAAGTAAATAAACCTGTTGCTGTTAAACTGTCGCTGTTTTTTGAGCTGCAATTTGACGTTGTTTGTCATTGTTAAACACTCTAGTACTAATACAAAAAAATATTCTTCTGTGACGAAAGGCTAGGGTGAGATAAACGTAGCTCTGCAGATGTGCAAAGCTGCATATTGGGCCAATGAGTCTTAGCTGTGACGTTATCTTATATCCTATATTAAAGAAAACCTGTGTGTTGTATATAGGATGAAACTGTCGATCCCATGTGTATATGTATTCCTTTATGTCGTCATGGATACACAAGTACTGCAGAGGACGTTAAGCCCTTCTCAGTTTGTTCTGCTCTAAACATGAAATCACTTTCATGGTGGTGGAATGCAGAGACGTGTGTGTTTCTGTGTCTACGTGTGTGATTTTGTATATGAAGTTTTGAAGCACGCAGTGTCTGTTTATCCTCACCCTCACAAATGTCAGCAGTATTGCTCAGCCCTAACAAATCAGTTGTATCACTGTGTTGTATTTCATAGAGAAAACAGAGCTTGCATGCTCTTTGAAGGAAAATCCTTGAGGAAAAATGTTACATACATTATGGCTAAACTTGGCTTTTGATGGCGGACGTCACTCTAAAGCCCAGTTGATGCCAAAGTCTGAGTTCCACAATTTTTAGAAATATGTTGGTCTTGTAGTACAGTCTGGTGTGCTGTGGGAGATTATGCAGTTTCACCTATTTGGGTTAAAAATATTTTTTGCAAACTAGTAATTATAATCTGCAAATAATGTGCCGTTGTTGAGTGTCGGTGCTGTCTAGAGCTCGGCAGAGTAACCATGTTATACCATACCATATCAGTAGGTGGAAACCGGTAGCTAATTGCTTTGTAGATGTCAGGAACACGTCGTGTGAGACGACGATGGTTTGTCGTGATCACAATATGCAGGCAACAGCGGGATACAGCGTGCAGGTAAAAAGGTATGAAATGCTAAAACCAAAAATAAACAAAAAGTGAGTGACCCTAAGAAAAGGCATTAAAGCTTAGGGATGGCTATGTAGAATGAAACTAAAACTGAACTGGCTACAAAGTAAACAAAAACAGAATTCTGGACGACAGCAAAAACTTACAGCGTGTGGAGCAGAGACGGCGTCCATAAAGTACATCCTTACATGATATGACAACATTGTCCACACAAAAAAAGATAGCAACAACTTAAATATTCTTGATTGCTAAAACAAAGCAGGTGCAGGGAATTGCGCTCAAAGGAAGACATGAAACTGCAACAGGAAAAGCCACCAAAATAGGAGCGCAAGATAATAACTAAAACACTACACACGGGAAAACACCAAAAAACTCAAAATAAGTCACGGAGTGATGTGACAGGTCGAGACAGTACACCTACTTTGAGACAAGAGCTATAGTGATGCATGGTTGGTTATGGTTTAAATTAATATCCAACAATTGCGACAACGACTTTTTATTGTCTACTGAGTTTAATTTTTTTATGATTTCTGCTGGTGGTGTGCCTCTGGATTTTTTCAATGAAAAAAATGCGCCTTGGCTCAAAAAAGGTTGAAAAATACTGTTGTAGTAAACACATTCTGTGTGATTCAACGTTTTTCTCTGAAAAACACGGCTATTTAGTCAACACTATTAGAATAGTGATTTGTAGTGTAGTGTCTCTTTATGTACCCTGTGAATAACTGGCGACTTGTCCATTGTATACTTGGGACAGGCTCTCGTTCCCTGCGACCCAGAACAGGATAAGTGATACAGTAGAACATAGATGGATAGATTTCAGTGTTTCAATGCAGCCCGTCACAAATACATTTTCACTGCCACAAATAGATTTGCCGCTGACTGTTACGCCTCACTCAGAAACACATTATAATTAGACTGTCTGTGGAACTAGCTTGTTGTTACAGTTCCGTACAATAGATGACATTGTAACTCTTCCACCTAACACAGCTCATATGCATGTGGTGTGCCAGAGAATAAGAAGACGTAGCAGGAGGAGGGCAGTGTTGCCAACTTAGCGACTTTTTATTAACAAGTACACTTGACCGTATTTAAAAAAAAAATGAACTGGGAACAAATCTAGCAATTTATTCTGGCCTTATTGGACACTTTTAGGGACTCAAACTTTAAAGCATGTATTTGTCTTCTGAACAATACTCCATCTAAAAGCACTGACAACATTTGTGGTATACAAAAAATTATACATCTAGATTTTAAATTCTTAAGTGTACAATAGCCCACTCCCTGCCATAAAGCCTTTCACAAATTAATTTACAAGCTAAAATTGATTGAAAAGATGTGGAATTTTGATACAGAAAAATTTACAATATTATTAATTATGTTTTTGTGAATTGGTTATTTTAAGATAACGTGCTGCAACAAAATCCACTTTAAAACAACTAATTTATGGTATTGAGTTGAGAATTACTGCGATGAGGTGGCGGCTTGTCCAGGGTGTACCCCGCCTTCCGCCCGATTGTAGCTGAGATAGGCTCCAGCGCCCCCCGCGACCCCAAAGGGAATAAGCGGTAGAAAATGGATGGATGGATGGATGGAGTTGAGAATTAGTTGCCATAAAAATGCACAAGTATAGCACTGGCTATATTGGACATGCCCTCTGGATTATTGCACTGTGAAGTAAAATTATTTTTGTGCTCTTTTAGATAGATACTGTAGCAAGGTCAATGGCTGTTTAAACATTTTTTTAATATCAAAGCCCAGAAGACATCTGACTGACTGCTATGTGAGAGTTAAGTAGAGTGGTTTATGTTATACTTGTCAACCCTCCCGATTTTTCCGGGAGACTCCCGAATTTCAGTGCCCCTCCCGAAAATCTCCGGGGCAACCATTCTCCCAAATTTCTCCCGATTTTCACCCGGACAACAATATTGAGGGCGTGCCGTGATGACACTGCCTTTAGCGTCCTCTACAACCTGTCGTGGCGTCCGCTTTTTCACCATACAAACAGCGTGCCGGCCCAATCACATGTTGAAAGCGACTTCTGCAGACACACGTAAGTGACTGCAAGACATACTTGATCAACAGCCATACAGGTCACACTGAGGGTAGCCATATAAACAACTTTAACACTGTTACAAATATGCGCCACACTGTGAACCCACACCAAACAAGAATGACAAACACATTTCGGGAGAACATCTGCACCGTAACACAACATAAACACAACAGCACAAATACCCAGAACCCCCATCTCCCGAATTCGGAGGTCTCAAGGTTGGCAAGTATGGTTTATGTTGATGACATGCACATTTGGAAATGCATTTATTTTATCTATTTCATTTTGACATGCTAAGTAACAACACACTTCATAATATTTTCACAATGGCAAGATGGTGTTTTTATGTATGTTTTGTATAGGTTTTTATCCAGAAAAGAAAGGGTCTAAGGCATGATAGAGATTCAGGGAGTGTGGCTCAGGAGCTAGAGCGGGCCGTCCAGTTACAACAGGATTCCCAGGTCGAATACTATTTCCTCCATCTCAGTCACTGCTGCTGTGTCCTTGGGCAAGGCACTTCACCCACAAAGATCTGAATTATTCATTTTGTTCCATTTTAATTGAAATTTATTTGGAATAGCCCCTTGAAATGCTGCATCTCGTTATAAAAGCGACCCCTACACGAATACAGAAAATGTACAATAAAACACAACACAGAGACACACTGCTCTACCACTTCCACAGCACCCCACATCACGCTTGATAACACACTTTTACATAAAACATTGCAATAGATTACAATACAATGCAACATCAGGAGCAACAGAATACAGCTTCAACATCAGAAACAAGAACAACCTGTTTGCTAGTGGGAAAATACATTTGATTTAAAGATAAAAAAAATAAGTAATGGACTTTAAAGAAGCAAGAATATTAATCCAATGAGATGGGGCTTTAAACTTGAATGAAAATAAGTGGGCCTAAAACAGAACCTTGTGGACACCTCTTTCGACTAACATTTGATTGGATTGCCAACCATTGACAGAAACATATTATTATCTATTGTGAAGATTAGAGTTCAACCTAAGGACAACATTTTGACTTGGTCCAAGATGATGCAGTTGGTCCAGGAGAAGATAATGATCAACCATATCAAAAGCTTTTGACAAATCAATAAAAATTGCACCTGCAAGTTGGGGTATGTCAGATGCAGAAGACAAGTCATTTGGAATTGTACAGAGGGTCAAAGTTTTACAAAAATTGGGACAAAAACCAGATTGATTTGGAGATAATATATTAGCTTGAGTGACAAAATTAAATAATTGATGAAAAATAAGTTTTTCAAAAACTTGTTTGTGTAAAACACCAGAGATTAAGATATTTATTGTTACAGCAGACATTTATCAATGAAACTATGGAGAAGCTGCTGATTGTGTGTTTAATGGCAAAGCAGCTCAAAGGAGATATCGTAGAAGTCTCACTCTCTAATGCTTTACATTATTTTTATATTACTTCATAAAACTAGCGTAGTTGTTAGTAGTACATTCTATTGTATTGTTTTTCATTTAATATTTTCCTATCAAAAGTTTGTTTTTTTTCTTTACAAAAGACATGTTGCATGTTAATATGGCAAAGTTTTTTGGGGAGCTAAGCACTTCCTAAATTGATTTTAATTAAGTTCAAATGGCAATGCGGTTTCACAGTTTTTCGAAGTTCAAGCTGCGTCACATAACCAATTCAACGTGTATCCCCAGTTGCCACTGTATTAAATAGTTTCGCTAAAACAATGTTTAAAAATAATATTTAAATCTGTCCTTTTCATTTGGAATGCAACAAGTTAAACATCTCTAGCAGCGGAATAGGTTGTCTTAACAGCTGGACAGCTAAAAAAATAAGCTGCATAACTTGATTGTCATGTGACTGTGATTATGCGCCTAATGTCACAGAAATGTCAAAAGATCACTACTAAATCACTTGTGCTACAGCCCGAGTAGACATACACACATACACAGCAAGCACATTGGTAATGGCCTCCCTCCAAATTGGAAAAGGTATGAAATAATGGATGACTGGGTCATGCGTCAATCAAAACAATCATCACTCCCCAGGCTCTCTCATAATGTTTAAACACACACACACACACACACACACACACACACACACACACACACACACACACACACACACACACACAAACACACACACACACACACACACCCTTTTAACCGTTCAAATTGAACCAATCTTCCCATGTGGGAAGTTAACGGCACCGCGCATGTGGCTGAAATGCTGTTTTAACGTTATAGAAACTTCCATAGGAACAATCCATTACCCTCAGCAGAGCTCTTTCGGCACCTCATCATCAACACCTGCGCCACCAAGGCATAACAGTCTTGGGGATTGATTTAAGCTTCACTGCAGCAAGTGCAGGCACTCGATGATGGGGGCTGTGCAGCACAGTGATAAAATCAAACATTTGGATGTTTTATCTGTCTGAGTTTGGCAGTTGTGCTGTCTGGCTCTGATGTTTGTTAACATTGCTATGGAAATGTTGGACATAACAGTTATCATAACGGGAGTCATGATGAGGGGATTTCCACTGAAGGAGTGCATGTGTGCTTAAGAGTCAAGCGATGTGCACATATACTTGTGTGTGTGTGTGTGTGTGTGTCTGTGTGTTGTGTATCTGAGAAGGAAATGCAAGCACAGATTGGAGAGATA
This sequence comes from Nerophis lumbriciformis, assembly GCF_033978685.3. Lineage (NCBI taxonomy): Eukaryota > Metazoa > Chordata > Actinopteri > Syngnathiformes > Syngnathidae > Nerophis > Nerophis lumbriciformis. The sequence goes on along the minus strand of NC_084549.2, from coordinate 41,870,613 downwards.
CGTGTGTGGTGATACGGGTGGTTTGGAGTTGAACATCATGCAGGTTTGTGCAGCCAAGTCCTCCTCTCCATCTATGCTGCCTGCATCCGATCCTCACTCGTATTTCCCTTCTTCCCTCATGCATCCGAAGGATTTATTATAGCAATTATAGCGCTTTTTATTCTGTGACCTACCAGTTTTTGTAACTCAGAACTAATATGAAGCTTCAATAACACGACAAAAAACGTTCCCCTTGTACCTTTCGACTCCAGACTTTCTTTTGAGATAAATAATTTTTGGGAGGAATCAGTCTGGTATGTAACTGTCCAGTTAACATCATTAATTATAATGCATGATGAAGGTAAACATTCTCCTACTAGTCATTTAAAATCAGTGTTGTCAGAAATATGGTAATTATTGTATTTGTATGGTATTTTGTCATTTTACCCTCTGTACGATCCATCATTTCAAAAGTCCCATAATGTACGATAAGTTGACCCCTTCAATTTAAGGCTATTTGTAAACATACTTACTGTAGCAGATAATCAAGTTGGGTATGCACTAGGGTTGTACGGTATATCGGTATTAGTATAGTACCGCAATACTAATGAATAATTTTCGGTCATATTCCGCCTCTGAAAAGTACCAGTCCGCCAGCCCATCCCCCGATACCATATTGGTATCGGGACAACACTAGTATGCACAGTCATTTTCCTCAAAATATTATAATTTTAAGCTTCTGGTCAGTGAATATTCTGATTCATCAGGTCATTGCATTCTGAGGGCATTCAATCAATTGCAATTGGACTGTTCAGATTGTCTTAGAAGACTTTTCGCTTCTCATTCGAGCAGGCATCATCAGTTCATGCACACAGACCGAGAAAGGACAGCTCTAGTCTAAGAAGATGGTGCAGCATTCAAAGTCTTCTGAAAGTAGGGACAAGCCCAGATAAGGATGGTGTCCCTCCATTGACAGTTCATAAGATACAATCGAGTGAGGCCTCTGCCGGCACAACAACAGTTATTGGGATCGAATCACCGTCGTCACACGTGGGTTAAAATCAACACAACACCACCTATCTCCCACATACAATGCTGGTTTCAGGTGTGCACTTGACAATAGATACAACCATAGTTCATACTTGCCAACCCTCCCGGATTTTCCGGGAGACTCCCGAAATTCAGTGCCTCTCCCGAAAACCTCCCGGGACAAATTTTCTCCCGAAAATTTCCCGAAATTCAGGCGGACCTGAGTGACGTGTCGACAGCCTGTTTTCACGTCCGCTTTCCCACAATATAAACAGCATGCCTTCCCAATCACGTTATAACTGTAGAATGATCGAAGGCGAGTTCTTGGTTTCTTATGTGGGTTTATTGTTAGGCAGTTTCATTAACGTCCTCCCAGCGCGGCAACAACACACAACAACAGCAGTCACGTTTTCGTCTACCGTAAAGCAGTTCGTCTGCCGTAAACAGCAATGTTGTGACACTCTTAAACAGGACAATACTGCCATCTACTGTACATGCATATGTGACAATAATATATACGGCTTTTAGAGAGTGCAGTGCATAACTGTGCACACAACATGGAGACGACGCAGAATGCATTATCAGAGAGGGTGTTCAGCATGGTTAGAAAAATAGTGACAGAGAATAGAACAAGGATGGACAATTCAACCCTTAACTCAACAATGAGTAGATGAGTGTTATGTGTGTGTATATGTGTAAATAAATGCAACACTGAAATTCAAGTATTTCTTATATATATATATATATATATATATATATATATATATATATATATATATATATATATATATATATATATATATATATATATATGAATATATGAAATACTTGACTTGGTGAATTCTAGCTGTAAATATACTCCTCCCCTCTTAACCACGCCCCCGCCCCAACCACGCCCCCCCCCCCCCTCCCGAAATCGGAGGTCTCAAGGTTGGCAAGTATGCCATAGTTGTACACTGTTGTTGTGCTGGTGGAGGCTGCACTCTATTGTATCGGTTGTTTTGCACAAGAACAGAGAGAACTATTTTTGTCTGGACATGTCTCCACTTTTAGAGGATCATTTATTTGGATCCAGCACCATCCTCTCAGACTAGTGCTTTCTATCCAAGTGTGTGAGCAAGAACTGACGATGCCTACTTAAATGAAATATGAAAGTCTTCTAAATCAAGCTAAACAGTCCACTTTCAATCAATTCAGAGTCATGAGAAATTCTTCTATAGTCGTTTTTCATTTGCTACTTGCCAACACTGGTTAAAAAGAAAATATTATTCGTTAAACACCCCTAACTTTAATGACAGATGATGACTGATATCAGCTGTTGCACCTCACACATGTTATATTTAATATTAACTCTTACACAAGTGCAAAACAAAGTCAACTAATTCATGCAAAATGGTCAAACATGATACATCCATAAAATATACATGTTATACAGGTGACATGCACCTGGGGATAGGATCACTAAAAGGCCCCTAGAGTGTGAATGTTGTCTCTCTGTGTTGGCCCTGCGATGAGGTGGTGACTTGTCCAGGGTGTACCCTGCCTACCGCCCGAGAGCCAGCTGGGATAGGCTCCAGCTCCCCTGCGACCACGAGAGGGACAAGCAGTAGAAAATGGATGGATGGATGCGCCTATGGCAGCTAGCCTCTTAATGATTAGCTAGTGAATGGCAGCTAGCATGAAAAGCTAACTTGTCAAACAGCACATACAGATAAAGTATAAATCATTAATCTACAAAAAGTGCCTGGATAACAGCCCTGTCAAGCAAACGGCAATTGAACAAAAGTAGACAAAAGAGACCAAACTATTACTTAGACGTAAGTAGATGTATTTTAATTATCCCATAACAGCAATTATATTGCTAAAGATTTACATACATAAAGTCACGTGTCCATATGTTTGCACTTATTCCTTGTGGATTTTGGTACTTGCTTTGAATGATTGTGAACCGGAGGACAATTTCATGGTTCACTAGTCCTCTGCTTCTTTGTGTCTCTGAGTGATGAAAGGCTAAGCATTAGAGTCTCACAAGCACTGCTTCTTAAAAAAACATATATATTTTTTTGGTTTTGCTATTTTTTCAGTAATTTTTTTCTACCATAAAATTTCACGTAGATAGTTTCATTTCAACATCTTGACTCATCAAAATTAAATCATCTATACATGTGTCAAACTACAACTGTAGTCCATTTTGTTCAACAATCAAGAGTTGCTTTATCCATCCATCCATGCATTTCTACCGCTTATTCCCTTTGGGGTCGCGGTTTAAATCTTTAAAAATTAGGAACTGCACTTGTTTTAGAATTTTGCACATCAATCATAATCCTTGTGTCAGCAGTAATACATGTATTTCTCTTTTCTGTGCCTTCTAAATCATAAGAAACTGCTAGCAAGAGGCAGGTAACAATGTTTGCTATCCTACGTGTCCATGCATCCATCCATCTTCTTCCGCTTATCCGAGGTCGGGTCGCGGAGGCAGCATCCTAAGCAGGGAAGCCCAGACTTCTCTCTCCCTAGCCACTTCGTCCAGCTCTTCCCGGGGTATCCCGAGGCGTTCCCAGGCCAGCCGGGAGACATAGTCTTACCAACGTGTCCTGGGTCTTCCCCGTGGCCTCCTACCGGTTGGACGTGCCCTAAACACCTCCTTAGGGAGGCGTTCGGGTGGCATCCTGACCACATCATCTGGCTCCTCTCGATGTGGAGGAGCAGCGGCTTTACTTTGAGCTCCCCCGGGACGGCAGAGCTTCTCACCCTATCTCTAAGGGAGAGCCCCGCCACCCAGCGGAGGAAACTCATTTCGGCCGCTTGTACCCGTGATCTTGTCCTTTCGGTCATAACCCAAAGCTCATGACCATAGGTGAGGATGGGAACGTAGATCGACCGGTAAATTGAGAGCTTTGCCTTCCGGCTCAGGTCCTTCTTCACCACAACGGATCGATACAGCGTCCGCATTACTGAAGACGCCGCACCGATCTGCCTGGGGATCTCACGATCCACTCTTCCCTCACTCGTGAACAAGACTCCTAGGTACTTGAACTCCTTCACTTGGGGCAGAGTCTCCTCCCCAACCCGGAGATGGCACTCCACCCTTTTCCGGGCGAGAACCATGGATTCGGACTTGGAGGTGCTGATTCTCATCCCAGTCGCTTCACACGCGGCTGCGAACCGATCCAGTGAGAGCTGAAGATCCTGGCCAGATGAAGCCAGCAGGACCACATCATCTGCAAAAAGCAGAGACCTAATCCTGTAGCCACCAAACCGGATCCCCTCAACGCCCTGACTGCGCCTAGAAATTCTGTCCATAAAAGTTATGAACAGAATCGGTGACAAAGGGCAGCCTTGGCAGAGTCCAACCCTCACTGGAAATGTGTCCGACTTACTGGCGGCAATGCGGACCAAGCTCTGACACTGATCGTACAGGGAGCAGACCGCCACAATCAGACAGTCCGATACCCCGTACTCTCTGAGCACTCCCCACAGGACTTCCCGAGGGACACGGTCAAATGCCTTCTCCAAGTCCACAAAGCACATGTAGACTGGTTGGGCAAACTCCCATGCACCCTCAAGGACCCTGCCGAGAGTATAGCGCTGGTCCACAGTTCCACGACCAGGACGAAAACCACACTGTTCCTCCTGACTCCGAGGTTCGACTATCCGGCGTAGCCTCCTCTGCAGTACACCTGAATAAACCTTACCGGGAAGGCTGAGGAGTGTGATCCCACGATAGTTGGAACACACCCTCCGGTTCCCCTTCTTAAAGAGAGGAACCACCACCCCGGTCTGCCAATCCAGAGGTACCGCCCCCGATGTCCACGCGATGCTGCAGAGTCTTGTCAACCAAGACAGCCCCACAGCATCCACAGTATCCTACGTGTATTCAAGTTAAAAAAGATAAGGTTGTAAATCATCATTTGTCCCAAAGTAGTCGTCGTTGGCTCTCACAAAGTCTGTCATAAGGCCTTTTTCCACCGCAAGAACTTGAACAAGAACTTTCCCATTTACCCAGGTAAATGGAATACACCCCTGCATTTCCACCTAAATATACCCGAAAAAGAATTTATCCACAGGAACTATTTTAGCTCCAGGTAGTGAGGTGGGACTTTCAGAAGTTTCTATGGAACTTTAGAGGGACAGGTTGTGCTGTGGAACACAGTTAGGGCGGTCCTAAAACGTTGTATTTGGAATTTCAGCCGTCATTACAGTTTGCAGGGACAACTTTTTTGTATCTTATTTCGTGTGTATTTCTATCACAGCATACAATGACAATGGAGAGAAAGTAGAACAATAGAAACTTTCGACTTTCAGGAACTGTTGTGGGGGATCACATTTGACTAACTACACTAGAGCAAGCCCGGTCACAGGCAATTACAGAGCCTGCTAGTCCGGGTGAGGAGTCAGTTAAGCTAGAACTAGCCAGCACCAGGCTGGATAATTCCTGTACGCATAGCAATTTTCTTAGAATAACACACAACTCACATAATGTGTTTTCTGTTGTGAATGTGTCCGGGGTAGATATGCATTCTACTGAGGTGGCAAATCATGATGCGTTCAGTCGATCGCAGCATCAAGCAAACAATCTGAAAATTCCCGTCGTATCAATTCCTAGATATGGTCGAAACTATTTAAAGTGCACTACGTATAATAAACGCAACATTATTAATATTTCTACTACGGATAATTTAAACAAAAACTCGTCAAAACAGCCCAATACTTATAATATGGGCTTTTTAAACATAAGATCATTGTCTCCCAAAACGTTATTAGTTAATGAGGTCATTAGAGACAACAATCTTAACGTCATTGGTCTTAGCGAAACCTGGCTCAAACCAGACGAATTTTTTGCCCTAAATGAGGCATCTCCTCCTAACTATACGAATGCGCATATTGCCCCTCCCCTTAAAAGGGGTGGGGGGGGGGGTCGCACTAATATACAATGAAAACTTTAACCTTACCCCTAACCTAAATAATAAATACAAATCGTTTGAGGTGCTTACTATGAGGTCTGTCGCACCGCTGCCTCTCGATATGGCTGTTATCTACCGCCCCCCAGGGCCCTACTCGGACTTTATTAATGAATTCTCAGAGTTCGTTGCTGATCTAGTGACGCACGCAGACAATATAATCATAATGGGGGACTTTAATATCCATATGAATACCCCATCGGACCCTTAGTGCGTGGCGCTCCAGACTATAATTGATAGCTGTGGTCTTACACAAATAATAAATGAACCTACGCATCGCAACGGCAATACGATAGATCTAGTGCTGGTCAGGGGTGTCACCACCTCCAAAGTTATGGTACTCCCGTATACTAAAGTAATGTCCGATCATTACCTTATAAAATTCGAAGTTCTGACTCATTGTCAACAAACTAATAATAATAATAACTGCTATAGCAGCCGCAACATTAATGCTGCCACAACGATGACTCTTGCTGACCTACTGCCTTCGGTAATGGCACCATTCCCAAATTATGTCGGCTCTATTGATAACCTCACTAACAACTTTGACAATGCCCTGCGCAAAACCATTGATAGTATAGCACCGCTAAAACAAAAAGGGCCCCTAAAAGGCGCACCCCATGGTTTACAGAGGAAACCAGAGCTCATAAATGATCATGTAGAAAGTTGGAACGCAAATGGCGCGCGACCAAGCTTGAGGTTTTCCATCAAGCATGGAGTGATAGTTTAATATCGTATAAACGCATGCTTACCTTAGCTAAAGCTAAATATTACTCAAATCTCATCCGCCTCAACAAAAACGACCCTAAATTTTTGTTTAGTACAGTAGCATCGCTAACCCAACAAGGGACTCCTCCCAATAGCTCCACCCACTCGGCAGATGACTTTATGAATTTCTTTAATAAGAAAATTGAACTCATTAGAAAGGAGATTAAAGACAACGCATCCCAGCTACAACTGGGTTCTATGAACACAGATACAACTGTATCTACGACGGATACTGCAATACAAAATAGTCTCTCTCTTTTTGATGAAATAACATTAGAGGAACTATTACAGCGTGTAAGTGGGATAAAACAAACAACATGTTTACTTGACCCACTTCCTGGGAAACTTATCAAGGAGCTTTTTGTATTATTAGGTCCATCAGTGCTAAATATTATAAACTTATCACTTTCCTCTGGCACTGTTCCCCTAGCATTCAAGAAAGCGGTTATTCATCCTCTGCTCAAAAGACCTAACCTTGATCCTGACCTCATGGTAAACTACCGACCGGTGTCCCACCTTCCCTTTATTTCGAAAATCCTCGAAAAAATTGTCGCACAGCAGCTAAATGAACACTTAGTGTCTAACAATCTCTGTGAACCTTTTCAATCCGGTTTCAGGGCAAATCACTCTACGGAGACAGCCCTCGCAAAAATGACTAATGATCTACTGCTAACGATGGATTCTGATGTGTCATCTATGTTGCTGCTTCTTGATCTTAGCGCTGCTTTCGATACCGTCGATCATAATATTTTATTAGAGCGTATCAAAACACGTATTGGTATGTCAGACTTAGCTTTGTCGTGGTTTAACTCTTATCTTACTGACAGGATGCAATGCGTCTCCCATAATAATGTGACCTCGGACTATGTTAAGGTAACGTGCGGAGTCCCTCAGGGTTCGGTTCTTGGCCCTGCACTCTTTAGTATTTACATGCTGCCGCTAGGCGACATCATACGCAAATACGGTGTTAGCTTTCATTGTTATGCTGATGACACCCAACTCTACATGCCCCTAAAGCTGACCAACACGGCGGATTGTAGTCAGCTGGAGGCGTGTCTTAATGGAATTAAACAATGGATGTCCGCTAACTTCTTGCAACTCAACGCCAAGAAAACAGAAATGCTGATTATCGGTCCTGCTAAACACCGACATTTATTTAATAATACCACCTTAACATTTGACAACCAAACAATTACACAAGGCGAATCAGTAAAGAATCTGGGTATTATCTTCGACCCAACTCTCTCGTTTGAATCACACATTAAGAGTGTTACTAAAACGGCCTTCTTTCATCTCCGTAATATCGCTAAAATTCGTTCTATTTTATCCACTAGCGACGCTGAGATCATTATTCATGCGTTCGTTACGTCTCGTCTCGACTACTGTAACGTATTATTTTCGGGTCTCCCTATGTCTAGCATTAAAAAAATTACAGTTGGTACAAAATGCGGCTGCTAGACTTTTGACAAGAACAAGAAAGTTTGATCATATTACGCCTATACTGGCTTACCTGCACTGGCTTCCTGTGCACTTAAGATGTGACTTTAAGGTTTTACTACTTAAGTATAAAATACTACACGGTCTAGCTCCGTCCTATCTTGTCGATTGCATTGTACCATATGTCCCGGCAAGAAATCTGCGTTCAAAGAACTCCGGCTTATTAGTGATTCCCAGAGCCCAAAAAAAGTCTGCGGGCTATAGAGCGTTTTCTATTCGGACTCCAGTACTATGGAATGCCCTCCCGGTAACAATTAGAGATGCTACCTCAGTAGAAGCATTTAAGTCCCATCTTAAAACTCATTTGTATACTCTAGCCTTTAAATAGCCCCCCTGTTTGACCAGTTGATCTGCCGTTTCTTTTCTTTTCTCCTCTGCTCCCTTTTTCCTTGAGGGGGGGGGGCACAGGTCCGGTGGCTATGGATGAAGTGCTGGCTGTCCAGAGTCGGGACCCGGGGTGGACCGCTCGCCTGTGCATCGGCTGGGAACATCTCTGCGCTGCTGACCCGTCTCCGCTCGGGATGGTGTCCTGCTGGCCCCACTATGGACTGGACTCTTACTATTATGTTGGATGCACTATGGACTGGACTCTCACAATATTATGTCAGACCCACTCGACATCCATTGCTTTCGGTCTCCCCTAGAGGGGGGGGGGTTATCCACATATGCGGTCCTCTCCAAGGTTTCTCATAGTCATTCACATCGACGTCCCACTGGGGTGAGTTTTTCCTTGCCCGTATGTGGGCTTTGTACCGAGGATGTCGTTGTGGCTTGTGCAGCCCTTTGAGACACTTGTGATTTAGGGCTATATAAATAAAGATTGATTGATTGATTGATTGATCTATGTGCTGAAAAACGTCGATTAGTAGAACTATCTTGCAGTGTTTTTCAGCTGTAGTCTTTAAACTAGTATACAGTTTAATGTTGTTTATTGTTTTTTTAAAAACATAATTTCAATATGCAAAGCTAGAGAAGTGGACGGACTCTTTTAAAACTTATTTACAGAGGGTTATGAAGTATTTGGCTGGTCTTTGAAGCAGGGAGGCGAGCTTTTCACTGGGGCTGTTTGTTTTTTTCCATATACATTTGAAATAAAGGCTGAGTGGAATTAATATTTACTTTTCACTTTGTTACATGTTGTAAAGATATTCAGTGACACAGCATTTGTGTAGTTATTAGTCTCAACCCAAATGAACCGAATGCTAATGCTAAAAGGCAACAACTAAATCTGATGGGTTTGTGTTGTGGCCATGAGATAAACACTGGCATTTATTATTTATGTATTGTTATTTACAGCGACTTGTCCAGGGTGTATTCTGCCTCCCACCCGAATGCAGCTGGGATAGGCTCCAGCCTCCCCGCAACCCCGAAAGAGATAAGCGGTAGAAAATGGAGGGATGTTATATACAGCTGAAATGGACCATGCATCATCGCCTAATTCATGATTTACTGAGGGGACAACTTTTTGACTGTTGGACATGGTGTTTTTTTTCTGTATAGCTCTTTGTGTTTGCCATTTGCCTGTGCATGAAATGTGCTAAATATAAAACGTTTGATTTGATTTGATATTTCATGTAGTTACACTTAAATTAAAGAAATATGATCTAATATTGCCTGTTTATATACACTGTATCAGTGTAGAAATATACTTGACCACTCATCTATACGTTATCAGCCTGATTTGTATAAACTACCCTAAATTGTGAAATGCGGTGGACACACAAACCACACACTTCTACAGGAAGGTTTACTTGCCTGAACTTTTAGTGGAAAAAGGCGTATAGATGCTGTTGATGTAATTAGCTATCCTTGATATGCGCACTGTAAAATGAATGCGCCTAAGAAAGAAGTTCTGGTAATGCTTAACATTACCAAAATACTGTAGGAAAAAGACATGTGTGTTTGTGTCTTGCATAATTGTGAATTAAGTCCAAAACAAGTGCAGCTTTTATTTAAATGTGTCATATTATTGGCACAGTATCAGCCACAGTGATGGCGATAAACATAAATAACTGGCAGGTGCATTGAACCAAAACATTATGTGAAGACGGTCTTAAAGCATGGCGGTGTGGACTGGGCTGCCTGCCTTAGGCTTCACTACACTTCCCAGGCCCAATCAACATGCATCTGACCTCCCCAAATCCCGAATTTTTCATGTTGACAGCAAGTGGATGTTGAAAAAAAACTAAAAGACTAGGTCAAGATACATTTATTTTCCAACAATAGGTATATTAAAATAAGAAAATATAACGAAACCCTCTTAAATGCCGTTTCATGGCCTCCATCGGGTCACCTGCTCCTCTTTTTTTTCAATGATACAAGGCTAGGAATTTGTTATTCCATTGCGCACTCAGCGACAGTGGGGAAATTATTTGATTTCTTTGATCAAAGCAGCCCTACATTAAATAATAAGTAAGCAGACACAGAAGGTTGGAGTAAGATCCAAGGAGAAAGCCATTATTTTCTTTTCTTTCTATTAGTTTCCCCCACCTACAACTTCATACACTTATGTCCTGCAATCAAGAGCAAGCAGGAAGGATTAGTTGGACATTAACTATGATTAATGAGAAATATAAAAGAGGCAGCCAAACAAGGCCTTGACTTGGCATCTCTTCGCTGCTTTGAAGAGGCCTCCACTTTCTTGTTCTTCTTGTGGGCACTCTGCAAGCAAACGCACATGCCGCAGAGAGCACACACACACCACAATATGCATAGCTACACACTCCCCCCGACACGAGACACACTTTTCCATATGCCTTTTACTCTGACTTGAGGATCTATAAATCAAAACTTGGAAGAAAAAGGGACCTTGGGCTTGTGTTTCGGCACGGTATAAAGTGGCAGTGTGTGCAGATGTGTGTGTTTGTGAATGATTTAAAAGAAACCGTAGAGCTATAAGCGCCCTGGATGGAGAAAAATACTCTGGGCAGACGTTCATTAATCTCTTTTTGCAGGCCTCCATTGGAGTGCAGTCAAACAAACCCTTGCACACGCACGACCATTTATAGAAAACAACCTGCCTGTGGGAATACAAACTCTTAAAAGCAACATTTGCTCTACTGCTTCATATATGTATTACAATCCTGTGCAAAGGGAAAATAATGATTTGCGTGTATGGCAAGAAGTTCCCATGCTATGGAGTGTCAAGCAGCTGGCTGGACTGCAGCCAAGACAAACCTGTGGCCAATGGAAGTAAAGCAGGCCAACACTGAGATCTCAGTTCCTATTATCCAAATCACTGGGCAATAGAGAAGAAAACCTGATGAGACGTCTTTCCTGTTTCAAATTGATAGACCTGGGAAAGCAGGATCAACTGTCTTGTAAATGTCCAGCGTCTGCACAAAATGAAGCCACATTTCCAAATTTCACTCAGAAGGATGGACGCATGACTCTCCTGTTTCTACTCGTTGTCTTCATTAGGGAGGCCGACCACCGGGCCTCACGCTGAAGGAGGTCGAGTTGAACGATCAGGGGGGGTTTACTTACAGACTCCATTTGGAAGCCGTTCTTTGCTCCGTTGGGAATGTTTGCACTTCTATGTGGAGATGACTGCAGTGATGTCACACACTGGCACAGCGTTGCTGTGTCAGGAAAGAGGGGGCGAGGAGAAATAAGGGAGGAGGGAAGCGGGAAAGAGAGAGTGAATTGCTGAAACGCCAGTTTTTTTCCCCCCTTTCTTACCACACTGTAAATTAGTATGCCGGTTCCTTGATGGAAAACATTTGGGGGGTGGAGGGCTGCACAGAGGGGGCCTCTGAGACCCTGGAAATGCGAGAGTCAAAGTGGGGGCGGTTCTGGTTTTGGTGTTCTTTCAGTTGAAGAGGTTGAGGTCCCAGTAGAGGAACTGGAGCCTAAGCGAGCAGATGAGCATGGCTGCTTCTAATAAAGTCCCTACAAGCTCTGTATTTTATGGAAAAATCAAAGGCAGTATAAACAGCCCGGCCTCGCACACTTCTGGAGATAATTAGGTCAGAATAGGCCAATTTCCACTCTCTAATGTTGACTGTTTCTTGAAGTGGGACATACTGCAATCTCAGTACTGTACATACTCCAAGTTTATTTTCCCTCACAAATCCATCACAGTCCGCTGTTGAGTAGGATGAAAAAGTGTTTGTCCTAATTAATGTCAACATAATTTACAGTCAACCTGTCAACCACACTCTTACCATTGCAATAATATTTATTATCCTAGGGCCAGTTCAATGTAGGGCTGCAACGATTAAACGCGAATACAACAATTAATTTGATAAGAAAAAAGCTTTGATTCATATTATGTTGATTCGATTAATCGTTAATTGATTGTAACTAATACAAGTTGATAAAAGCCGGACCGCATGGATTTCCCAGAATACGCGGACATAGCTTACACACAGCCACTGCAATAGACTTAGACTTAAACTTCCTTTTTATTGTCATTCAAATTTGAACTTTACAGTACAGATGAGAACGAAATTTCGTTACATAAGCTCATGATAGTGCAGGATAAAAAAGCCATAAGGTGCATATATAAATAAATAAATATATATAAATACTATACAAATATATATATAAAATAAATAAATATATATAAATAAATAAATAGATTACTGTACAGATAAATATATTGCACTTTTTTACATGCGTCCACGTTTATGGATGTATGTTATATTGTCTTTTTTATACCAGCGAGTTTATCCATTTTGGGGGGAGTTGAGGGGATAATTTAATTATGATGTGTTCAAGAGTCTTACGGCCTGAGGGAAGAAGCTGTTTCAGAACCTGGAGGTTCTGCTTCGGAGGCTGCGGAACCTCTTTCTAGAGTCCAGCAGTGAAAACAGTGGGGGTGGGAGGAGTCTTTGCAGATTTTCTGAGCCCTGGTCAGGCAGCGGCTTTTTGCGATCTCCTGGATAGGAGGAAGAGGAGTCCAGATGATCTTTTCCGCCGTCCTCACCACTCTCTGGAGAGGCATTGCAGGCTCCAGTCCAGATACAGTATATAATATAATAGAGCGCACATCAGAGCAGTGATCTGTGTTCTTATTATTACACACATGTTAAAAGTGTAATTTCAGTGTTGATAATGTGCATTTATTAGAAAAATGAATGGAGGTTATGGCAAACAGAACATTTGTTGATTTCAACTATTTTTCTACCATACACATCGAGGCTGTAAAGTGTGTTTAATTAGAATACTTGATTATTCGATAGATTACTCGTTTACTAAAATATTCGATAGCTGCGGCCTTAGGTCGTTGTCAAGGTTTGACTTCATCTACCAAACGTAAAAGTTGGTTTGCAGGTTAATTATTTAGATAATTAGCAGGATTATGCAAAAACTACACAAGTTATTTTACATTCACTTTTTGCCATTTTGGTTCTCTGTGAGATGTTGACACCACACTAAAAGGAAATTGGTACATTCCCATATCTACTCATTCACTTCTTCCAGCGGAATTTTTTTTCCACAATGAAAATACAATGTATTGAACATGTACCTGTAAGGCTCGCAACTATTTTTTTTTTTACATTTGGGAACTGTTCATCTTTTAGAGAGGTTTATCAGTTTAACTATTAAAAATAGATAAAAACCAAACACAAACGTTCCTGTGTGGACAGGGCCTTAGTTAGTAATCTGGTTTATCTATTATTCTTTCGTAAAGTTTGAAAATGCCAAAGTTTATTGTTAAGCTATCAATAAACTACCTTGCTGTGGCAAAATTGACTTGGATAAGGTTGATAGTGCCCTATAGTGCTATTGAAACCTTGATTTTAAGGGACGGTGTGGCGCAGTGGAAGAATGGTCGTGCGCGACCCGAGGGTCCCTGGTTCAATCCCCACCTAGTACCAACCTCGTCATGTCCGTTGTGTCCTGAGCAAGACACTTCACCCTTGCTCCTGATGGGTGCTGGTTAGCGCCTTGCATGGCAGCTCCCTCCATCAGTGTGTAAATGTGTGTGTGAATGGGTAAATGTGGAAGTAGTGTCAAAGCGCTTTGAGTACCTTGAAGGTAGAAAAGCGCTATACAAGTACAACCCATTTATTTTTTGTTTTCCAAACTTGTATGTACTTGCTCAATTTATTATGCGTATTTTATATTGAAATTTGAACATAAAACAATATATCATATCTTATTATTAGGGGTGTCCCGATACAACTTTTTCACTTCCAAACAATAGTTATATTGGAGCCTTGACTGACACTGATATCAGCACAAATCATACATACTTTTATTATTTTGTAGTGTGGAATGTTATTAAAGGCCCACTCAAGTAAAATTACTGAAACAGAGAACAATGATAGGTATAAAAAACACTAACCTACCAGTATTTATTACTAACTGGAATGGATTTAAATTGAAGTGGAGTGGTAATTGTTTTTGGTGACACCTAGTGGTCACAGTAATGCATGAAGTTAAGCTCATGAGTAGGGATGATACTCGAAACCGGTTTTCCCGGTTGTTCGATAAGAAAAGAACCGAGTCCTCGGACTCGAATCCCTTTTTGAGAACCGGTATCCGTTATCGAGACCACTATAGTAAAGAAAAATAGTTGGTTCTTTATTCGAATCCCTGGGAACGAATCCCGTCTCGACCAGAAATGCCCTTTGAGACATCACAAGAAATGACGTCACGTAGCTCAGTCATTAGGCGCAGATAGGGAAAGCAGGAAAAACAATGGACCGGAAAAAGCGCTCCAAGGTGTAATAAAGTTCAAAACAAAAAGGTATAATCCATTGAATAACTTTACTGAGAGATTTGAGCAGGGTACAAACACATGACGAACACTTTTATGACCACCGGAAACATAGCAACCAGGCTAGCAACGCACCTCATTTACGGCAGCTGTCGCAACATTCTTCAAGCAACCGCAGCACATACATATATATACAACATATATGACATGATCTCCCTTTTTTAACTTTTGTTTTTCTTTCCTTGTAAACAAAACAAAATCACACTGTATATGTGTTGTCTGTCTAATTATAAATAATGCAGACGAGGCGTGTTGGCTGAGTTCTTGACGTTTACTTTCACAGCGTGCTCATAACCTCATTCTTAGCTGCCAGGTGGCGACATGCAACAACACTTTTCGGGGCTACAGCGCATGCTTGTCACTCCCGTTGCATGCTGGGTAGTGTAGTTGTTATATTCCCTAGCCTAGCTCATAACATCACATCTTTCCCCCTATAAAGAAATAATGTTAACTAAATAAAGTGTATTTCTATTTTTAGCTTTAACTTTTCATTTTTTAGCATTGTAACCACATTTGCAAACAACTTTTCTCTTCATAGAATTTTCTTTCAATAAAGAAATAAAGTGCAAAAATGTCAAAGCATCATAACAAACAGTTATGTCAAATAGCAGCAGAAGTGCACTTTTTGTAGAGCTGTATTATTTTAAGTTTTGTGCCCAAGGGACTGATTTTATTTAACACTATATTATTATTTATACACCTATAGTGATCACAGAGACAGGTTGTTTTTGTGTTACCGTATATATTTGTTTTTCTGAAAAATCCCGCTTAAAGGGGAACATTATCACAATTTCAGAAGGGTTAAAACCATTAAAAATCAGTTCCCAGTGGCTTATTTTATTTTTTGAAGTTTTTTTCAAAATTTTACCCATCACGCAATATCCCTAAAAAAGCTTCAAAGTGCCTGATTTTAACCATCGTTATATACACCCGTCCATTTTCCTGTGACGTCACATAGTGATGCCAATACAAACAAACATGGCGGATAGAACAGCAAGGTATAGCGACATTAGCTCGGATTCAGACTCGGATTTCAGCGGCTTAAGCGATTCAACAGATTACGCATGTATTGAAACGGATGGTTGTAGTGTGGAGGCAGGTAGCGAAAACGAAATTGAAGAAGAAACTGAAGCTATTGAGCCATATTGGTTTGAATCGTATGCAAGCGAAACCGACGAAAACGACACGACAGCCAGCGACACGGGAGAAAGCGAGGACGAATTCGGCGATCGCCTTCTAACCAACGATTGGTATGTGTTTGTTTGGCATTAAAGGAAACTAACAACTATGAACTAGGTTTACAGCATATGAAATACATTTGGCAACAACATGCATCAGGTTAACCATACCTAAATAGACACAAAATACTGCATTACACAAGACTACCCGAATGTACTCGAATGATTGAAAAAAATTAATGTTTTTAAGCTAAATTATTGGTAAACACAGTTTATGTATAATAATTTACGTAAAACCGCGAGTAATGAATAAAGTTTTCATCAATTAATATATTCTGTAGACATACCCTCATCCGCTCTCTTTTCCTGAAAGCTGATCTGTCCAGTTTTGGAGTTGATGTCAGCAGGCCAGGGAAGCTAGGGTCGATATTCTTCTCTTGATCATCTTCGGTGGCATAAGGGACGGTAGAAGCGGTGTGAGCCAAGACATCCAGGGGGTTTAGCTCGCTCGTCTGCGGGAACAAACTGCCGCCATTGTTTTCTGTGCTACTGAGGTCCTTTGTCCCTGAATAGCTCACACACTCCGGCAGATTCAATGGGGGTCTGGCGGCAGATTTCTTTGACTTTATCGTTGGAAATGAATCTGCTTTGAGTGTCGCAGGATATCCACACATTCTTGCCATCTCTGTCGTAGCATAGCTTTCGTCGGTAAAGTGTGCGGAATAAGGCTGAAACGACGCGTCGACGTCATCGGTTACGTAAATACGTCGACGCCGTTTTTGTGCGTCGGCGCGTCGCATATTTACGTCACACTACTGTCATGGCGGAGCGCAAAGCAGACGATGCGAGCGAGGGGAAAAAAGCACACCAAAAGTCGTCAAAAGTGTCGGAGTATTTCAATAAACGGCCTAATAATGTTGTTGTATGCACACTGTGTCGAGCGGAAATGGCCTATCATAGCAGCACAACGGCTATGAACGAACATTTGAAAAGAAAACCCCCGACAGCGTTCTTGCCATCACCATCAAGTCAATCGTCCGCGTGCGTATACGTTGTCATTATTACACAAAAACATGAATGTGTCATTTGTATCTGCGTTGTAAATTCATAAACTAAAGCACCGTTTGCTCTGAGAGGCGTGTTTGGCGTGCCTGTTCAGTGTTTACAAAGACGCGCTCCTCTTTAACGCTGTGGAGAGGCGGCGGCGGCGAGCGAGCGGCGAGGCGGGGCGCGCCGGGAGCGACGCCGCAAGAGACAGGGGACGACGAGCGAGCGAGGAAGAGGAGCTGAAAAGTGAGGAAAGAAAGAGAAAAGAGTTGGAAGAGAAAAGACTTTGTGTAAAATTAAAAGATTGTAAACCTGGCAAAGCCGTCTGGCGTTCAGTCTGTCGGTCCTGAAAGAACCCCACGGCACAAGACGTGTCACAAACGCTAACGTTAATTAGTTGTGCAAATATCTTTTACAACATTAACAGTTACATATACTATGTACAAACCAACAATTAACTTTCACTTTAATCATACTATCATTGTTGTGTTATTAAGCAAAATAAGCAATACTTTTACTTTTGTTGAAATGTTTACACTGTACACTTTTTTGTATTGGATGTTTAGCTTTATTTTTGCACATTTTAGCAAATAAGCAATACTTTTACTTTTGTTGAAATGTTTACACTTGTTACAGAATATTTCCGTTTTGCACTTTTTTGTATTGGATGTTTATCTTTATTTTTGCACATTTTAAAGCAAAATAAGCAATACTTTTACTTTTTAAATGCTTATACTATTCCAGAATATTAAGATTTGCACTGGATGTTTACTTTTATATTTGCACATTAAAAAGCAAATAAGCTACTTTTAATTTTGTTAAATGTTAAAAGTTTTAAATGTTTACATTGTTACAGAATATTTTGTCATGTTGTTGTCAATGTTGACTGAGTGGCCATCCTTTTTTTTTTGTAAATAAAAGCCATGCCTTTTGAAAAAACTGGCCTACATTTATTTTTTCCTCTTCATTTTAAATAAAAAAAAATATTCGGTAAAAGGAAAAATAATCTATAGATTAATCGAAAAAATAATCTATAGATTAACCGATTAATCGAAAAAATAATCTATAGATTAATCGATAGAAAAATAATCGTTAGCTGCAGCCCTAGTGCGGAACAAACGACTGACCATTTCGTCGGCTTGCTTCCCGATGTGACGTCACAACGTCATCGCTCCGAGAGCGAATAATAGAAAGGCGTTTAATTCGCCAAAATTCACTCATTTAGAGTTCGGAAATCGGTTAAAAAAATATATGGTCTTTTTTCTGCAACATCAAGGTATATATTGACGCTTACATAGGTCTGGTGATAATGTTCCCCTTTAATATACTTTGGGTAACAACAGTCAATATTTATTTATTTTATTTTATTTTTTTAGGGGGATAACAGTCAATATTTATTTATTTATTAGATTATTATTTTTTTCTTATGTAATAAAAGTGAGCTTTTGTTAAACCAAATATTGTGTGTTTTTTTTTCCATATACAACAACCTATCTGGACTCGATAAGAGAATCGATAAGGAATCGGTTCGATAAGAGGATTCGATAATAGGCTCGAACTCGATAATTTCTTATCAAACATCATCCCTACTCATGAGTCCATCCATACATCCGTACATCCATTTTCTACCGCTTGTCCCGTCATGACACAGTATGTTGAATGATGCAGACACATTTGTTACTGGATACTTTCCAATATACTCCTGCCTTGAAAACTTTGTATCTGTAAGTCATATGCAATTATAGTTATTTGCTATTTGTTTTGATTGACAAATATTGTATTTTAGACTTTAATTTTGTTCAATTTGAGACACTTATTAAATATGTCCAACTTGTGTGCTTAGCTGTTGTGTTTTGTGTTAGCCGCTAGTTCCTTACCATGTCTAACTTTAACTTGGAAAGACCAACCTTTGGCCCTGCGATGAGGTGGCGACTTGTCCAGGGTGTACCCCGCCTTCCGCCCGATTGTAGCTGAGATAGGCTCCAGCGCCCCCCGCGACCCCAAAGGGAATAAGCGGTAGAAAATGGATGGATGGATGGAGACCAACCTTTGGAGGTTTAGACGTTAGATGTTAACTGACAGTGGAACTTTGCAGGAGTAAACACACTGCAGGACTGCTTGTATCAGAGCTTTTATCTGAGATTATAGATGCAAGCCAATATAATGTTTTTTTACTGATATTGGACAGGTATCGGATATTAATATCAAATCTGGACACCCCTACTATTAATACTTTAGCATCTACAGTAGTCTACAACCATCCAAGAGTGTGCGGATACAGCCCTTCACACATAACGGAAGGATCTCACATAAAATGTGGACAGTAAAAAGATAGGATGATCATAATGAGTCTCGGTTGCACTGGCGGTGTCATGAATATATACAAAGGGTAACCCCTTATCATGCACACCTAAATTTAAATCTTTCCCAGAGGCCATGCCAAACAAAGCATCAGGAAAAAGGCCCCTGCCTTGGTGTCGAGTCCCAGCACAGTGCTGTTAAGAGTGGAAAAACAACAGGAAACACATGTGGAGGGCTCCATAGAGGGAGGAATAGAAGGGCAACGGAGCAGCCAGGAACCAGACTGAGACCCATACTCACATGGACTGTTCCACTGACACTTCCTCATCCGCTACATGAGGGCAAAGGTCGGGCCAGTGGGACACACAAAGCTGCTATCAATGCTGAGTTCAGCTGCAGGAAGTGCCTGGCACCGAGTTAGGCCTGAAAACAGAAAAAGGAAGGGATGATGGATCCGAATGGAAAGAGTTACCTGTAGTATTGTCATACTTACAGTAGTTAGGAATTAGGGATATTAGACTTATTGCAACACTTCTGGTATGAGGAGAGCATTAAAACTTATTTTTTAAGAGCTAATTTCAATTCTAGCACATGTGTAAGATTTGGGAAGAAAATGTTAGGGTGTGAATGTGACTGTTGTCTGTCTGTGTTGGCCCTGTGATGAGGTGGCAACTTGTCCAAGGTGTACACCACCTTCCGGCCAAGAGCAGCTGGGATAGGCTCCAGCCCCCCCGCGACCCTGAGAGGGACACACGGTAGAAGATGGATGGATGGATGGATGATAACAATGTGGCCATTATTGTTATTATTCATTATCAATAGTGCTATTTCTATTGGTATTTGTATTGCTACATTTATAGTGTAATAATGTTCATTGGGGACGGGGTGGCACGGTTGGGAGAGTGGCCGTGCCAGCAACCTGAGGGTTCCTGGTTCAATCCCCACCTTCTACCAACCTCGTCATGTCCGTTGTGTCCTTGAGCAAGACACTTCACCCTTGCTCCTGATGGGTCGTGGTCATAGCAGCTCCCGCCATCAGTCTGTGAATGTGTGTGTGAATGGGTGAATGTGGAAATAGTGTCAAAGCACTTTGAGTAACTTGAAGGTAGAAAAGCGCTACACAACTTTAACCCATTTCATTGTCATTTATGTATTATTAATATTTATTTCACTAACTGCTTCTTTGCTATCACTTTTACCATCATATTTGTACATATCCTATTTGCTGATGTTGTTCTGTTGTTGTTGATGTTGTTGTGTTTAATAATAATAACTGGGATTTATATAGCGCTTTTCTAAGTACCCAAAGTCGCTTTACATGTAGAACCCATCAATCATTCACACCTGGTGGTGGTAAGCTACTTTCATAGCCACAGCTACCCTGGGGTAGACTGACGGAAGCGTGGCTGCAATTTGCGCCTACGGCCCCTCCGACCACCACCTATCATTCATCATTCAATTCACCAGTGTGAGTGGCACCGGGGGAAAAGGGTGAAGTGTCCTGCCCAAGGACACAACGGCAGCGATTTTTGGATGGTAAGAGGCGGGGAGCGAACCTGCAACCCTCAGGATTCTGGCACGGTTGCTCTACCCACTACGCAATGCCGCCCCGTGTTTGCTGTTGTTGTTGTCTCTCCGTCTTATCCTGCTCTCGTCCCCGCAATTTCCCCCTCTGTCTTCCTTTTTTTCTCTTTCTATCCCCTCCTGCTCCGGCCCGACTGCACCAAATGATAATATAAATACATTTAATGAAGTCAAATATACAAGAAGAGAAGTATCTCACACTTCTCTTTTGTAAAGTAAATGTGTACAGCCGATATGGGCATCTACATCAACTAGAGATGTCCGATAATATCGGCCTGCCGATGTTATCGGCCGATAAATGCTTTAAAATGTAATATCGGAAATTATCGGTATCGTTTTTTTTATTATCGGTATCGGATTTAAAAAAAAAAAAAATGTTAATTTGTTTTATTAAATCAACATAAAAAACACAAGATACACTTACAATTAGTGCACCAACCCCAAAAACCTCCCTCCCCCTTTCTGTTATTAATATTCTGGTTCCTACATTATATATCAATATAAATCAATACAGTCTGCAGGGATACAGTCCGTAAGCACACATGATTGTACGTGCTGCTGGTCCACTAATAGTACTAACCTTTAACAGTTAATTTTAGTCATTTTCATTAATAACTAGTTTCTATGTAACTGATTTTATATTGTTTTACCCTTTTCTTTTTTATTCAAGAATTGTTTTTATTTTTATTTATCTTATTTTATTTTATTAATTTTTTTAAAAAGGACCTTATCTTCACCATACCTGGTTGTCCAAATTAGGCATGATAATATGTTAATTCCACGACTGTATATATCGGTATCGGTTGATATCGGTATCGGTAATTAAGAGTTGGACAATATCGGAATATCGGATATCGGCAAAAAAGCCATTATCGGACATCCCTAACATCAACTATATGATTTGCCTGAGAAGCTGGACAGGACAAAAAATAAATTAAAAAAATACTTATAGTAGTTAGAAATTAGGGATATTAGACTCATTGCAACACTTCTGGTATGAGGAGGGCATTAAAACATATATTTTTAAGAGCTAATGTTATTTCTAGCACGTGTAAGATTTGGGAAGAAAATTTTATAGTGTGAATGTGAATGTTGGTCCTGCGATGAGGTGGCAAATTGTCCAAGGTGTACCCCGCCTTGGATAGGCTCCAGCCCCCCTCCGACCCTGAGAGGGAGACGCGGTAGAAAATGGATGGATGGATAGATGGCTGATAACAATGTGACCATGAAGTGGCTCACCTTTCACATTGCAATGAAAGCCACATGTGTTAAGTACCATTACTTTTTCTCAGATGCTTGACATTGAAAACCTTTTAGGAAAAGAGGGGGCTTATTTCCTTTTAGCATGTATACATGTGTTGCTTTTCCGGTTGACCTATAACGTCACACCAAAACAAGGCATCCTCACAAATTGCTCTTGCTCAGTTCTTGTTGTACGTGATGTCCGCAGTGATATTGGCACATATTAGAAATATCACGTCTCTAATGGCTAAGCTGACGTTAAATAGCGGTAAGCATTGAGAAATGATCCCAGACTGCGCCACTAACATGACACTACTACCAAAAAGTAGGTACAGTATGTGTTTAATTGTCGCTGGCTGGATATCCACAGCTTGATCTCACAATCTCAAATTTTATGTCACTTACAAAGCTAATTTCGTGAATCAATTAAAAATACACCGTAACGGTTAAGCCTCTTTTCGCTGTTTCTTCGTTTAGCAAGCTTTCCAATCATACCAACCTTTTTAAAATGTTGTAAATATTAAGAAAGATATGTCAGTTTAAAAAAAAATGATACACCTAAATTCATTGAACCCATTGAGTTAGTATTAAGAAGTTGACCATAAATTAGTGCATTTTGACCGGTTTTAAATATCCTTAACTTTCTTAACATGTATCGCAGGAAAATGATACTTACAGTATATCACTTTACAAGATCTGTCTGATAATACTACTAAATAGTCCTTGGAATTTTACACACATATCTACAAGAAGAACTTGGAGTTTCTGGATTCGGGTCTGAAGCAAAATCTGGTGGGAGAGAGTTGTTCACCAGACAAAGATTGGAAAGAAAACTTTCAAATGTCTCGAAGTTCATTCAGTAAACTCTGGATTAATGGAAGAAGTTTTAAGTCCGAAGTAAAAGTTTGTGCCCCGTTACCGCTTTAAATGAAGGTTGCTATTGTTCTGTACAAACTTGCCAGTTGTGCGGAATAAAGAGTTATTGCTAATTAGTTTGGAGTGCACAAATGTAGCGTGAAGAAGTTTGTGTACACCTTATTCTTTGCCCTGTCAAATACCTGCTTCATTCTCTTCCATTTAACGTATTTATTCCTGGTGTCCAAAAGAAGACATCTCCATTTCCTCAACTATCTATTTATACTAATCTCCTTTTATTTTATTTCTACCATCGAGGCACTTTAAAATGTTCCCTTCTTTTAATTTGTGAAGCAAATAAACAGTTTCCTCCGCATCCAGATGTTGCCTATGTTTTGACCGAATTGGACCCGCTTCCGGGTTGTATCCCACACGTTGAAACTGGCGCATACGCCACACTAAGGGTTCCCTCCAGCAGTCAGTTTGCCCGCATATAATTATGACGCGTAATTCGGAATGTTTGTTAAATTCAATATTTTCATGTAGAAATGTTATTTCAAGTGTTATTCAAGTGCTTTGTCTTTCTTTCTCGGCAGTTTCAGGTTCTAAATGGCTCTCACAGTGTTCCAACTTGTCGGATGAGCTACTCAGACGTCTCATGTCTTGTTGAGATACATGATTTATGATCTACAATAATCTTACAAGAAGCAAGGAAGTAAGAAAGCAGCAGACCACTTAATGATATAAACATAGGGACATGTAGAGATCACGGCGCAGCTATAAATAGTTTGTCTGTGTTAGCGCTTATAATAACAATATCACTAATACTTGGATAATATTCAAGTTAGGAAATGTAAATGAAGTATTGTTGGCGGTTTATGAATGATTATTTATTGGATTTTAAGGGCGAAATAGTAGAGCTCCCTTAGACAGACTTTTAAATATGTTTATTTAACAATTAGAATGCGTTAAAAAAAATCCATCCGTCCTCATGTCTTTTATAATTATTATGAACGATAGGCAAAATCCCCAAAAAAGAACGGTTCCCCTTTAACAAAATTATTTGCGAAGGACATTGAGAAGGAAGACAGCAAGAATTCACCCACTATTTCTTTTCACCAGGGATTATTTTGGCGAAAAATTCTGACATGTCGCTTTTTGATGACCAATGGGTTGGATTAACGCGACCCAATCGTTTAGACATGCAGATTTATATCCACATATAAAAGAGGCATGGGTCGAATTTGAAAAACTCAAAATAGTACTGTTCACACTGACATGAAAAAATCTGATAGATCGAATCAAATCTAACTTTATACATATATCACTTTTCATACGCAGGCAAGTGGCAAAATAGAAAATAGAAGAGAAGAAAACACACACGCATTTACACACACACACACGCACACACACACACACACACGCACACGCACACACACACACACACCACTATTGATAATAAAAAAACAAAAACGATACAAATATGGCAAGTTACTGAGGATTTGAGGAAAAACGCCACCTTTGAGGCATCCACACTGGAGAATAACTAAAATGAACACCATCTAAAAAATAGTATTAAACATATGATCAAATAAGTATGTAAAAAATGTAATGTAAATAATATAAATATTATATTAACAAGTTGATAAAAAACATAACATTGAGAGGATGATAATGATAGTAATAATACAAATAACATAAAAACAACACAACAAAATAATTATAAAACATAAGAGTTTAAGATGATAAGTAAAAAGCCTGATTAAAAAGGTGTGTCTTTAGCCTTTTTTTAATTTCAACGTCTCTGCAGTCCTGAGGCTCTCTGGCAAGCTGTTCCACAGGTGGGGGCCATAGTGGCTAAATGCCACCTCACCGTGGGTCTTTGTTCTGGTATTTGGTAAAGATCAAAGTTTGGTGTCAGAGGACCTCAGAATCTGCTAGGTAATTAAGACATTTTAAAACTACTAATAGAACTTTAAAAATGACTCTGAAGCGGACGGGAAGCCAATGCAGCAACTTTATAATTGGTGTAGTGTGCTTCCGCCCTCGTCTTTGTCAGCACGCGTACATCTGAGTTTAGTAATAATTGTAGACTTCTGATATTATTTTTGGGTAGGTCAGAGAGCAAGGCATTACAATAGTCTAAACGACAGGAAATAGAAGCATGCATTTGCACCTTCGTGTTGGTTTGACAGAGAAACGGCAAACTCTGGCTATGTTCTTGAGATGATAATAAACTATTTTTGTAATATTTTTAATATGTGAGACAAATGTCAGCTCGGAGTCAAAAATCACATTCAGATTTTTTATAGACTGTGTTGATTTAAAATCTTGTAATTTTGGTAAAAGTTTCTCCCTTTGGTCTTCAGGGCCAATAACTAAAACCTCTGTTTTGTCCTAGTTGAGCTGTAGGAAATTCACTGCCAACCATGACTTGATGTCTACAATGCAGTTAAAAAGGGTATCATTTGGTCCTCTGTCATCAGAAGACACGGCGATATACAACTGTGTATCATCAACGTAACTGTGGCAACTGATGCCGTGTCTCCTAATGACTTCCCCAAGAGGCAGTATATAAACATTAAAAAGAATGGGACCTACAATTGAGCCTTGAGGAACCCCACATCTTATCTCATGGGTTCCTGGGGAACATGCATCCATACTTACATAAAAATATCTGTCTGTGAGAACAAGTTAAAAACAGTACCAGAGAGGCCAACCATGTATCTAGTCCATATAATAAAATGTGACGGCCTACCTAATCAAAAAGCGGCGCTTAGATCCAGCAGAACCAACACTGAGCTTTTTATTATCTAGATTCCACCTAATGTCATTGTCAATCTTTAAAAGGGCTGTCTTTGTACTGTGGTTCATCCTAAAACCAGACTGATGGCTGTCTAAAATGTTATTTATATTTAAAAAGTGGTTGACTTTTCTAAAACCTTTCCTAAGAACTGTAAGTTAGATATAAGTCGGTAGTTATTAAAAATGTTTGGGTCCAAACTGCTCTTCTTCAGAAGCGGCAGGGAAGACCCCTGTCTGAAGAGAACAGTTCCTTAAAGATTCCATAAAATGATTGTAAAAGTGATGTAGGAATTGGATCTAACAGGCAGGTTGTTGGGTTTACTTGGGAAAAAACTCAACCAAGTATCCTTGTATCAACCAGGACAAAACTCTCTGGTGTTTCCTCAGGCAAGGACAACAGATCAGATCTTGTTGTGTTTGGAGACCAGATCTGATGCATTTGATCTCAGTTCTGAAATGGTCTGCAAAGTCCTCGCAAAGGGTGTCTGATGGTGTTTTATAAACTAATTTATTCAAATGTGTTATCGTTAATTTAGATAAAGTGGAGAAGATGAACCAGGTGTTGCTTTTATGGTCTGTGATGAGTTGTGAGTAATGTTGAATTCTGGCCTGTTTGACTGAGTTATTGTAGGTCTTAAATCTGATAATGGTTTGTTAATTTGGATTCCCATCCATCTCCTCTCTGCACTCCTGCAATTTATTTTTAACTGATGTAATTGTTCATTGTTTCTCCACCCAAGTGTATGTTTTGTTTTGATTGTTTTTGTTAAAAATGGAGCTACTCAGTTCAGAGTTAATTTTAGTTGACTGTTAAAATGATCAACGACGACGTCGCATGATGTAGGTAAAATTTTAGCAGGAGCTTTCTGTAAAATCTCAATAAAAGGTAGCGTTTCCTTACTGTTCTCACCGGGGGCCTAACTGGTTAAGACTGGTGATATTAAAAAACAAACAATAGTGGTCAGACACAGCCAGGTCAACAACAGAGGACACACCAATGGACAGGCCATGGCTTATGACCAAGTCCAGGGTGTGTCCCCTGTTGTGAGTCAGCTGTGTGACGTGCTGCTTAAAATCAAAACAATTTAAAACGTTTAAAAACTCTTTTGATATAAAATCTGAATCATGATCAACATGTAAATTAAAATCACCAGTTAATAAAATCCTGTTATAGGAGGTGTGGTTAAATGATAAAAGTTCCAAAAATTATCTGATAAAATAGCTATATTGTCAAGGGGGTCTATAACAGTACACAGAATGGGGGGGCTGCTAAAAACAAAGCCGTGCTACTCAAATGATGTGTAAGTGTTTTTAAAAGACACTCCATTTAAAATCAGTTATTCAGTCCCCCCTCCTCTTCTGTCCACTCGAGTAGAAACTAAAAAGTTAAATTTTGGTGGGGAAGCTTCGGTGAGAACAACAGGTTTGTCAGTGCCGAGCTATGTCTCAGTTAAAAGAAGACAGTCTTAACTTTTTGTCTAAAATCATATCATTCTTTAAAAAAGTTATGTTGATGGTGACAGGTGCAGAAGTGGATTGTTGTTGTTTTGGTGGTGAAAGTTGACAGAATGTGTATGGAGGTGTCTGGTATACTCGTGTGTTATAATGGTGACAGGAATGTGTGAAGTGTTTGTAACGGTACATTGGGAGAAGGAGACGGCACGGAGGCAGGGACGTCGTTAGCTTGCAGCGTGTTTATTGAAATATACATAAGTGTGTGACTAATCCAAATGTCTACGGTGTGACTATGTGTAGTAATTATATGTGGAGTGTTACCGGGTGGTGTTGAGATCGGTGCAGAAGTCCAGAAAGGGCAAGGCAGGCTCGGAGGTCCAGGGACAGGCAGGAGGTCAGGGGCTGGAGCGAGGCGTCGTTGTCCGTGGGCAGGCGTGAGGTCGAGATCCAGGAAGGCAGCAGGGAGTCCAGAGGGGATCTGGGGAGACGAGACACACAGCTCAAAACCAGGTGATGACGAAGGGCTGCTGTATGACGACACAGGACAAGACACAATGAGCACAACGGCTTACTGTACAGGTACAAGTAACTACGTTCTGGCACTGAAACGCAGGACACGCTGGCATATGAAGGCAGGAGTCTCATCATTGCAGGTGTGTTGATTGCAGAATGATTGCAGCCGAAGAGGAACGCCCGTGGGTGTGTCCCGAGGCGCGTTCAGCACAGTGAGTGAGAGGCGGCAGGTGTTAGAACCGTAACAGTGTTGTTGTGAATGACAGGTCCAGGTCCAATGACGTGTGTATGGTGGTCAAAAGTGGAACTGAATGTGTGTGATCTAGGACCTGGGGGACGTCAATCAGTGACAGCTGAGCTGGCGCAGGTGTAGGTGCGGGGAGATTGGCGTGCAGCACTTCGAATGTCAGGTTGGCAGACAACGTGCGCGATCCAGCTCTGTTTAAATGGAGCCCGTCTGGCCTAAAGAGATGTCATCTCTCCCAAAACACATCAAAATTGTCAATGAAGCTGGCATTGTGAGAGCGACACGCAGATGACAGCCAGGTGTTGAGGCTAAGGAGTCTACTGAAGCTGCTTATCCCTCTGCCGCAGGTGGGGGTGGGATGAAATGTTTACCTGGAACTGTGCGACGGTGTTGAGGAGGTGGATGAAGTCCTGCTTTAGGAGTTTGGACTGCTGCCGTCGTTTGTCCCTGTGTGGATAATGATCGTTTTCATCGTCGGGATTTGAATAGCTCACAAAGGGTCAAATAATGTGTGCTTCCATTTATAGTAGTTTTATGACTGATATATCCAGACATTATGCCTTTATTTTAATGACACATTACCACAAAATAGCATGCATTCTTGGTATAAAAATGAAATACAATGCTTTGTGCTTCATTGGCCAATAAAAAGATTGACATTTGTAACTAAACGGCGTGAAATTGTGTAAAATCCTTAGCAAGCATGAGCAAAGGGCTACAACAAATCCCTTTTTCTAATATCCATTAGGACTACATGAAAATCATGTACTTTAATAATCAAATTCTTGATGATGACATCAATGGACTTTTAAGAAAAGTTTTTGTACTGAGGAGTTGGCGACACTGCAGGAACAGGAAGTCACAAACACTATGGAAATTACTTCAAAATAGCATAATAAGAATAGTAAGGACATTTTATTTCTACTGAATTACTGTTCTATATTACAACTTTGCATGATCAGCATGTCAAAATGTCCGGTCAGAAAGGCTTACTAATAATTTCCAATGTCATGATTTCCTCATAAAGGAAGGTGGAAGTCTGCAGGTAACTTATTGGAGAGAACAGCTAAAAAGATGAGAGACCTGATCCTTTGCACCCCAGCTGGATTGTTCTCTTACACTTTAAATGAGTTGAAAATGATTTGTTTCCCATTTTCTTTCTGTCACCATCAGTGATCAAGTGTTAAAGAAAATAAATACAGGCCTTGGGAATCCACAGTACGACAGTTCCAAGAGACATTTATCAATGAAGTAACATTCTCCTTATATAACAACCCCCAGTTGGGTTCAGTTCTTGTCACACTTTATTTAACTTGATTTCCCCTAAATAGGAACCTTATTTTTATTGCATAAGTCCTCAGTGGAGCAGAGGCGGGGTATGGTGGGAAGAGAAAATGAGAAAATTAGTGGAAAATATAACTTGGCTGAACAATGACAAGTTAACTTTGTGCTTTGATCTTTGGCGTCATTTACCTTAAGACTTTTTTACAAATGCTACCCCGGCTCTGGAGGTGTGGTCAGTTTACCAGTCAATATATGTTTCTACCTGCACCTGTGATAATGAGTTTGAGGTATTGACCAAAAACGGCAAGATCATGAATACAAGCGGTTAAAATGAGCTTTCTTCCTCCACAGGGGTCACCCCTAGATATAGGGTGAGGAACTGGGTAATTCAGGATCCGTAGACCCACAACAATCAGTGTAAGGAATACAAAAGAACAGCATTATTGTGGTGATGTGAAGCAAACAAGATATAGTCCGACAACTATGTACAACGCTGCAAGGCATGCTAGGAGGTCCTTCCCATGGTTACATTATTGTGATGCCCCGCTTGTGGACAAAGAGAAACAAAGTCACTAAAGCAGCTTCAACCCAAGAATAATTTAAAAACTATTCTGAATCCAGACAGCAATCCAGATCATCCCCAAAATCGTAACCCTTTTGCCTTATCACATTGCTGTCATTTCCTGACAGTTTAATCGAAATCCGCCCATAACCAAGCGTCTTTTCGCGTCGTTCTTGCCATTTCCGGGTACCAAATGGCTGTCAAAGTGACCCAACTTGTCGAACTGTCCTCAGCCTTCTTCTGCCCAGGTGAGAGGCATGATTTATGATCTACAATAAACTTCGTAGGAGCAGGGAAGCGAGGAAATAGCAGACCACCCGATGATGTAAACGTAGCGACACACGGTAGTGATCACGTCGCCGCTATAAATAGTTTGTTTGCGTTAGCGCTACAATATCACTAATACTTGGTTAATATCGAAATCACGAAATGTAAATGGAGTATTTTTTGCGCTTTTTGGATGGTTATTTATTAGGTTTTATTGGCGCAATAGAGGACCTCTCATTGGCTCCGCTGCAAGAAGACATTTATTTACGAGTTAGAATGCATTGTAAAAAAATCTTCTTTTATAATGATTGTGAACTGTAGGCAAAATTCCAGAAAAAAGTCCAGATACCCTTTGAGGAATAATTACAATAATTCCTGTTATTTACTGCACGTCCATGATTAAACATCACTTACGTACCACCGTCGGTGCTTGCAGTAATTATACTACTGATATAGTCCTACCTTATGTGCAGAGAGGAGCCAGTTGATGAGGCTCAAGCCTCTAGTTCTATTGCCTTTCTGGTGAGCTGTTCTGGGCATTCCAGAAAGAAGCCTTGCGGGAGAACTAGGACACGCTGAAGGGACTATGTCTCATAGATTCCCCAAGGTTGAACTACAGGAGGTGGCTCAAGACAGGCAAGTCTGTGCTCCCAGCCTTAGACTGCTGAATTATGGGTTACGAAATATGGCTGGCAGTGAACTTAATCATGCAGTGGTTAGACCTTTTGCCTCAGCTACCATTTTGTATCTGACATCCTCCAAAATCAACAAAAAGAGAAATATTTATCAAAAATACAGGTTCAAAGAATCAAAAAATAAAGGTTAAAACTGATGTCAGCTACTTTGGTCACCTTGTGTTGGATATAATTAATATCATTATGCCAAAAACATGCACCTCTGGATAGGTTGGTTGGCAACACTAAATTGGCCCTAGTGTGTGAATGTGAGTGTGAATGTTGTCTGTCTATCTGTGTTGGCCCTGTAATGAGGTAGCGACTTGTCCAGGGTGTACCCCGCCTTCCGCCCGAATGCAGCTGAGATAATAATAATAATAATAAACATCAATCAATGTTTATATATATATAGCCCTAAATAAATAAATATATAAATAATAAATAAATCTCAAAGGGCTGCACAAGCCACAACGACATCCTCAGTACAGAGCCCACATAAGGGCAGGGAAAAACTCACCCCAGTGGGACGTCGATGTGAATGACTATGAGAAACCTTGGAGAGGACCGCATATGTGTCCAGTCCATAATGGATTTAACATATTAGTGAAAGTCCAGTCCATAGTGGGGCCAGCAGGAAACCATCCCGAGTGGAGACGGGTCAGCAGCGTATTAATATGTATATGTATATATATATATATATATACATGTATATATATATACATATATACTGTATACATATACTGTACATATATATACATATACATGTACTGTACATATACATATGTACACATATATATACATATATATATATATATATATATATATATATATATATATATATATATATATATATATATATATATATATATATATATATATATATATGTATATATATATATATATATATATATATATATATGTATATATATATATATATATATATATATATATATATATGTATATATATATATATATATATATATATATATATATATATATATATATATATATATATATATATATATATATATATATATATCCATCCATCCGTTTTCTACCGCTTGTCCTTCCCGGGTTCGTCGGGGTGGCTGCAGCCTATCCCAGCTGCATTTGAGCAGAAGGCGGAGTACACCCTGGACAATCCATCCATTCATTTTCTCACGCTTGTCCCTCTCGGGGTTGCGCGGGGTGCTGGAGCCTATCCCAGTTGCATTCGGGCGGAAGGTCGCGTACATCCTTGACAAGTTGCCACATGTATCAACATTGTTTGCTCGGGGGTAGATCTTGCCTTGGTTCATGGCTAAAACCAGGGTTGTTGGGCTCGTAAAGGTTGGTGATTAGGGATGTCCGATAATGGCTTTTTGCCGATATCCGATATTCCGATATTGTCCAACTCTTTAATTACCGATACCGATATCAACAGTCGTGGAATTAACACATTATTATGCCCAATTTGGACAACCAGGCATGGTGAAGATAAGGTACTTTTAAAAAAATTAATAAAATAAAATAAGATAAATAAATTAAAAACATTTTCTTGAATAAAAAAGAAAGTAAAACAATATGAAAACAATTACATAGAAACTAGTAATTAATGAAAATTAGTCAAATTAACGGTTAAAGGTTAGTACTATTAGTGGACCAGCAGCACGCACAATCATGTGTGCTTACGGACTGTATCCCTTGCAGACTGTATTGATATATATTGATATATAATGTAGGAACCAGAATATTAATAACAGAAAGAAACAACCCTTGTGTGTCAATGAGTGTAAATGGGGGAGGGTGTTTTTTTGGGTTGGTGCACTAATTGTAAGTGTATCTTGTGTTTTTTATGTTGATTTAATAATAAATAAATTTAAAAAAAATGTTTAAAAAAAACGATACCGATAATAAAAAAACCTGATACCGATAATTTCCGATATTACATTTTAACGCATTTATCGGCCGATAATATCGGCAGGCCGATATTACCGGACATCTCTATTGGTGATCACTGGTGTACAGTGAGCGCAGGGAAAGTTTACGACAGGCTGATTGGCTCACCCTAACCCAGTGTTTTTCAACCACTGTGCCGCGGCACACTAGTGTGCCGTGAGATACAGTCTGGTGTGCCGTGGGAGATGATGTAAATTCACCTATTTGGGTGTTGTTGTTGAGTGTCTGTGCTGTCTAGAGCTCGGCAGAGTAACTGTGTAATACTCTTCCATATCAGTAGGTGGCAGCCGGTAACTAATTGCTTTGAAGATGTCGGAAACAGCGGGAGGCAGGGTGCAGGTAAAAAGGTGTCTAATGCTTAAACCAAAAATAAACAAAAGGTGAGTGCCCCTAAGAAAAGGCATTGAAGCTTAGGGATGGCTATGCAGAGCGAAACTAAAACTGAACTGGCTACAAAGTAAACAGAAACAGAATGCTGGACGACAGCAAAGACTTACTGCGGAGCAAAGACGGCGTCCACAATGTACATCCGAACATGACATGACAATCAACAATGTCTCCACAAAGAAGGATAAAAACAACTGAACTATTCTTGATTGCTAAAACAAAGTAGATGCGGGAAATATCGCTCAAAGGAAGACATGAAACTGCTACAGGAAAATACCAAAAAAAGAGGAAAAGCCATCAAAATAGGAGCGCAAGACAAGAACTAAAACACTACACACAGGAAAACAGCAAAAAACTCAAAATAAGTCACGGTGTGATGTGACAGGTGGTGACAGTACACCTACTTTGAGACAAGAGCTATAGTGATGCATGCTTGGTTATGGTTTAAAGTCATATCCAACAATTGCGACAATGACTTTTTACTGTCAACTGAGTTTCGTTTTTTAGTGGTTTCTGCTGGTGGTGTGTCTCCGGATTTTTTCAACGCAAAAAATGTGCCTTGGCTCAAAAAAGGTTGAAAAACACTGCCCTAACCCACCTAAAGCAAAGTACGTATAATCTCATTGGATTGTTTTGTTAAATCAGAGCTATTTTTTTATATATCGGATTTATCGTGTGGCATAATAACTCCTCATATCTGTCCGATATGTATCATACAGCCCTAGTTAAAATGTTAAGAGTCTTGAGAAGTTAATTTCTGAAGCTTTTAAAACACTTAAAAGTACTTTTGATCTCAGATACTTAGGTTATTTTGTGTCAGATAACTTTCTACATGAATAAAGTTTTTCTTAGATTATGAAAAATAATCTCAACAATTTTAACTAGCAACTGGGCAGTAAGCACAGAAACGACTTTGACAACATCATTACATTTTAGGTGCTCTCGTTTGCGAAATCACAAACATGTTAATGCAGATTATCATGTAGTTGTTTTTTTGAATATGCTGTCAAATACCTGTCAAATATTTTACCTTGTAAAATATATTTTCTGTCCAGAAGGTTGAGTCTCTCACTTTTGAGTAAGTACAAATTAAATAGTTGTATACAAGAGTTGAGTTGTAGCCAATCAGAAAAGGTTTTGACTACCTTGATCCTTTGGGTTTTTTGGACGCTGATTTTGTATTTTTTTATTGATGCATACCCTGTCTAGGCATTGCATAATACATATTTGCTTAACAATGATATAACAAACCGGTAAATATTCTAATGATAAATGAGATTTCTACTGACAAGAAACTGGACACTTGGTTTTCCTTCCCACGCCTACTTGTATCACAAAATACTTTTCCAGATATTTGGCTGCACAAACTTTGCGATCAGTACATCCAAAATAAATTTGGAGTTCCAGTTGTGTGAGACAATAAACCAAAAGCTTGTCTGATGAGTTATTCAGAAGGATTTTTAAGAGGCGGGAGAAATCTTACAGACTGCAGACATAGCAACTGTTGGGCCAATAGGTGCACCAACATTTCCACACAGATTGGCCTTTTGGTCTCTAAAGTCTGACTTAACCGCACTCTTTACACGAACAAACAGGTGCATTTGGTGGGATAGTGTGAGAATGCGGTGAGAGACTGCTAACAACGCAGGCTTTATGTATACTTTTCAAGGTCGAGAATTTTCTCCCACACGTCTTGTCTGGTGAATAGACTTCTGTGTGGCGCAGTGGCTAGTCCGTTATCACATCCGGATGCCGATGCGATTACCATGGGGATCTTGGGACTGTATTGCCGAGTGGCCACTGTCATATTTCATTATTAGTTACTATGTTTGACAGTACAGTATAACGTAATTTCATTATCAATGTAAGACACTGTCTGGTCTGGCTGCTTACTCACACAAAGTCCAACTGTCTGTTTCCTATCTGTTCCTCCTGGATACTTTAATGTCAAAAACTGAAGTCTTTTGAATTATGTCTCTTTCTGTTCTTGGCTCTTGTGCAGATGCTGTCCAGAGCACTGATCCCCGAGAGGATCCGTCTTTAGAGATGGGAGGTGATGAGCAGTGAGAAGCATATGGACTATGAGATTGGCCTCTAAAGCATCCGTGATTTGGGTGAAGACGGACTGCTGCGGCGTCCGACCAGAAGACCGTGAGGAAGCAGGCTTCATAAAATGCCAGCATGAAAAAAAAAAAAAAAACGTCTTCTCCTGTTCTCAACATCTGCAGATACTCACAGTTTCCATGTTCTGGCCTGATGAGCCACAACACTTGTTGAGTTTGAGAGAACACTTATACAAGCACAAATCCAAGCACACAATGACCAAAGGCTTGTATTTGTACACTTGAGGCAAGGCAAAATATGTTGTTGCCAGAGTACAATCAGGACTCAGACATCTTGTTTGGCCAAACACACTTGGTTTTGTAGACCCACTAAATCACAGCAGTTCTTTAATGACAACAATTATACTTTGCTACAGACTGCAGCCCAGCCTCCGGCATTTAAAGGCATCAACAACAACAATTGCTTTAAATAAATATGATTTATTTGAAATATGGAAATATATACAAGTATGTATAAACAAGTAAAATAGTTAAAATCATTGTTAATAAATTGGCATTGAAACATTTCTCTCTAAAATCTAGGGTTAAAAGTACAACGAGTGTAAGTAAATAAATATACAGTAAACAAGTATGGTCCTAATACAACTTTTTCATTTCCGATATTTGAGCCTTGAGTATTGGCCAATACGATAATAATTCGATACGATGTAAGCACAAATCCTAGCACATACTTGTATTATTTTGTTGTGTAGAATGTTAGGAAAGGCTTGATCAAGCCACATTACTCAGAGAACAATGGTTAAAAGGTATAGGTATAAAAACACTGAAGTTATGATAGATGTATTTTAAAAATTGTATATATTACCAAATGTCGTCTATTAGACTGCAATATTGTTAATTTAAGGACACCAGCCCGACCATAGTACAATCACCAGCTAACTGCCATCGAGCCCGATCACAACATCGGCAGGAGCAAGCTGTCATCCGGCAGTGACAATGGAAAGATGCATTTTAATGAAGGGTGGTGTTTTTTGCAACAGGCTTGACAGAGGAACAAAACAATGTAAAACTATTTCTGTATTTTAAAAACTATTTAAAATCACGATGATGAAAAGATATGACTGAGTAAAATGATGTCTTCATTTTTTGGTTTATTTGTTGTGAAATGAAAATATGGCATTGCTATCTCCTACTTTGAAAAACAATCGCTGTGGGGGGCAAATATATGTTTTTAACTGTTTTCTGCTCCTTTTCATTCATAATTTACTTTAAAGTTATTTGGATATATTTTTCTCTGTTTGATTTTAATGAATTATTTTTAAAAAATTATTAAAATAATCAGCTTTTGTGCTATTGTGTGCAGTTACTATCTCCTAGTAGTCTATAGTCTACCATGTTTATCTTTTGTAAAATACTTAATTAAATACAATAAAAGATTAACCTAATGCTTATTAGAAGACATATAGATGTTAACTGGTTATCCAGCTTTGCACAAGTAAACGCGCAGCAGGACTGCTTGTATCGGAGTGCTTTTCTGGGAGGTTTTAGATGCAAGCCAATATCATCCGATACTTGATTTTTTCTGCTAAAATCCAACTGATATCAATATTGGAATATGACACCCCTAAGTACGCTCCAAAGTGACTGTATCAACAGTCAACATGATGATTGCATTTGTTGTTGCTGAGGGGTGCAGATCTGAACAAAAGTTTAAAGCATAGTTGTGCTTATTTGTCCATCTGTTGGTTAGCTATCAGGCTGTTTTTAGACTGGTGATACCATTATGATTCTGAGGATTGGATTGCATTGTTATGGTATTGCTGTGTATTGTTTTGTTGGATTTATTTATTTATAAAAATTAAATTAAATTAAAAAAAAAAATGTCAAGAAAAAATATAATCGATTTTTGAAAAATGAGAATCGATACTGAATCGCACAACGTGAGAATGCCAATTTGAATTCGAATCGATTTTTTCCCACAACCCTACGAGTAACAAAAAACAGATTTTTGGGTGCAATAATAGATCCTAAAATTAATAGGAAATCTCATATAAAAATATACAAAATAAAGTGGCAAAAAATATTTCAATAATGAACACAGCCAAATACTTTCTGGACTAAAAAGCACTTCATATTCACTACTGTTCGCTAGTGTTACCATATCTGAGTTTTTATGCAGAAATATCCATCCATCCATCCATTTTCTACCGCTTTTCCCGTGGAAATATTTACAAAAGTGCACTACATATGTTAGATTAATACATAATGTTGGATATGGAGAACATTCAAATCCGTTTGTTATGAACTCTAAATTACTACATTTTAATGATTTTGTGCAGCTGCATATTGCGAAAATTATATCCCAATTCTTCTCACCCAAAGAAGGTAAATATAATATTTGAGAAAAATCCAACTTAAAACATTTGTATGCAAGTACAACACTTAAAGGGGAACACTATCACAATTTCAGAATGGTTAAAACCATTAAAAATCAGTTCCCAGTGGCTTATTATATTTTTCAAAGTTTTTTTCAAAATTTTACCCATCACGCAATATCCCTAAAAAAAGCTTCAAAGTGCCTGATTTTAACCACCCGTCCATTTTCCTGTGACGTCACACAGTGAAGCCAACACAAACAAACATGGCGGAAAGAACAGCAAGCTATAGCGACATTAGCTCAGATTCAGACTCGGAATCCAGCGGCTTAAGCGATTCAACAGATTACACATGTACTGAAACGGATGGTTGTAGTGTGGAGGCAGGTAGCGAAAACGAAATTGAAGAAGAAACTGAAGCTATTGAGCCATATCGGTTTAAACCGTATGCAAGCGAAACCGACGAAAACGACACGACAGCCAGCGACACGGGAGAAAGCGAGGACGAATTCGGCGATCGCCTTCTAACCAACGATAGGTATGTGTTTGTTTGGCATTAAAGGAAACTAACAAATACGAACTAGGTTTACAGCATATGAAATACATTTGGCAACAACATGCACTTTGAGAGTGCAGACAGCCCAATATTCATCAATTAATATATTCTGGAGACATACCCTCATCCGCGCTCTTTTCCTGAAAGCTGATCTGTCCAGTTTTGGAGTTGATGTCAGCAGGCCAGGGAAGCTAGAGTTGATAGGGGGTTTAGCTCGCTCGTTTGCGGGAACAAACTGCCGCCATTGCTTGCCGTGCTACCGAGGTCCTTTGTCCCTGAATTGCTCACACACTCCGGCAGATTCAATGGGGGTCTGGCAGCAGATTTCTTTGACTTTATCGTTGGAAATGCATCTGCTTTGAGTGTCGCAGGATATTCACACATTCTTGCCATCTCTGTCGTAGAATAGCTTTCGTCGGTAAAGTGTGCGGAACAAACGTCCAATTTCTTGCCACTTTCGCATCTTTGGGCCACTGGTGCAACTTGAATCCGTCCCTGTTCGTGTTGTTACACCCTCCGACAACACACCGACGAGGCATGATGTCTCCAAGGTACGGAAAACAGTCGAAAAAACGGAAAATAACAGAGCTGATTTGACTCGGTGTTTGAGAAAATGGCGGATTGCTTCCCGATGTGACGCCACGTTGTGACGTCATCGCTCCGAGAGCGAATAATAGAAAGGCATTTAATTCGCCAAAATTCACCCATTTAGAGATCGGAAATCGGTTAAAAAAATATGTGGTCTTTTTTCTGCAACATCAAGGTATATATTGACGCTTACATAGGTCTGGTGATAATGTTCCCCTTTAACACTTAAGACTTTTAGTATATCAGTATGTGGAATTAAATTATGAATGGACTAAGCAAAGAAGTCAAACAATGTACTCGTATGACTCAGTTCAAGAGGCTGGTCAAAGTGTTTACTAAGTACAAAGAAGAAAAAAATGTTGATTAACATCTTGAACTTATTGAAAATGGTACAAAAATCATCTAATGAGAATCAGAGTTGATTTGAAGCTGTAACGATCTGGGCGCATGGTGATGCGGGGGTCATTCTCCCAAGATGCAGACGGACTCCGGACAAAGCGTGCAGGGAGGAAATTATTTATTTAAGCAATAAATCAGGCAGGAACTAACAAAAGCGTGCTCATAGCACGAAAGGCAAAAGCTAAGGGGGCTAGCGTGGGAGCTAGCAAACAAAATGAGCTTAGTATGGAAGTTAGCATAAACAAAAGAGCCTAGCGTGGAAGCTAGTATACAAAAACAGGAATCAAACCGTCGTTAACTGTTGCATGTAGCAAATTAGGAAGCTAGACTTGAGTGTGGATAGAAACAGGAATAAATAGCACTCTGATTAGTGCCTGGCAGCAGGTGAGTATCCTAGACACTAATCAGAGGCAGCTGAAACCAATCAGCACCCATGGTAACCAAGGAGACACAAAACAGGGGTGCTGAAACAGAACCGAGGGAGTCCAAAAACCAAACAGAACATGATCCGGGCAGCGGATCATAACAGAAGACTTATAAAGAAAACTATTGTATTTAGAATTCACAATAGAATATAAACTGCGTTACAAGATGAGAACAAGAAGTGAGCATATGTGTAGAAATTGATTTAAGGCCGAAAAGGTGTAGGATTAATTAAGCCTTGCTTCTTTCTACTCCTTTTCGGACATGTAAACAGAATTGAAAATTTGCAAGTTTTATGATGTATCACATCGCAAACGTATGCTTCTTCGAAATGAATACATAAAATACCAAACCTGCTGCGACTGTATACATCTTGTTCATAGGGTGCTTTGCCCACATCACCTTCTCCTTTGATATTGGATCAACGTTTGCAATAAAATGTGTTGAATTTGCAATATGAACGATGTAATAAACATTTCCTCGACTTGGCAGGTCTGATGTCTCCTAAAATGTTCTGTTTCATGTTGTTTAAATAACTGCTGTGAAAAATGAAATCAAATCAGAAATGTTAGTAATAACATAGGACTTTGGCTCAGTAATGTGCCTTTCATTTTACATGTTTACATGATCACATTTGTTTTGATGGATTAGGAATGTCCAAAGAACAGAGGGGGTAAGGAGAGTGTCAGGGGTGTTACATGTGTGAATGGCTCTCCAGAGATCAGATCCATTGCAAAGGGATAAGTTCAAGGATCACTGATGAGGTTACACATCACACAGCTGTGAGGTACACATGGTTGAGTTTTTGAGCCTGGGAACGAAGACACACACATGGACCTTATATGCAGACCCACAAGCAGCTCAGACACAATGTTGTTACTGTGTGTCTAGGTGGTGGGCTGGCAATGGAGGCCTTCAAGGCTCCAAACTGCCCACAGCATTGGAGTCAAGTGTCAGTCTTGCCACCGCTGCCATTCAACACTCGAACCAAACCTACACGATGTGGAACGCTGGGCAACCACTGCCTCAGTGTGCGTGTGTAAAGAACAAGAAAAAGTGTTGTGGTATCCAAAGTTGCAGAGGACCGAAATATACAGCATGCCTGATTGGTTGACGCTTAAATTGAGTCACACTGACCAGAACCCTTTTTTTGAAATTACACTTTAAATTCAGAAAATTGAAAAGATCAGAATCAAAAATCAATCTAAAGCAAATCATTGCCAGGCTTGCTACTGACAGTTTGGTCACGTTTGTGTTTTCCTGTGTTTGGCGTTTTAATTCCTCTCCAGTCATACTTGCCAACCTTGAGACCTCCGATTTCGGGAGGTGGGGGGCGTGGTTGGGGGCGTGGTTAAGAGGGGAGGAGTATATTTACAGCTAGAATTCACCAAGTCAAGTATTTCATATACAGTATATATATACATATATATATATATATATATATATATATATATATAAGAAATACTTGACTTTCAGTGAATTCTAGCTATATATATATATATATACATATATATATATATATATATATATGTGAATTCTAGCTATATATATATATATATATATATATATATATATATATATATATATATATATATATATATATATAGCTAGAATTCACTGAAAGTCAAGTATTTCTTATATATATATTTATACATACTGAAATTCAAGTATTTC
The DNA here is from genome assembly GCF_033978685.3 of Nerophis lumbriciformis. NCBI lineage: Eukaryota > Metazoa > Chordata > Actinopteri > Syngnathiformes > Syngnathidae > Nerophis > Nerophis lumbriciformis. The sequence goes on along the minus strand of NC_084549.2, from coordinate 41,829,232 downwards.
TCTTATTTATATGTATATATATATATATATATATATATATATACAGTATATATAAATAATAGAAATACTTGAATTTCAGTGTTCATTTATTTACACATATACACACACATAACACTCATCTACTCATTGTTGAGTTAAGGGTTGAATTGTCCATCCTTGTTCTATTCTCTGTCACTATTTTTCTAACCATGCTGAACACCCTCTCTGATGATGCATTCTGCTTCGTCTCCTTGTTGTGTGTGCAGTTGTGCACTGCACTCTCTAAAAGCCCTAGATGTTAATGTCACATATGCATGTACAGTAGATGGCAGTATTGCCCTGTTTAAGAGTGTCACAACATTGCTGTTTACGACAGACGAACTGCTTTACGGTAGACGAAAACGTGACTGCTGTTGTGTATTGTTACCGTGCTGGGAGGACGTTAATGAAACTGCCTAACAATAAACCCACATAAGAAACCAAGAACTCGTCCTCGATCATTCTACAGTTATAACGTGATTGGGCAGGCACGCTGTTTATATTGTGGGAAAGCGGACGTGAAAACAGGCTGTCGACACGTCACTCAGGTGCGCCTGAATTTCGGGAGATTTTCGGGAGAAAATTTGTCCCGGGAGGTTTTCGGGAGAAGCGCTGAATTTCGGGAGTCTCCCGGAAAATCCGGGAGGGTTGGCAAGTATGTCTCCAGTGCACTTATTTCTAGTTTCTATTTCCTGTGTTTTTGAATAAATTCATGTCCTGGTACTCTATGTTTTGTCAGTATTTACTGTTTGGTCTCTGTGATTTGAAGCACCTTTACTTTCTGTTCCATGTCCTGCCAGCACACCTGACTCTCATTAATTAGTTGTATTTAGTTCCACCTGAGTCTCCCCTTCTGTCCTGGATCATTCTACTTGTAAGTCGACTTCCTGTGCACCTCCCTATTGCCAATAAATATACTCTTACCTGCACGCTGTCTGCTATTTCCACAAACAACGCGCACCGAAACCATGACAGAAATGATCCAGCCAGTGAATGACCCCGCAGAGATTTCTATGGCCCAGCGGCCAAAATGAGTTTCCTCCATCGGGTGGAGGGGCTCTCCCTTAGAGATAGGGTGAGAAGCTCTATCATTTGGGAGGAGCTCAAAGTAAAGCCACTACTCCTCCACATCGAGAGGGGCCAGATGAGGTGGTGTTTAGGGCACGTCCAACCGGTAGCAGACCACGGGGAAGACCCAGGACACGTTGGGGAGACTATGTCTCCAGGCTGGCCTGGGAACGCCTCGGGATCCACAAAGTGGCTGGGGAGAGAGAAGTCTGGGCTTCCCTGCTTAAGCTGACGTGGGATAAGCGGAAGAAGAGGGATGGACTTATAAACTAACTGAAATCTTTGAATCAAGTTGTATTTAAAAAAACTAAATAAATATAAACTCATTATACAAAACCCAATTCCAGTGAAGTCGGCACGTTGTGTAATTCATAAATAAAAACAGAATACAATGATTTGCAAATCCTTTTCAACCTATATTCAATTGAATAGACTGCAAAGACAAGATACTTAATGTTCCAACTGGTCAACTTTGTTATTTTTTGCAAATATTAGCTCATTTGGAATTTGATGCCTGCAACATGTTTCAAAAAAGCTGGCACAAGTGGCAAAACAGACTGAGAAAGTTGAGGAATGCTCATCAAAAACTTGTTTGGAACATCCCACAGGTGAACAGGCTAATTGGGAACAGGTGGGTGCCATGATTGGGTATAAAAGCAGCTTCCATGAAATCCTCAGTCATTCACAAACAAGGACTGGGCCAGAGTCACCATTTTGTGAACAAATGCGTGAGCAAATTGTCGAACAGTTTAAGACCAATATTTTTCAACCAGCTATTAAAAATAATTTAGGGATTTCGCCATCTACGGTCCGTAATATCATCAAAAGGTTCAAAGAATCTGGAGAAATCACTGCACGTAACACTGAATGCCCATGACATTCGATCCCTCAGGCGGTACTGCATCAAAAAGCGACATCAGTGTGTAAAGCATATCACCACATGCAAGTTAAAACTCTACTATGCAAAGTGAAAGCCATTTATCAACAACACCCAGAAACGCCGCTGGCTTCGCTGTGCCCGAGCTCTTCTAAGATGGACTGATGCAAATTGGAAAAGTGTTCTTTGGTCTGACGAGTTCACATTTCAAATTGTTTTTGGAAGCTGTGGACGTCGTGTCCTCCGGACCAAAGAGGAAAAGAACCACCCGGATTGTTATAGGCGCAAAGTTGAAAAGCCAGCATCTGTGATGGTATGGGGGTGTATTAGTGCCCAAGGCATGGGTAACTTACACATCTGTGAAGGCACCATTAATGCTGAAAGGTACATACAGGTTTTGGAGCAACATATTTTGCCATCCAAGCAACGTTACCATGGACGCCCCTGATTATTTCAGCAAGACAATGCCAAGCCATATTCTACACGTATTACAACAGCGTGGCTTCGTAATAAAAGAGTGCGGGTATGAGACAGGCCTGCCTGTAGTCCAGACCTGTCTCACAAATGTGTGGCACATTATGAAGCGTAAAATACGACTACGGAGACCCCGGCCTGTTGAACAACTTAAGCTGTACATCAAGCAAGAACGGGAAATAATTACACCTGAAAAGCTTCAAAAATTGGTCTCCTTACTTCCCAAACATTTACTGAGTGTTGTTAAAACGAAAGGCCATGTAACACAGTGGTAAAATTGCCCCTGTGCCAACTTTTTTGCAATGTGTTGCTGCCATTAAATTCTAAGTCAATGATTATTTGCAAAAAAAATGAAGTTTCTCAATTCGAACATTAAATATCTTGTCTTTGCAGTCTATTCAACTGAATATAAGTTGAAAAGGATTTGCAAATCATTGTATTCTGTTTTTATTTACGATTTACACAACATGCCAACTTCACTAGCTTTGAGTTTTGTACTTTCTTGGCAGAAGAAACATTAAATATTGTTCTGGCTTCTTGAGAGCCCTAGTGTTTCATTTCACTGTTGAATGTTTGTCTTCTTCTGTTTTATTTGTGAAGTTTTTAGAGTGTTTATTTTTAGTGATAAAGGTCAAAAGGAGGTTTGCACGTACGACGTTCTAGAGATACAGTACATGTTCCCCAGCAATGTGAATTCTAATTGAAGGAATATTTCATGTGAGTAGAATCGTTACACTTAGAACGCTATATTTTGTATTTTGGAATTTTAATATACATGTTTCACACTACAAATGATGAAATGCATGTTTTATTAGGTTATGTTTTTTTACTGGTGGGAAACTGAAGACGCTCCCAGCATGCCATGTGGCGCTTGAATTTCGACATCTTCACATGAAACCTAATCATAAATTAGATCGCTTAATAGCTTGTGCACAATCGAATAGCTTAGTTGGTCAGACATCAATGTGTTTATACAAGTTTAAATTGTTGTATGTTGTTTTTTAATGTGGAAAGACGTCATATTTATCTTGTATTTGTGTTAGCATTTAAGCTAGCTAGCTATAGCCATTAGCACGCTAGCTTCTTAAGTAAATGAGCAGGGTTCGTGAGCTTATCAAAATGTGGTAATCAATATCGATTTAATGATAATTTTCATTTGAAACGTTAATACAAACTGTCAGGAGTTTTATAACGGTTTATCATTGATACTGACAATCGTTACATCCCTACTTTTGAGTCGAGGAAGTGTCATGTTTTTCAGAATTAAGTTGCTTCGTAAAACTTCGGCATGCAGGACATAACAACATATAAAAGCATTCCCTCTTACATGCTCGAGCAGCTCACATTAATTTTTCCCCCCGCTCACACACACACACACACATCTGTTTATTAGTGGCCAGTAGTGCGGCTTTAATGCTGGCAGTGTGTTTTCTGCTGCGCTATGTAAAAAAAACAAAAAAAACAGCCAACGACCGTTGACTACTACTGCACCCAGATTGGCCCTCATACTGAAGGCATGAATCCCCAGCCTGCTGCACTTAAGTGTAGTCTCGATAAAGTTATTGGAAATGCAAAACAAAAAAAAATCACAGCCACGGATTCAATAATTCAACAACAATTAAAGGGTTAAGTGTGAGGCAGAAATGGAAGACTGTAAAGTGTCTCCAAACTTTTTGACTCTGGGCCGCATTGGGTTAAAAACATTTGGCCGGGGACCAGGCTGTGTGTGTGTGTGTGTGTATGTATATATATATATATATATATATATACAAACCCTGTTTCCTTATGAGTTGGGAAATTGTGTTAGATGTAAATATAAACGGAATACAATGATCTGCAAATCCTTTTCAACCCATATTCAATTGAATGCAATACAAAGACAAGATATATTTTTTTTGCAAATCATAATTAACTTAGAATTTCATGGCTGCAACACGTGCCAAAGTAGTTGAGAAAGGGCATGTTCACCACTGTGTTACATCACCTTTTCTTTTAACAACACTCAATAAACGATTGGTAACTGAAGAAACTAATTGTTGAAGCTTTGAAAGTGGAATTCTTTCCCATTCTTGTTTTATGTAGAGCTTCAGTCGTTCAACAGTCCGAGGTCTCCGCTGTCGTATTTTACGCTTCATAATGCGCCACACATTTTTGATGGGAGACAGGTCTGGACTGCAGGCGGGCCAAGAAAGTACCCGCACTCTTTTTTTACGAAGCCACGCTGTTGTAACACGTGCTGAATGTGGCTCGGCCATGTCTTGCTGAAATAAGCAGGGGCGTCCATGAAAAAGACAGCGCTTAGATGGCAGCATATGTTGTTCCAAAACCTGTATGTACATTTCAGCATTAATGGTGCCTTCACAGATGTGTAAGTTACCCATGCCTTGGGCACTAATGCACCCCCATACCATCACAGATGCTGGCTTTTGAACTTTGCGTCGATAACAGTCTGGATGGTTCGCTTCCCCTTTGGTCCGGATGACACGATGTCGAATATTTCCAAAAACAATTTGAAATGTGGACTCGTCAGACCACAGATCATTTTTCCACTTTGCATGAGTCCATCATAGATGATCTCGGGTCCAGAGAAGCTGGCGGTGTTTCTGGATGTTGTTGATAAGTGGCTTTCGCTTTGCATAGTAGAACTTTAACTTGCACTTACAGATGTAGTGACAAACTGTATTTAGTGACAGTGGTTTTCTGAAGTGTTCCTGAGCCCATGTGGTGATATCCTTTAGAGATTGATGTCGGTTTTTGATACAGTGCCGTCTGAGGGATCGAAGGTCACGGTCATTCAATGTTGGTTTCCGGCCATGCCGCTTAAGTGGAGTGATTTCTCCAGATTCTCTGAACCTTTTGATGATATTATGGACCATAGATGTTGAAATCCCTAAATTTCTTGCAATTGCACTTTGAGAAACGTTGTTCTTAAACTGTTTGACTATTTGCTCACGCAGTTGTGGACAAAGCGGTGTACCTCGCCCCATCCTTTCTTGTGAAAGACTGAGTATTTTTTGGGAATCGGTTTTTATACCCATTCATGGCACCCACCTGTTCCCAATTAGCCTGCACACCTGTGGGATGTTCCAAAAAAGTGTTTGATAAGCAATCTTCACCTTTATCAGTATTTATTGCCACCTTTCCCAACTTCTTTGTCTTGTGTTGCTGCTATCAAATTCTAAAGTTAATGATTATTTGCAAAAAAAAAAAAGGTTTATCAGTTTGAACATCAAATATGTTGTCTTTGTAGCATATTCAACTGAATATGGGTTAAAAATGATTTGAAAATCATTGTATTCCGTTTATATTTACATCTAACACAATTTCCCAACTCATATGGAAACGGGGTTTGTATATATCCATCTATCCATTTTCTACCGCTTGTCCCTTTTGGGGTCGCTGAAGCCTATCTCAGCTGCATTATAAATATATATATATATATATATATATATATATATATATATATATATATATATATATATATATATATATATATATATATATATATATATATATATATATATATATATATATATACACAAATTCCTCACTCTGATCGACAAACACTTCCCCAAAGGCAACACCCTAAGAAAAGTATTCAACAAGAATAACATTAAATTGAGCTACAGCTGTATGAACAATATATGACAAATTATTTCAAACCACAACAAAACAATTGCAAATGAGCCGTCTGCCCCCAGACAGAGCGACTCCAAAACCAACAAAGGCTGCAACTGCCGCAAGAAACCTCATTGCCCTCTCAACAGGGGGTGCTTACAAACATCAGTTGTTTACCAATCAAAGGTAACACGCAAGGACATTAACACATCCGACACATATGTAGGATTAACCGAGGGAGAGTTCAAAACCAGATGGAACAATCACAAGGCTTCTTTCAGGAACCAAAACCTGCGGAATACTAAATGATAATGATAAATGGGTTGTACTTGTATAGCGCTTTTCTACCTTCAAGGTACTCAAAGTGCTTTGACACTACTTCCACATTTACCCATTCACACACACATTCACACACTGATGGAGGGAGCTGCCATGCAAGGCGCTAACCAGCACCCATCAGGAGCAAGGGTGAAGTGTCTTGCTCAGGACACAACAGACATGACGAGGTTGGTACTAGGTGGGGATTGAACCAGGGACCCTCGGGTTGCGCACGGCCACTCTTCCACTGCGCCACGCCGTCCCTACAGAACTCAGCAAACACATTTGGGACCTCAAAGACAATAATGTTGAATATTCAATAACATGGCAAATTCTTGCATCCAGCACACCTTACAATAGTGGTAATAAAAGATGCAACCTATGCTTGAAAGAGAAACTGTTTATTATAAACCGTCCAGACCTTTCATCCCTCAACAAGCGCAGCGAAATTGTATCAGCATGCCGTCACAGACAGAAACACCTCCTAGGTAACAATGAGCCAATCACCACGCCCCTACGCCAGCCTGTACCTACCCACTCTGTGCCCTATATAAACCATGGTATGTGAATGCTTCAAATAAAATCTCCTGATGATTGAGGGAACCCCTCATGAAACAGGCCTGTAGAGATGAAGTAGTCTTGTGATTTTTTTCCCACACATACATATATTGCTCTCTACCACGGTATCGAGCACTATTTTTTGGATAATCTTATTAAGACATATATTAAAAAAAAAAAATAATATATATATATATATATATATATATATATATATATATATATATATATATATATATATATATTAGAGATGCGCGGATAGGCAATTATTTCATCCGCAACCGCATCAGAAAGTCGTCAACCATCCGCCATCCACCCGATGTAACATTTGATCAGAACCGCATCCGCCCGCCATCCGCCCGCACCCGCCCGTTGTTATATATCTAATATAGACGATGCAAGGCATTAGTGAGGTTATAAAGCTTTTGCCTGTTAAAGAAAGGAGACTGATCCAATGCAGCACAGACATTCGCGTGCCACGCTGTCACGACCTAGACGCACACCAGTGCGCAATCATATGGGAGCCGCGCTGAGCGCACCTCCAAGCGCGTCTCGCTGCCGGCGACGGCCGGGTATGGGCCCAACGCTCCAGCGCCATCCATTTTCAGGGCTAGTTGATTCGGCAGGTGGGTTGTTACACACTCCTTAGCGGGTTCCGACGTCCATGGCCACCGTCCTAGCTGCTGTCTATATCAACCAGGGTGAGCCCCACCCCTTTCGTGAGCGCACTGCGCGCGGAGTGACCCCTGTTACGCGCCCCCGGCAACAGGGGTGGCGGGCAGGTAAGCTGCGCGGGCGGAGCGCGCGGAGTGACCCCTGTTACGAGCCCCCGGCCACGGGGGTGGCGGGCAGGTAAGCTGCTTACCTACTGCGCGTGACGCCGGCCGCGGCGAAGGCGGACGAGGCGGGGTGTCGGTGCGGTGGGCGCGGTGGTGACCCTGGATGTGCGTCGGGCCCTTCTCGCGGATCGCCTCAGCTACGGCTCCCGGTGGGGCCCTCTCGGGGGAAGGGGCCTCGGTCCCGGACCCCGGCGAGGCGTCGGGGGCCTTCTCCGCTCCGTAAAAGTGTCCATCTCTTTTTTTTTTTCTTCTGTTGTGGCATATGCAGCAGGTACCTGCTCGTTTTTCGTATGTGGGTAACAACATTTAACTATGTATATATATTTCCGAATTGGTTTAACTGCCACCCGCCTGAATCTATTTAAAATCTTTTTTTTTTTATTTCAACGAAGTACAACCCATTTATCATTTATTTATTTATAACCGCCCGACCCGACCCGACCCGACCCACGGATAAAATCTAATTTTTTTAAATTTCATCCGCCCGATCCGCGGATAATCCGCGGACTCCGCGGTTGTGCCCGCAAACCGCACATCTCTAATATATATATATATTCCTCACGCACTGATTGACTAAAAGAGTGCGCACTTGCCGCACACTCGCCTGACACTGCGGTGCGAGCGCGATAATGTCACGTTATCATTAGGAAAATGCATATTTTGACAATATTATTTGCCTGAGCGGCTAGGCAACCCCGAGAGTAACAAGCAGTAGAAAATAGATTAGAAAGGACAAATAAAATAAGATAAACTTTGAGACTTCCTGCGGGCTGGATTATGGACGCTGGCGGGCCGTATTCAGCCACTGATCTAAACTTTACCTCTGCCGGGTATTTTTTTCTTTACTTTTATTGTAATATTTTCAGAATATGTTTGCTCTATTTTTGGCCAAAGTAGTACAAAGAAAACTATCTGAAGTTGTCTTCATTTTTTAGTTTTAATGCCATGATTTTAATAGTCCGGCCCGCGTGTGCACAGATTTATCCCTCCATGCGGCACCTGAACTCAAATGAGTTGGACACCCCTGTACAGTATGTCTAACAGCTACATCCAAAAAAAGTGCAGCATAAAATAGAGAGTAGATCCAGCAGAAAATAGATATTATAAACAAAGAGAGGAAGCTAACTTAGAAGCGGTCGGAAAAATTAAAAAAAAAAACTTGAGACTTCCCGCGGGCCGTAGATTGGGGACCCCTGGTGTAGGGTCAGAAATAATGAGGGATGAAAAGGTTGAGCCTCAAGTTATTATTATTATTATATCAAAGTGACCACTAATGGACTGAACTAACAATCTTGTATTATTTGTAAAAGGTGAAGGGTCAAACCCAAAATTCTTCTTTGAATCCAAAAAATCTTGCTAGGTACTGGTAATCATCAACTATTTAATTCAATTCCGTAGTTTTCACTCCGAGGTTCATAGTCCTTTACTCTTTACAATTGTCAGGACCACACCCTCACTCCAGAGATCCTCATCTCCAGTCTATTAACTTCACTCAGCTGTCTGCTCATCTGCTCATTGCCTCAAAGCCAATCAGACTCTGCCATTCCACACTCACCTGTGACTCATTACTAAACATCTATATATATATATATATATATATATATATATACCCTCCTCAGCCCAGCTGCCTCAAGCAGTATTGTTTGACTTTGGAAGACTTTAGCCTGACCACACGGTCCTGTCTGTTTGTAGCATTTAGCTTTAGTCTTTGTTTGTTGCTGAACTATTTTTAACTTTTAACTTGCCTACTCCCTTGTACCTTTGCTTGAACTACAGTAAAACCTTTGAAACCTGCGCCTGCATCCAAAAATGTCATTACAACAATTGGGACGGCATGGCGCAGTGGAAGAGTGGCCGTGTGCGACCCGAGGGTCCCTGGTTCAATCCCCACCTAGTACCAACCTCGTCATGTCCGTTGTGTCCTGAGCAAGACACTTCACCCTTGCTCCTGATGGGTGCTGGTTAGCGCCTTGCATGGCAGCTCCCTCCATCAGTGTGTGAATGTGTGGGTAAATGTGGAAGTAGTGTCAAAGCGCTTTGAGTACCTTGAAGGTAGAAAAGCACTATACAAGTACAACCCGTTTATCATTTATCATTTAACAATTGAAATACCATTACTCCCATCAAATGCTGGTGTCTACAGACTTCATTGTTAAAATTCAAACATTTTTTCGATGCTAAAATGAATTTAAGAGGCAATTGCTTGCTTTTTTTGTTTGTATTAAGGCAATATCTTTCCAATTATTATACACAATCCAGATGACGAACACAGCAACATTGCATTTGCTGGTAAAAAATTGGCCTCAACTTACGAGTAGATTGAGATAAAAGCGGCCTCTCTGCTTTATATTATGCTGTGTCCAGGCGATCTGTCCGTGCTCCGAACTGGTGGTGTCCTCCTCCCCTGTCCCATTGCTGCCCAGCCTTGTGTGATAGCAACCCTACCAGCATATCACCTTGAAAGTAGGGATGGGAACCAAATCTGGTACTTTTTTGGCACCGACTGAATCCCGCTGGGGCACTGATTCACGTAAAATCCAACGATGCCGTGTTACTGTACCTGGGTGGAGCGTGGCGTCATGTCCTGTTGCAGACCCAACCGGTTCTAACTAGGGATGTGGCGATAAACGGCACCAATGATAACCATGGTAAAACTCCCGACAATTAGGATTACCATTTTAAATTAGGTTGATCGAAAAACCATGATTGCTACCTGCACTTTATTTTAAGAAACAACACACCTCGATCTAAACTTGTATAAACACATTACTGTCTGAGCAACTAAGATATGCAATTGTGCACCTTTTTAGCACACAACTCTGATTGCGGAGATAGCATAACTAGAAATATCTGCCTTTTCAACGTCATTACTTACTGATGTCTCAGCTTTATTGACCAGCCTTCCCCCATTGGTAACTGATCTGCTCATTGTCCATGTTGGATCTAATGAGACTGCAAGATGCCAATCAGAACAGACCAAAAATGATTTCACAGTCTTCTTCAGTCTGCTGGAAGAGGTAAATGCTGTTGTATTGTTTTTACAAACCCCGTTTCCATATGAGTTGGGAAATTGTGTTAGATGTAAATATAAACGGAATACAATGATTTGCAAATCATTTTCAACTCATATTCAGTTGAATATAATAAAAAGACAACATATTTGATGTTCAAACTGATAAACTTTTTTTTTTTTGCAAATAATCATTAACTTTAGAATTTGATGCCAGCAACACGTGACAAAGAAGTTGGGAAAGGTGGCAATAAATACTGATACATTTAAAGAATGCTCATCAAACACTTATTTGGAACATCCCACAGGTGAACGGGCAAATTGGGAACAGGTGGGTGCCATGATTGGGTATAAAGGTAGATTCCATGAAATGCTCAGTCATTCACAAACAAGGATGGGGCGAGGGTCACCACTTTGTCAACAAATGCATGAGCAAATTGTTGAACAGTTTAACAAAAACCTTTCTCAACCAGCTATTGCAAGGAATTTAGGGATTTCACCATCTACGGTCCGTAATATCATCAAAGGGTTCAGAGAATCTGGAGAAATCACTGCACGTAAGCAGCTAAGCCCGTGACCTTCGATCCCTCAGGCTGTACTGCATCAACAAGCGACATCAGTGTGTAAAGGATATCACCACATGGGCTCAGGAACACTTCAGAAACCCACTGTCAGTAACTACAGTTGGTCGCTACATCTGTAAGTGCAAGTTAAAACTCTCCTATGCAAGGCGAAAACCGTTTATCAACAACACCCAGAAACGCTGTCGGCTTCGCTGGGCCTGAGCTCATCTAAGATGGACTGATACAAAGTGGAAAAGTGTTCTGTGGTCTGACAAGTCCACATTTCAAATTGATTTTGGAAACTGTGGACGTCGTGTCCTCCGGACCAAAGAGGAAAAGAACCATCCGGATTGTTATAGGCGCAAAGTTGAAAAGCCAGCATCTGTGATGGTATGGGGGTGTATTAGTGCCCAAGACATGGATAACTTACACATCTGTGAAGGCGCCATTAATGCTGAAAGGTACATACAGGTTTTGGAGCAACATATGTAGCCATTGAATCAACGTTACCATGGACGCCCCTGCTTATTTTAGCAAGACAATGCCAAGCCACGTGTTACATCAACGTGGCTTCATAGTAAAGGAGTGCGGGTAATAGACTGGCCTGCCTGTAGTCCAGACTTGTCTCCCATTGAAAATGTGTGGCGCAATATGAAGCCTAAAATACTGCAACGGAGACCCCGGACTGTTGAACAAATTAAGCTGTACATCAAGCAAGAATGGGAAAGAATTCCATCTGAGAAGCTTAAAAAATGTGTCTCCTCAGTTCCCAAACGTTTACTGAGTGTTGTTAAAAGGAAAGGCCAAGTAACACAGTGGTGAACATGCCCTTTCCCAACTACTTTGGTACGTGTTGCAGCCATGAAATTCTAAGTTAATTATTATTTGCAAAAAAAAAATAAAGTTTATGAGTTTGAACATCAAATATGTTGTCTTTGTAGTGCATTCAATTGAATATGGGTTGAAAAGGATTAGCAAATCATTGTATTCCGTTTATATTTACATCTAACACAATTTCCCAACTCATATGGAAACGGGGTTTGTATATTAAAGTATACCAAAGTTAGTTTTTATTTTTCATAAGCATGTTACATGTTAAAAATGTGGTGTTTCGTGGAGGGGCGGCAGTATACGAGTGTTGAGTAAGGAGATCAGTTAAGGAACCAATTGAGCTCGCAAGTTGAGATACTACTGTACTCCAAAAATGCCACCTGAACAGCGGCTTTCAGTTGATCTCAAGGTAAAACTGCATTATAAAGTATATAATTGTCTGTATTGATGCTTTACTGCAGCAGATGGTCCTGAGCAACATTAAGTAGGGTAGCCTGTCAACAGGGCTGCCTTAACCTAACAACTGCAACCACCAATCTCAACACCACCCCCCAAGAATAGTGCTGGTGATTGCCCGTGCTTTTAGCTCAATAGCACACAGGCCTCTCACACCGGCGACCTGAGTTTGCGCCCCGCTCGAAGCAGTAGGAAAAAAAACAACGCAGCCGATAGAGTACACAATCGCTACACAAAGCTGAGCTGTCTGTGATTGACAGCTATGAACACCAATCATTGCATACCGCAGTCAAAATCAGGGGCCATCTGATTGGGTGGAGACCCCTGGGCTTCATCCCATATACGCCTGTGCATTTTTAAGATTAGGTAATCTGTCATTTCCTATCTGGCAACCCTGTTTAGTGTAGTTGCTTTGCGTAATTGTTGTATTATTCTCTTTTTAGACGTTTATTAATTTACTTGCTAATTTTCTGTTTATGCCCTAGGTACACTTGAGTGTAACATGGTTCCAGCCAGGGGCACCGCGGGGGATTTTGGGCCCCATGAAAATAATCTTTACAGGGCCCCCAACACAGTGTCATTATTTTTTCTGTATTATAATTGTATCATCATTAGGGGCCTCTCTGGGCCCCCCTCCATCATGGGCCCCTAGAATCTGTCTCCTTTACCCCCCCTTTTCGGTGCCCCTGGTTCCAGCTACACTTCTATTAAAGCGTACAAAGCACTTATTCTGTCGTTTTGCTACTTTACATTATAGCTAGTTTCGCCGTTAACATGGGTTTTTGACTCATTCCTGATATCTTGCTCGGTGTATTGCATGTTAAGATAGTCCTCTAGTCCGGTGTTTTTCAACCTATTTTGAGCCAAGGCACATTTTTTGCGTTGAAAAAATTCGGAGGCACACCACCAGCAGAAATCATTAAAAAACGAAACACAGTTAACAGTAAAAAGTTTAAAATCAATTGTTGGATATGACTTTAAAGCATAACCAAGCGTGCATCAATGTTGCTCTTGTCTCAAAGTAGGTGTACTGTCACCACCTGTCACATCACGCCCTGACTTATTTTGAGTTTTTTGCTGTTTTCCTGTGTGTAGTGTTTTAGTTCTTGTCTTGCGCTCCTAATTTGGTGGCTTTTTCTCTTTTTTTGGTATTTTCCTGTAGCAGTTTTATGTCTTCCTTGACCGCTATTCCCCACACCTGCTTTGTTTTAGCAATCAAGAATATTTCAGTTGTTTTTAATCCTTCTTTGTGGGGACATTGTTGATTGTCATGTCATGTTCAGATGTACTTTGTGGACGCCATCTTTGCTCTACAGTAAGTCTTTGCTGTCGTCCAGCATTCTGTTTTTGCTTACTTTGTAGCCAGTTCAGTTTTAGTTTTCTTCTGCATAGCCTTCCTTAAGCTTCAATGCCTTTTCATAGGGGCACTCACCTTTTGTTTATTTTTGGTTTAAGCATTAGACACCTTTTTAGACATTTACAACGCAATTAGCTACCGGCTGCCACCTACTGATATGGAAGAGTATTACACGGTTACTCTGCCGAGCTCTAGACAGCACTGACACTCAACAACAACACATAATGTGCAGACTATAATTATTGGTTTGCAAAAAATATTTTTAACCCAAATAGGTAAAACTAGATGATCTCCCACGGCACACCAGACTGTATCTCACGGCACACCTAGTGTGCCGCGGCACAGTGGTTGAAAAACACTGCTCTAGTCTACCGGTGATAATGTTACGTGTAAGAAATGCCGTTTGTTTGCCCCCATGGAGGCGAGGCTTCATTAATTAGCTGTTCCGCACCGTGGATGGACAGACCTTTGCACTCAGGACACCACATTTGTTGAATTGTTTGTTGAAACTTGTCAGTCCCAGTTGTGCGGTACTTGGCTAAAATATGTCAACGCGCATCATCACGATGGCACGATTTCATCAAAATTCATCATAGGCTAAAGTTATATTATTTCTATCGTATATCGTGCAACCCTATGCTCAACCAGCGTAAGAGGATGAGAAGAAGTTTTTGTTTTCGGGGAACTAAAGACCTAGGGGCTGATCTTCTAAATAGCCTGAACAGATTATAAAATTGTGTGTACCATTAGTGGGCGTGTTGCGTGTGATTTACTAAGACTGCGTGGACAATTGATAACTGGTGCAGGCCGCCTTACTCAAATTAAGTTTTTGCGTGTACTTACGCGACTTTCGTTATGGAGAGACTCACTTACTACCAGAGGTGGGTAGAGTAGCCAGAAATTGTACTCAAGTAAGAGTACTGTTACTTCAGAGATTAATTACTCAAGTAAAAGTAAGGAGTAGTCACCCAAATATTTACTTGAGTAAAAGTAAAAAGTATGTTGTGAAAAAACTACTCAAGTACTGAGTAACTGATGAGTAACATACACACTCATATCATATATATATATATATATATATATACATATATATATATATATATATATATATATATATATATATATATATATATATATATATATATATATATATATATATATATATATATATATATATACATACATACATTTACATTGATATATACAGTATAAAATTTATATTTATTTATTTTGCTGTTTTTGTTTACATGTTAAAGGTGTTTTAATGAATGCATGTTAAACATATAGATTCCTTTCTTTCATGAAGACAAGAATATAAGTTGGTGTATTACCTGATTCTGATGACTTGCATTGATTGTAATCAGACAGTCGTGATGATAACATCCACGTTTTCAAATGGAGGAGAGGAAAAGTTCCTCCTTTCTGTCTAATACCACATGAAAGTGGTGGGTTTTTGGCATCCATTTGTCCAGCTTCCATATTCGTTTTTATACACTTTACAAGAAATATATTGGTGTCAAACTCCGTAGCTTGCTAGCTTGTTTACGCTGGCTTTCGGAGACTCTTGTTTTGAAAGCGCAGGTGCGATGGAGCGGCACTTTTATTGTGAAGACAGGAACGTCCTCATGTGCGGCCAGTCTTGAGGCTTTTGACGGTACGGTTGAAATAAAACAAGTATCTTTTTTCCTTCACACTTTTGATCGATTGATTGGAACTTTTATTATTAGATTGCACAGTACAGTACACATTCCGTACAATTGACCACTAAATGGTAACACCCCAATAAGTTTTTCAACTTGTTTAAGTCAGGTCATGTGACCACCTGGCTCTGTTTGATTGGTCCAACGTCACCAGTGACTGCATCTGATTGGTGGAACGAAGTGAAACGTCACCAGTAAGGCAGGCACTATGAAGGTCTGTCTGACAGACCAAAACAAACAAAGCGTGCATTAACAGATCGATAAAAATTAGTAGCGAGTAGCGAGCTGAATGTAGATAAAAGTAGCGGAGTAAAAGTAGCGTTCCTTCTCTATAAATATACTTAAGTAAAAGTAAAAGTATGTTGCATTAAAACTACTCTTAGAAGTACAATTTATCCCAAAAGTTACTCAAGTAGATGTAACGGAGTAAATGTAGCGCGTTACTACCCACCTCTGCTTACTACACATTGATGGTGTCATGCTCCTACCCCTAGCGTTTTGCTATGTTTTGAAACATGCAGCAGACATGTACAGTATGTCCCTCTGTTTCTGGGCAATTTAGAAGCAGTCCTGCAGCGCATCTACAACAAAACCCACTTTTTTAGCGCGCTGAAGGCTGCGCTCATGGGAGATGCTGGCACTTACTGCAAGCATGCCCTGGAATGTTCCAGACGCAAGAAAATACATATTGCGACACATTTTTTCCATATGTACTGTATGTACATATTAGGGGTATGGGAAAAAATCGATTCGAATTCAAATCGCCATTCTCACGTTGTACGATTCAGTATCGATTCTAATTTTTCAAAAATCGATTTATTTATTTTTCTAACTAATCAATCCAACAAAACAATACACAGCAATACCATAACAATGCAATCCAATTCCAAAACCAAACCCGACCCAGCAACACTCAGAACTGCAATAAACAGAGCAATTGAGAGGAGACACAAACACGACACAGAACAATCCAAAAGTAGTGAAACAAAAATGAATATTATCAACAACAGTATCAATATTAGTTACAATTTCAACATAGCAGTGATTAAAAATCCCTCATTGACATTATCATTAGACATTTATAATAAAAAAAAATTAAATAAAAATGAATAAATGATAAATGATAAATGGGCTGTACTTGTATAGCGCTTTTCTACCTTCAAGGTACTCAAAGCGCTTTGACACTACTTCCACATTTACCCATTCACACACACATTCACACACTGATGGAGGGAGCTGCCATGCAAGGCGCTAACCAGCACCCATCAGGAGCAAGGGTGAAGTGTCTTGCTCAGGACACAACGGACATGACGAGGTTGGTACTAGGTGGGGATTGAACCAGGGACCCTTGGGTTGCGCACGGCCACTCTCCCACTGCGCCATGCCGTCCTGTCACAGTGGCTTACACTTGCATCGCATCTCATAAGCTTGACAACACACTGTGTCCAATATTTTCACAAAGATAAAATAAGTCATATTTTTGGTTCATTAGTTAAAACAAATTTACATTATTGCAATCCGTTGATAAAACATTGTCCTTTACAATTATAAAAGCTTTTTACAAAAATCTACTATTCTGCTTGCATGTCAGCAGACTGGGGTAGATCCTGCTGAAATCCTATGTATTGAATGAATAGAGAATCGTTTTGAATCGGGAAAAAATCGTTTTTGAATCGAGAATTGTGTTGAACTGAAAAAAATTAATCGATTTTGAATCGAATCGTGACCCCAAGAATCGATATTGAATCGAAACGTGGGACACTCAAAGATTCACAGCCCTGGTATGTATGTATGTATGTATGTCTATGAAAAAGCGAATGTCATTAAAAAAACAAAAAACAGCAGACACCAAAACACATCTATTGAGTTTGTTTTCATTTTCCCCTTAAGGCATCCTGCAGCTACTCGTGCCAAATTTTTGAAATTACATTTTAAAAAATAAGATACTTTTATTTTTGACCCCACATAGGATGGAGCTACAGCGTGATCACCTCTTTTCTCACAGCCATTTATGCGCAACTGACAGTTTGCACTTTCTTTGTAGGCGTACTAAATTAAGACGCAAAACAACGGCCGCAGAACAGTTTTATTCTCGACAAATCACGCTGTGTGTGCTAAATAATTGTATTTGCATTTTTCTCCCATTATTGTGGACATTCTGATAATGATCATATATTCTGTAAATACATGAGCACAGACACGCTAAATGGATTGCGCTCCTTATTTAGACGCAATCCTCTGCGCACAAGTTTAGTAGATCAATTTTGTGTTTGCAGTTTTAATATACACAAATAATGAGTAGACCAGGCCCATACTATGTTCGTAGCTGTCAATAATGTAATTATTCAAATTAATCAGATTATTCAAGTCAAATATTATATACACTTCTGAACAAAATATTTTGTTGCACAGTATATAAATGTTAAATAAAACCGCAAACATACACAAAATGCTGTCGATGTTTCTGACATTGCCAGTGACATAATCAGCTTGAATTAGCAATGTTGCCAACTCCTTAATAAGAAGAGTAGCTGTTGACTGTCCTAAAAGTCGCTAGATCAGTGTTTTTCAACCACTGGCTAGTGTGCCGTGAGATACAGTCTGGTTGCCGTGGGAGATTACCTAATTTCACCTATTTGGGTTAAAAACATTTTTTGCAAACCAGTAATTATAGTCTGCAAATGATGTGTTGTTGTAGAGTGTCGGTGTTGTCTAGAGCTCGGCAGAGTAACCGTGTAATACTCTTCCATATCAGTAGGTGGCAGCAGGTAGCTAATTGCTTTGTCAATGTCGAAAACAGTGGGAGGCAGGGTGCAGGTAAAAAAAGGTGTCTAGTGCTTAAGCCAAAAATAAACAAAAGGTGAGTGCCCCTAAGAAAAGGAATTGAAGCTTAAGGAAGGCTATGCAGAACAAAACTAAAACTGAATTGACTACAAATTAAAAACAGAATGCTGGACAACAGCAAAGACTTACTGTGGAGCAAAGACAATGTACATTCGAACATGACATGACAATCAAAAATGTCCCCACAAAGAAGGATAAAAACAACTTAAATATTCTTGATTGCTAAAACAAAGTAGATGCGGGAAATATCGCTCAAAGGAAGACATGAAACTGCTACAGGAAAATACCAAAAAAAGAGAAAAGGCCACCAAAATAGGAGCGCAAGACAAGAACTAAAACACTACACACAGGAAAACAGCAAAAAAGTCCAAATAAGTCACGGCGTGATATGACAGGTTGTGACAGTACACCTACTTTGAGACAAAAGCTATATTGATGCATGATTGGTTATGGTTTTAAAGTCATATCCAACAATTGCGACGACTTTTTACTGTCAACTGAGTTTTGTTTTTTAATGATTTCTGCTGGTGGTGTGCCTCCGCATTTTTTTAACGCAAAAAATGTGCCTTGGCTCAAAAAAGGTTGAAAAACACTGTGCTAGATGACTTAACCACCTCATTTGCATAATTTATTTCAATGGACCTGTAGGAGAGAGGACTACCGTTGTGGAAAAGATAAAAAGTGAGTTTGAAAAAATGCTGAGTATGATTAGAACTGCCAATAAACTTTCTTTTGTTGACTGTGTTTTTTTTTTTTTGGAATCAGTTTTGTTCTACATTGTAAAATGTTTGAGTATCAAAACACTGGAGGGTTGTGACTTTCACGAGTGAACCACAGTTGACAGGCTCATTAACATGAACAATGGGATTTGGACGTTGCAGCAATGTATTTTTCTAGCCTGACCGTGAATAAACATTTACATCTCGCTCTGTAAACCGAAGAGGAATTTCATTTGCAGTCTGGACGCGCAGGAGTCTGAGTCTTCCCTTTCCTCTGACTGCAGCTGGGACTGCTGCGCAAGGCTACTGTAACCTGTACGCCTGTAAGGAGGCTCTCGACAGCACCCGCTGTTAAGGACATTCACTGCAGAGTGATACGTGCTTTCATGTCTCCAAAACATCAAAAAAAGTTGTGTAGTGGATTGTCCGAAGCTTAAACAGCAACAAAAGTGAGTTTAGTACAAAAGGTTTATTTACCCATAGTCAAAAAGTACAAAGTTGGATTGAGTTGCCCGTGCAGACGGAACAAACGTCCTCCGGAGGACACAAGAATCAAGCAATCACACATAGCCCTTGTCTCTTGGCCATTTTATCTGTTTCTTTCATGCGTCAAGGTCCTGTTGTTTTCGACCTGTTTGTTCTGCAACATCCTTGAATCCCTTAGTCATGATGGACAATCAAAACAATGTTGTAGAATGATCAGAGCGACTCCATATTCATCTTTTACCTACATCTGGTCCTCCAATGGTTTAGAATAGAAAAGAATGAAACGAGCAGACATTCTTGACAGACACGAAATGAAGTTCAAAAGTCAGAAATTCCACTACAGTCGCTAGATTTGTCGCAAGTCGCTTTTGAGAAAAATAAAAAGTCTCCAGCAACACTGCAAAGTAGTAATCCAATCAAATATGTTTAGAATGGCCAAGAACTTAATTTTGGACCCAGGTCCTGTGTTCCAAACCTGCATAAATCCTGGTTAAACCAGGCTTTTTATGTCCCATAACTGTTCTGGGATAAAGACAGATCTTTAAAGAAACAAAAACTGGTCTGTCTGTGGCCAGTGTGGGTTCAACCTTGGCCACAAGAGGCCTTGCTTGTGCAGTTCAACAATATCACCATTTTCAAAATTACAAAGCCTTTCGCCTTCAACATCAGGAAACTTTAGAAACTAATGTTTCCAGTATCTGTGGTTGTGGTGGAACATCAACCAGTTACATAGAGCTATAGCTCTGTTTCTTAAAAGGATAATAGAGGTTCTGGGCAATGCAGTGCAAGTACTGTAACATAGGTTTTTCATTTACTCCAATATCATTTCCATGCACATATTTTAAATGAGTAGTTGAATCAGTTAAAATGCCATGGGGGATTATAAGTGAGTTACTGTTCCTTAATATTTTAGGTGTTTTGTAAGCACGGTCTAATTTGATTTTCATGTGAGACAAACTGCAGTAAGTTATTAAACCATCATGAAATCTGTACAACATTCAGTGACACCACCTTCTCTCCTCATCCTGTTTGACAAGAAGCCAGCACCTTTAAGAGAGCAGCTGTTTCTTATTTTACCTCATCACGCCCCTGAATCCCCCCTTTGCCTCCATCAGCACCCCTCAATGTGGCCTCCTCCCCTTCACATGGGAACCACACAGCCTATCATACCTGATAGCCATTTTCTACATGAACACACACACACACATGCATGAGAAAAAAACATGCTTTTCTTTCTTATGAATATTATGGAACTGCAGCACCTAAAATTATTTTACATCTTTTTTGAATAAAACAATTCTTAATACAAGCATATCTCTGTTCCGACATTATGAAAATATTCTATATGGTAAGTAACATACTGTAAATTATCTTTTGGAGCTTTTACCACTCTGTTTGTTTTCTGTGTCGAGTCATTTTAGTGAATCATTAAATGTTCCATGTATTAAGTCTTGATCAGAATGGTCCTTCTGCAGAATGGGCCTTAAGCACCCCTGTAATAATTAGGGTTGGTCATTGTTTGAATCCAGACAATGTCTTCAATTCGATTGCAATTGTTTTAAGAGGGAGGGTTAAAGTAAGATTTTCATTGTACGGCAAACTGTCTGTTTAACTGTGCATATGACAATAAACAATCTTGAATCTTGAATCTTGAAAATGTGCGATGAATTTCTCATATGATTATTTTCAAGCAGTAATCACATGTATTAACTGTCATTTTTCAATGCATTTATGGTGAATGTTATTGGGCAGCACGGTGGAAGAGGGGTTAGTGCATCTGCCTCACAATACGAAGGTCCTGAGTAGTCTTGGGTTCAATCCCGGGCTCGGGATCTTTCTGTGTGGAGTTTGCATGCCCTCCCCGTGATTGCGTGGGTTCCCTCCGGGTACTCCGGCTTCCTCCCACCTCCAAAGACATGCACCTGGGGATAGGTTGATTGGCAACATTAAATTGGCCCTAGTGTGTGAACGTGAGTGTGAATGTTGTCTGTCTATCTGTGTTGGCCCTGCGATGAGGTGGCGACTTGTCCAGGGTGTACCCCGCCTTCCGCCCGATTGTAGTTGAGATAGGGTCCAGCGCCCCCCGCGACCCCAAAGGGAATAAGCGGTAGAAAATGGATGGATGGATGGAAAATGGATGTTATTGACAGTGAAACAATATCAACACATTTAAACTTGTTCATTATTTATTTTTATTTCATTCAATTGTTTTATCAAAACAAAGTCAATAGGCCACTTTAAACAAAAGTAAAAACTATTCTCATTCTTAATCTATTATTAATTTAAATCATTTGTGTTTTATCTTCAAAGTCCTCCTGTGCTCTGGGAATTGTTCCCTGAGGTTGTAAACACTAAAAAAACGGTAACAAAAAATGTTTGGGGAAAATAAAAATATATATTTTTTGGTTTGTTTTGTCCTGTCCAGCTACTTAGGCAGACACCCATATCGGCTGTACAAATTTACTTTACAAAAAAGTAGTGTGGGATGCTTCTCTTGTTGCCTTATTTGTATTTGACTTTATTTAAATGGATTTATATTATTTGGTGCAGGAGGGGATAGAAAAAGAAAAAAAAGAAGACAGAGTGGGAAATTGTGGGGATAAGACAGAGAGACAACAACAGCAATCACAACGACAACAATAGAACATCATCAGCAAATAGGATATGTACAAATATGATGGTAAAAGGGATAGCACTGAAGCAGTTAGTGAAATAAATAATACAGACATGACAATGAACATTATTACACTACAAATGGAGCAATACAAATACCAATAGAAATAACACTATTGATAATGAATAATAACAATAATTACCTCTATCAACAATACATACGGTATATGAAATGATAACTTGAAATACAAAAGAAAGCAGATAAATGGAGGGGAAGAAAGAGAAGCCAACTATATTAACCTTGTAGATTGTTATAGTAACAATAGGTTAAGCTTTGTCAGTGTGCCATGTGTTACCCAGTTTCCTGTAGGGCAACAACGTTAGTATGTTTGGTGAAATGTGATTATATGCATGAGTATGTATGTATATGTACAGTATGTGTATATCGGACTGTCTGATTTTGGCGGTCCGCTCCCTGTATGATCAGTGTCAGAGCTTGGTCCGCATTGCCGGCAGTAAGTCGGACACGTTTCCAGTGAGGGTTGGACTCCGCCAAGGCTGCCCTTTGTCACCGATTCTGTTCATAACTTTTATGGACAGAATTTCTAGGCGCAGTCAAGGCGTTGAGGGGATCCGGTTTGGTGGCTGCAGGATTAGGTCTCTGCTTTTTGCAGATGATGTGGTCCTGATGGCTTCATCTGGCCAGGATCTTCAGCTCTCGCTGGATCGGTTCCCAGCTGAGTGTGAAGCGACTGGGATGAGAATCAGCACCTCCAAGTCCAAGTCCATGGTTATCGCCCGGAAAAGGGTGGAGTGCCATCTCCGGGTTGCGGAGGAGACCCTGCCCCAAGTGGAGGAGTTCAAGTACCTCGGAGTCTTGTTCACGAGTGAGGGAAGAGTGGATCGTGAGATCGACAGGCGGATCGGTGCGGCGTCTTCAGTTATGCGGACGCTATATCGATCCGTTGTGGTGAAGAAGGAGCTTTGGGTTATGACCGAAAGGACAAGATCATGGGTACAAGCGGCCGAAATGAGTTTCCTCCGCCGGGTGGCGGGGCTCTCCCTTAGAGATAGGGTGAGAAGCTCTGTCATCCGAGGGGAGCTCAAAGTAAAGCCGCTGCTCTTCCACATTGAGAGAAGTCAGATGAGGTGGTTCGGGCATCTGGTCAGGATGCCACCCCGTCGCCTCCCTAGGGAGGTGTTTAGGGCACGTCCGACCGGTAGGAGGCCACGGGGAAGACCCAGGACACGTTGGGAAGACTATGTCTCCCGGCTGGCCTGGGAACGCCTGAGGATCCCCCGGGAAGAGCTGGACGAGGTGGCTGGGGAGAGGGAAGTCTGGGCTTCCCTGCTTAGGCTGCTGCCCCCGCGACACGACCTCGGATAAGCGGAAGAAGATGGATGGATGGATGGATGGTGTATATTTATGTTTGTACAGTGAATGTATATGTACAGTATGTGTGTATGTATCTTTGTACTGTGGATGTACGAACTTTTAGTCTAGGTATGTACTGTATTTGTGTATGTATGTATGTGGGAGCGCCTATGTATACATGTAACTGTGTATGTGAGTAATGATGTGTATTTGTATGTACAGTATATTTGACTCCCCGTATGTGCGGGAGACAGAGTACGGCCCCAGCCACCCAGAGAGCCCAACCCAAAACAGCAGGTGTGGCGCCCAAGGAACAAGGGACCACTGGTCCCACGCAGCCAGGCCAGCCAGCGACAGGAATCCCAGAGCCAGGCCCAACGTGCCGCCCGGAAGAGCCAGCAGCAGGCCGTAGGCAGACGCGGGGACAAGGCACGGGAGAAGCAGGGGACAGCCAGCCTACAAGCCAGCGAGAGACCCCAACCCACACTGGCAGAAAGGCGGGACGCCCCGCCCGAGGGGCCCAGAGACTCCCCGCAACCGGACGGGAACACCGCCCCTGTCCCACCAGCAACCGGGCCCCCACGTAGAATTTTAGTAGATTAGGCCTTTTTGAATTTGTTTTTTTGATACAAATTAGTTTCCCCACATTTTGTGGAAAACATTGTTCCTGAAATTATTATTTTGTTTTGTGCTGGTTCGCAATGTTATTTTAATTTGTACTGCACTTCAATGTATTTTCATTAAATATAAGCTATTTGAGTTATAAAATATAGGTCACTTCTTTCCAGTGGGTCGCACACCACTGGTTAGAAGCACTGGTGTATACAATTTGTCCGAGTCCAGGTAAAAACACCTAAAGGGTTGATATGATTTTTTTTCTTCACATTTAAAACTTTTCCTTGTGGTCTACGTAACATGTAATGGTGGTTCTTTGGTCAAAATTTTGCATATTTTATAGACCTTCTTCAAGCTGCAGGATGCGCCGTTTTGTGGGCGGTTCTATTTACATGACTCCACTTTGACTGTCTTCTCCCCGTCAGCCATGTTGTAGATTTTAGTGCTTACAGTACGTATAGAGTCTACCGATAAATTTTGAATTATACGGTAATTTTTATAAAAAAATAATAACGGCGGAGGATGCATGTTCGTCTGCCCCACAAGAAGAGGATGTAGAAAAAGAAGGAGCTTATTGACCACAGCGCAGACTTCAATGACTGTCCCGCGCAAAGCACTTTGGGCAAATCTCTACCATGAATAGATAATCCACTCATGTCACCAGGGCCGCTTTAACAGGGCCCCCGGGCTGAGGGGATTTTGGGGGGCCCCCAAACCTAAAAAAAAAATGCCACAACCCCATTTTCTACAGCCTCATTCCTTGCCAAAAAAACAGTTTGGAAAAAAAAAATCATGATTTTACCTAACAGAACAGCAACAATCCATAATAAATACCTTTCGTTTTAAAAATCATTTTGTTAATGAATACATCTCCTTTGCAACAGAAGCATGCACGTCTGTGCGAGTGTGAGAGAAGCCAGTCAACTTCAACCATTGTCAACACCCTGGCCTCTCACACCAGCAACCTGGGTTGGAAAAAACAATGCAGCTGAAAACATCAGTGCACAATCACTACACAGGCTGAGTTTTCTGTGGTAGAAAGCAATGAACACCAATCATTGCGTTTCGCCGTCAAAATTGGGGGCCACACATTCGGTGGGGGCCTGTCTCCCATTGAAAATGTGTGGCGCATTATGACGCCTAAAAAAACACAACAGAAACCTCGGACTGTTGAAGTACATCAAGCAAGAATGGGAAATAATTCCACCTGAAAAGCTTCTAAAATGTGTCTCCTCAGTTCCCAAACGTTTACTGAGTGTTGTTAAAAGGAAAGACCATGTAACACAGTGGTAAAAATGCCCCTTTGCCAACTTTTTTGCAACGTGTTGCTGCCATGCTAAGTTAATGATTATTTGCAAAAACTAAATTACATTGCCCAGTTCGAACATTAAATATCTTGTCTTTGCAGTATATTCAGTTGAATATAAGATGACAATTATTTGCAAATCATTGTATTCTGTTTTTATTCACGAGTTACACAATGTGCCAACTTCCCTGATTTTGGGTTTTCTAATAATAGATTTTCTGCGATGAGGTGGCGACTTGTCCAGGGTGTACCCCACCTTCCGCCCGATTGTAGCTGAGATAGGCTCCAGCTCCCCGCGACCCCGAAGGGAATAAGCGGTAGAAAATGGATGGATGGATAATAATAGATTTTATTTGTATTGAACTTAACATTTGAATAACAAATCTCAAAGTGCTACAGAGTATAAACATCATAAAAGCATTAAAACAAGACAGTAGAAAACAATATTAAAAATAGTTATAAGCTTTTTTAAAAAGGTCGGTTTTTAGCCCTTTTTCTAAAGCATCCACAGTCTGTGGGGCCCAGGTAAGCCCGTCCATTAATGCAGCCCTGGACTTCACACCCAGGAAAAACGTCACACTTGGGGCACATCCCAAACAGCCCGTTTGGAGGAAGTATGAGGGAAGGCAATATTGTTTTATCAATATCTTTGACATTCCTCCATAGTTTGATTTCAAATGTTCGGAACTTATGCAGATCCCAAATATAAATATCTGAGTTATTGTGTAGAAATATGGGGAAATAACTACAAAAGTACACTTCATTCATCAACGGTGTTACAAAAAAGATCAGTTAGAATAATACATAATGTTGGATATAGAGAACATACAAACCCTTTATTCATTTAATCAAAAATACTGTAATTCCATGGCATAGTGAATTTGCAAACAGCTAAAATCATACACAAAGCAAACTATAACCTGCTACCCAATAATATACAACAATTATTCTCAACAAAAGAGGAGAAATAAAATCTTAGAGAAAAATGTAATTTAAAACATGTGTACGCACGTACAACACTTAAGACCTTCAGTATATCAGTATATGGAAGAAATCAAAGTACAAAGAAAAAGAACCACGATAAACATTCTGAATTTATTTCATCCATCCATTCATTTTCTAGATTATGATACTCATATCATCATATGAAATATAACTTACTTCACCAATTATTATGTATTGATTGTTATTACTTATGGAGTATATTGTGAATAAATTGAGAACAGAAAGAGAACAAAAGTGTTAGCAACTGCTATGTAAAGGAAAAGGGGTAGGATTAAATAAAGTCCTGCTTCTTCCTACTTCTTTTCGAACATGTTGAATAGACAAACTGGAAATTGTGATGTATCATGTGGTATGCATGCATGTTCCAAATAAACTCAAACTCAACTCAACTCAACTCAAATACACAAAAACAGGTACCAATAGGTAAGAAAATTGGGTTTTGCATAATGGGGCCCCTTTAAGAAAATGTTTATAGTATTCGGTACAGAATTGATACTTTTTGTATTGCAAAATGCAATTTTTGCACAAAAGCAAAATAGAGACACAATTTTAATTAGAAAATAGTTGCTCTCCTTAAACACAAAATAATCCACCGAACATGAATCGAAACCGTGGCCAAAACATTAAGTTACAGACCGTACCGTGGGTTACCTGTAACCCTTGCACCCCGACGCACAACTCTATGAATTTAAATTGGCATGATCATAAGACTGTTCCTCACGGTGTTATTGATTAAAGATGGGAAAACACAGTCAGTTTGCATTTGTTCCAAACCAGTCCCTCCAACGATGTCACTGCCATCACTCATGCATGCACACCCTTTGGTAACGAGCACAAACAAAACCACAAAAGCATTTTTGCTCTCGCCCTGTGTGGAGTGGGCGAAAAGTAAACATGCATTCTTTTAGTGGAGATAAAAGAACGTTGGGAGTGAATATAAGGTGGGAGGAGAAGGTGCAGATAAGATCTGACCCTAATTATGAGTTGGACATAGAGCCCTGTTATATACTACACTCAGATAAGGATTGTTGGGGACGGCGTGGCGCATTTGGGAGAGTGGCCGTGCCAGCAACCTGAGAGTTCCTGGTTCAATCCCCACCTACTACCAACCTCGTCACGTCCGTTGTGTCCTTGAGCAAGACACTTCACCCTTGCTTCTGATGGGTTGTGGTTAGGGCCTTACATGGCAGCTTCCGCCATCAGTGTGTGAATGTGTGTGTGAATGGGTGAATGTGGAAATAGTGTCAAAGCACTTTGAGTACCTTGAAGGTAGAAAAGCGCTATACTAGTATAACCCATTTACCATTGTTCATTTGGATTTGGACATCAGAGAAATGGAAAACTTAATACTCGGACATGGCTTTAAAGGGCCTTTATTTGTTTTTGTGTGAATTAGCTCAACTTATTAGCTCAACTTATTAGCTCAACTTATAGAGCACCATTTGTCAGAAACAAAAAACACATTCTTGCTCCAAGTTAAGCACACTCTACTGCAGTGGTTCTCAACCTTTTTTCAGTGATGTACCCCCTGTGAAAATGTTTGTAATTCAAGTACTCCCTAATCAGAGCTAAGCATTTTTGGTTGAAAAAAAGAGATAAAGAAGTAAAATACAGCACTATGTCATCAGTTTCTGATTTATTAAATTGTATAACAGTGCAAAATATTGCTCATTTGTAGTGGTCTTTCTGGAACCATTTGGAAAAAAAGATATAAAAATAATTAAAAACTTGTTGAAAAATAAACAAGTGATTCAATTATAAATAAAGATTTCTACACATAGAAGTAATCATCAACTTAAAGTGCCCTCTTTGGGGATTGTAATAGAGATCCATCTGGATTCATGAACTTAATTCTAAACATTTCTTCACAAAAAAAGAAATCTTTAACATCAATATTTATGGAACATGTCCACAAAAAATCTCGCTGAATATTGCATTGTTGCATTGTAATGAATGGAATAGCCTACTTGATTTGATGTTCAGTTTATGAACTTACATTCATATTTTGTTGAAGTATTATTCAATAAATACATTTGTAAAGGATTTTTTGAATTGTTGCTATTTTTAGAATATTTAAAAAAAATCTCACGTACCCCTTGGCATACCTTCAAGTACCCCCAGGGGTACGCGTACCCCCATTTGAGAACCACTGCTCTACTGTATATATTTCTGTATTACTGACATAACAATGAAGCGTTAGCTTAATTTAGCGGAATGCCTTGAGAATAAAGATATTTGCACCTGTACAAATATAGTCAAACCATTAAGTCTATTGTGTAATGATATGTTATCCCCTATAGGGAAATAATTGATGAGAACAAGCCTCAAGTATTCACTTGCCTGCTATTATTGATAATTATTTCAGGGAAGGATTAGGTATTCTTTAGCTAATGCTCAGCTTAAATGCTTTGGCCTATGTCATGACACCAACTGTATTTTCAGTACCGGCTGAACTAACACAGATGGTCAGTAGGTGATCAAATCAAATCTCTCTCAGGAAACACAGTTTAACTCAAAGAAAGCAAAGTGTTGACTGGTAAAAACAGTTATGTAGTATAACAATAACATGTCGACTGGAGGATGTTTCATCTCAACTAAGTCAATAAAGCACTCCCGTGGCAACTCTGTTTCAAAATTATTTCTCAAGGTCAGTACACAGCAAAAATGTATTAAACATTGAAATGTATTATTGGAAACTCACCGCTCTGTTGAACAACTTACTTTCATGTACGTAGTACCTCAAATCATACAAAAACTGAAGAAACTTTTTACATTTAAAACATGTAAGTGTGTATTCAATTAATGAATTTACACCCGAAAATACTGCCACAACTTCAATAAGAATAATTACACTTTTACATGCAAAAAACAATGTAAAATACACACAAGTGATGAATATGAAATGGACAAGTGAACATTTCCCATCACTCTTATCTTTATTGAGTGATGGCGAGATGCAGATAAAGGGGTGGGAGCCTACCTTTGCACATTGAGTTCTTTCTTGAATTTAATAATATTTCCCACCTTGTTTATCATTTATTTATGGGCTTTTGTAAAGTTTAAATCTTTTTTGTCATTTAAATATAAAAGCGACGTCATAAATGTTAAAATAGAATAAATACACAGGTGAAAGTTCAATGATAAGGTTGCTTGAATCAAATTAAAAATGTGTCAGACCTGGATAGCGGCAAACCTAACTTTGAACAATTCACTCAACACAGACGTGAATTCACATATAAGCATCACAGCACCAGCATTTTGGAACACGGACATACTTGCCAACCTTGAGACCTCCGATTTCGGGAGGTGGGGGGAGGGGGGTGGCGTGGTCGGGGGGTGGGGCGGGGGCATGTTGGGGCCGTGGTTAAGAGGGGAGGAGTATATTTACAGCTAGAATTCACCAAATCAAGTATTTCATATACATATATATATATATATATATATATATATATATATAATAAATACTTGACTTTCAGTGAATTCTAGCTTTATATATATATATATATATATATATATATATATATATATATATATATATATATATATATATATATATATATATATATATATAAAATAAATACTTGAATTTCAGTGTTAATTCATTTACACATACACACACACATAACACTCATCTACCCATTGTTGAGTTAAGGGTTGAATTGTCCATCCTTGTTCTATTCTCTGTCACTATTTTTCTAACCATGCTGAACACCCTCTCTGATGATTGATGCATTGATGTGTGGCACGCACAAAAGTGCTTTTATGAAATGCACTAGAGTCTGGAATCTTCCATCTCTCCCTAGCATGGCCCAAAACCGGTTAATCCTTGCTTCCTGAGGAAGATCTTCACTGCCAAGCACTTGGTACTCCACTACTTCTTCCCGGATGCTATTCAGGTCCAATCGCAGCTGCGGCTTGGAACTTACAAGCGTATTTCTTCATCTTACTTGTCGTCGGCGTCGCCATGGCTGTATCTTCCTTGTTCTTCTGCTTCATCTCCTTGTTGTGTGCGCAGTTGTGCACTCTCTAAAAGCCGTAGATGTTATAACGTGATTGGGCAGGACTCGGGTCCGCATGGAGCTGGAGGAGGCGTGGCCTCCAGCGCCGGCTGAAAATCGGGAGATTTTCGGGAGAATATTTGTCCCGGGAGGTTTTCGGGAGAAGTGCTGAATTTTGTGAGTCTCCCGGAAAATTCGGGAGGGTTGGCAAGTATGAACATGGATGAAGTGATAGAGTGAAGGTAAAAATATAATACATCTATTTGTGGCAGCATAAGAGAAAGTTATGTACAATTTTCACTTTTGCATCTCATTGCATACAACTGTGGTGTGTTCAAAGACCCTTGATTAAGGTTAGAAATAGAGGCATCACTAGGTTTAAAGGAGCTGCACTAACAATAATATAATCATTTTAATAATGATGTATTGATGATATTGTTATGGTTCACCGTTCATATTATCCACTGATGTCTATCAGCTAGTCTACTTTACACTTTGAAGTAAAGGGAAAAAAAATCATATTCTGGCTACTTTATATTTAATTTTTTGCACTTTTGTTGTAAAAAAACTACTTTTTTTCACAAACAAAATCAATTTAATTAGGGGGTTTAGTTAGATATGTTCTAGATCATGGGTGTCAAACTCTGGCCCGCGAGCCAAATTTGGCCTGCCGTGTAATTTCACTTAGCCCTTGAGGTGATATCAAATTAACACTAGAGCTGGCTCGCCGATTATATTCAGCGGCAGTGCCGCGGTAACACCGCATTCACTGCTAATTCTCATACTTGCCAACCCTCCCGGGTCAATTTCCAGTGCCCCTCCCAAAAATCGTCACGTCTGCTTTTCACCCAGTCCAGCGAATGCTGGCCCAGTCACATAATATGTGCTGCTTCGGCACCCACACGCACGTGAATGCAACATACTTGGCCAACAGCGATACAGATTACACTGACGGTGCCCGTATAAATAACTTTAATTTAGAAAAAAAAAAAGAATAATATGACTCCTATAATGCGCCCTATAATACGGTGTGCCTTATATATGAAAAAATTTCGAAAATAGACCGTTCATCGACAGTGCGCCTTATAATCCGGTACATGTTCCTATGAATACATTTGATTTTTTAAAGCAATTATGTTTATCAGTCAAAACTTGATTCCAGGGAACACACATATATTATTAGCTTAGTTATAACTATTCACACCCTGAGGCCATAGATTACACAGGAACCAAACCCAAACTGTTTACTCCTCCAAGGTATACGTGTGTACGTGTGTCTGACTTAATGGTGATGCAACGAAAAAAGTTTGAATAGTTTGTTTGTATTAACAGTAAGTTGCGTAATCTACACCAGATGAGAGTTGGCAGGAAGTGAGAGTGTGTGCGTGTCCAATAGGGGGGCCAGATGTCCACTTTTGCAGAGAGAGTTTAGTACACACACAAAAAGCATTTTAACATGCTTTCTTCTGCTGCGCTGCTGTGACTAATCAGTTACTCTTCATGCACTCACTGTCATTAAATCCACAGGAGTTGTTGAACAGAAAGTACAGTATCAATATTACTGTTCATCAAAGTTTTCTTTTAACAACATATTTCAGCTTTTCTGTTGGCATTAATGAACTGAAGATAAATGTGTTGTCTTTTTGGATAACCAAACTAGAGTCAGGCCTAACGTATGACTACATTTGTTACTGACATTATTATTTTCCTACATACAAGTAGTTTTGACTAAGTGATAAAATATAATATTAGCTTGTAGTTTGAAGTCACTAAATCAAATATTGTCATTGAAATATGGCTACTGTTTCAGTTGTGGAGTAGGATAATAATCAACAGTCAAAAAAGACAAGGATCTAAAGCTGAAGTGTTTTTCCCATTCGCTTACTTTCCCCATCCTTACACGCTCTGATGCTTTTCATCCTCTCAGATGGTGACTGCTGTCTGTTTTTCAAGATCCAAGCAATAGTTCCCTGTAGGACGAGGGCCATGATATTTAGCAGATGTGTGTGCATGTGTGTGCTCTTAAGCGTGCCAGTGGAGTTTCCACTGATCTGTTCTTGGATGTACCAACATGCCTAAAAGCAGACAACGATTTCAAATGTTGCTGCAGGTTCCAGATCACCATAGATACGGCAAAGCCCAAGTATGTTTGCATTTGCATGCATTTGTTTGGACATACAATATATATGAGTGAATGTGCAGCTTTGCCTGCCAAGCAGCTTTCTGCTCCATTTTCTTAAAACCGGCCCTAACAAGCCTTCCTTTATTAACTACGCCAGTCCTTTGGCAATCCCAAGAAAACCTAGTCCTTTAAACCCTCCAAAAAGTTTACCTCATTCGTTACCTCAGATCCACAGAGGCTTTGCCTTTCAAACCACCATTGACAATCGAGATAGAGAACACCCGCCATTAAATAAGGCTGATTGAGTGGTAGGCAGACTCGAAGGCAGCCAGCACTCGTCACTGTGTTATAAAAAAAAGTTCAATACAGCCACACTTTTGGCGTTCGCATTTTCAAGGGTCCCAATTTATCCAACACATACAGCATACGAGGACCTAAAAGGGAACCTTGAGGAACACTACTTATAGAACTGAAGAAGTTGAACAAATGACTACTGACTGCATCTGAAGTAAACAAGCTACAGCAACACCTTAGTGATATAAATCACATTACGAAAATGTTTTTATTGTTCACAGTGGTCCAACTTCCAGTCGAATAACCCTGCTGTAGCATACTTTAATGCAGAGCATTGGCACAGGATCGTGATGTTTTAAACAATGGAAGCGTATATATGTCTCCATGTTTAACTACAAACCGTCCAGGGGCCGCAATTACAATTAAGTATGAAGCCGTAAGTTTGAGACCACTGCTCTCGGCTGAGGGGGAAGGTCAGAGCCAAGATTCAAACATGGGCTGTGTGTCGAAGATTTACAAAAGCTAAAACTTATAGTTAAGGTAGTGTGTATGCAAGTCATTACAGTACATTGATTGGAGGGGAAAGCAGTTAACACTCAGTGCAATCAAGCATGTGAGTGTTTTGACAATAAAGTAACGGAACATTACCTATGTCTTTGGCTGTACTCCAAACCGGTTGTTGTCCGTACTTGAGGATTACGTGTCTGTCAGCACCTTAAACCTGCTGCCAAATGTGACAAATGATCACACAGAAATAAAACTGCCATGACTGCACGGGTCCAGACCTGTTTAAACTATCCCAATCGCTATTGGCACACTTACACAGTAACTGGGCTATGAAAACTGAATCATGGCATAATTTATACATAACTGTCGTGTTTTAAAATGTACAGGAGATGTATGTAGAACAGTCATTTTGTCTCCACACACATGCGCATGTGGCGATACAGAAATGAAAGAGACAAAGACAATGCAGCAGCCGAGGCTAATGACAAATACAATAGTAGGAGCGACTGTCGCAAGACTGGTGGTAATCTAACACAATTGTGAATTCATTTCAATCAACCCCATAAGTCATCCAGCAGCCATAAAATCATAAAAGGAAGTTGCTGAACGCAGGATGAAGGATTCTATGTCCATTGTATGTCTTTGCAATGCCAGTACTTCTTTTCTCACAGCTGTGTGCGCGAGAAAAGAAGTACATTTCTTGACCTTCAAATGAAAATTTTTAAAGTTGAGGAAGTACATTGTTATATACCCACAAAATGTAAATATTACAAGTTATAAGTATTACAAGATTATCCGCACCAACGGAGAAATCCGCCGGAAAATGGTTAGGCTACAACACTCATGTCATTGTTCCTCTTTTCTGTCCATCACCTGTTTTAGGCTCCGCAAGTCCACACACACACACACACACACACACACACACACACACACACACACACACACACACACACAGACACACACACACACACACACACACACACACACACACCCCTCCCCTCAGCCCTCAGTAAACCAGTGTTGTCGAATTAAAAACAAGACAAAAAGTTGTCACAAAAGAAATTCAATCATGTTTAATTTTGTCTTGTAAATGGGTGGGAGAAGTTTCGGAACATATCTACAGTTCTTTAATAGCGTACAGTATGAAAGGTCACCGATGAAGGTGGGCCAATCAGATTTGTTTCATAGTGAGGGGAGAAAGTTGAATTTCTCACCGGCAGCACCAAAACAAAAAGGTGATGTTTTAAGGTGTTATACATCATATGTGAGGAAGTGAAGAGGACACATATTAATGTTGACGCTATATGATGCCATCAGCAGGCGAGTCATCGATCGTGACATCTACATAACCGTAAGTTAAAGTTGTGTGTATTTGCTGCTTATAGGGTTCAGTGCAAGTGAGCTGTTTCGTCAAAAAAAGAGCTATCAGTTGCTCTTCCTGTTTAAACGGTGATGAAAACGAATATGTAGGCTACCATTATTTGTGTCAATCATTATGTTTCCATACGATTTCTCAAATAGTTTGTTTTTGTGTATTTTCACACCTACGTGTGAAGTCCAAGCGTCTATGCACTTTCTCTAATGCGACTATTGGTCATACGCAGTGTACTTCCCGTACACTGGAGGGCGCATATTTCCTTTTATCGCAGTTAATTTCTTTACTTTCTGGTTGACCTACATGATGTCACACTAGGCGTCTGTGGCTTCTAGCAAGTTAAGAGCCTAACTATGTTGTGATGTCCGCTGTAATATTGACACTGATTAGAAATACTACGTGTTTAATGGCTACCGATATGTTGATATTAAATAGCAAACAGCATCAAGAAATGATCTTGGAACATGCGAACATGACCCTACTACCAAGAATGTATCGAAGCGGAAGCAGGTCCAAAGTAAAGAAAGACCAATGACAGAGTTTTTTTGAAGGAATTTTTGGACCGAGAATCATGAAAACAAAACGTTTTAATGTCTCGGAGTTCATTCATAAGGCAGCAAAGTGTGGATTGATGGAAGGAGTTTTAAATCCGAAGGAAAAGAGTGTTTGTGCCCCGACAAGATATTGTTCCAGATGAACTTGGTTGCTGTTTTTCTGGACTATCTTGCCAGTTGTGTGGACTACGGAGTTATTGTTAATTATTGTTATTGTAATTTGTACAAACCCCGTTTCCATATGAGTTGGGAAATTGTGTTAGATGTAAATATAAACGGAATACAATGATTTGCAAATCCTTTTCAACCCATATTCAATTGAATGCACTACAAAGACAAGATATTTGATGTTCAAACTCATAAACTTTTTTTTTTTTTTGCAAATAATAATTAACTTAGAATTTCATGGCTGCAACACGTGCCAAAGTAATTGGGAAAGGGCATGTTCACCACTGTGTTACATGGCCTTTCCTTTTAACAACACTCAGTAAACGTTTGGGAACTGAGGAGACCAATTTTTTAAGCTTCTCAGGTGGAATTATTTCCCATTCTTGCTTGATGTACAGCTTAAGTTGTTCAACAGTCCGGGGTCTCCGTTGTGGTATTTTAGGCTTCATAATGCGCCACACATTTTCAATGGGAGACAGGCCAGTCTAGTACCCGCACTCTTTTACTATGAAGCCACGTTGATGTAACACGTGGCTTGGCATTGTCTTGCTGAAATAAGCAGGGGCGTCCATGGTATTGTTGCTTGGATGGCAACATATGTTGCTCCAAAACCTGTATGTACCTTTCAGCATTAATGGCGCCTTCACTGATGTGTAAGTTACCCATGTCTTGGGCACTAATACACTCCCATACCATCACACATGCTGGCTTTTCAACTTTGCGCCTATAACAATCTGGATGGTTATTTTCCTCTTTGGTCCGGAGGACACGACGTCCACAGTTTCCAAAAACAATTTGAAATGTGCACTCGTCAGACCACAGAACACTTTTCCACTTTGTATCAGTCCATCTTAGATGAGCTCAGGCCCATTTCTCTGCGTTTCTGGGTGTTGTTGATAAACGGTTTTCGCCTTGAATAGGAGAGTTTTAACTTGCACTTACAGATGTAGCGACCAACTGTAGTTACTGACAGTGGGTTTCTGAAGTGTTCCTGAGCCCATGTGGTGATATCCTTTACACACTGATGTCGCTTGTTGATGCAGTACAGCCTGAGGGATCAAAGGTCACGGGCTTAGCTGCTTACGTGCAGTGATTTCTCCAGATTCTCTGAACCCTTTGATGATATTACGGACCGTAGATGGTGAAATCCCTAAATTCCTTGCAATAGCTGGTTGAGAAGGGTTTTTCTTAAACTGTTCAACAATTTGCTCACGCATTTGTTCACAAAGTGGTGACCCTCGCCCCATCCTTGTTTGTGAATGACTGAGCATTTCATGGAATCTACTTTTATACCCAATCATGACACCCACCTGTTCCCAATTTGCCTGTTAACCTGTGGGATGTTCCAAGTGTTTGATGAGCATTCCTCAACTTTATCAGTATTTATTGCCACCTTTCCCAACTTCTTTGTCACGTGTTGCTGGCATCAAATTCTAAAGTTAAACAGTTAAAGTTAAATTTCCCAACTCATATGGAAACGGGGTTTGTAATACATGCTTCATTTTTTTTCATATTTCGTTCGGGAGTCCACATTAAGCCGGCATTCAAGATTTCCTTTGTTACCTCATTAAATAAATCTTAGTTTCTTATTTCCTACCATCGATGCGCTTGAAAATGTTTTTATTTTTTTATTTGAGAAGCAAATAAACAGTCTCGTCTTCATTATAATTGTTTATGTTTTTATTGAATGGTATCTGCTTCCGGGTTGTATCACACGCTTTGAGACTGGCGCATGCGCGACAAGAAGGGTCCCCTCGGCCGCAAACCCTCCCTTCGAGAGAACTGGTTTCCGATCACATAATCCAGGTGTGTTAATGCGACCGGATTAAGGTATTTAATTTAGAGCTGAATTGTTCGAGAAATCTGACTAATTTAGTGCATGGACACGTACTGAATGTGAACTTTCTCACGCTGCAAGTGTCTACATTCTTACTGGTCAAAGAACACAATGAAATTAATATAATTTAAAAGAACAGGGGAAACTGTCGACTTCCTATTAGTTGGTACAGTAAAGCACAACCTGGTAGACGGCTGCGTTGACCCTGGATCTCAGGAAACAGAGTGGACCGACACCAGCAGATGACATGGCACCCCAAACCATCACTGATGGTGGAAACTTTACACTAGACTTCAGGCAACGTGGATCCTGTGCCTCTCCTGTCTTCCTCCAGACTCTGGGACCTCGATTTCCAAAGGAAATGCAAAATTTGCTTTCGTCAGAAAACATGACTTTGGACCACTCAGCAGCAGTCCAGCTGGTGTTGGTCCACTCTGTTTCCTGAGATCCAGGGTCAACGCAGCCGCCTACCAGTAAGTTTTAGAGCACTTCATGCTTCCTGCTGCTGACCTGCTCTATGGAGATGGAGATTTCAAGTTCCAACAGGACTTGGCGCCTGCACACAGCGCAAAATCTACCCGTGCCTGGTTTACGGACCATGGTATTTCTGTTCTAAATTGGCCCGCCAACTCCCCTGACCTTAGCCCCATAGAGAATCTGTGGGGTATTGTGAAAAGGAAGATGCAGAATGCCAGACCCAAAAACGCAGAAGAGTTGAAGGCCACTATCAGAGCAACCTGGGCTCTCATAACACCTGAGCAGTGCCAGAAACTCATCGACTCCATGCCACGCCGCATTAACGCAGTAATTGAGGCAAAAGGAGCTCCAACCAAGTATTGAGTATTGTACATGCTCATATTTTTCAATTTCATACTTTTCAGTTGGCCAACATTTCTAAAAATCCCTTTTTTGTATTAGCCTTAAGTAATATTCTAATTTTGTGACACACGGAATTTTGGATTTTCATTTGTTGCCACTTCAAATCATCAAAATTAAATGAAATAAACATTTGAATGCATCAGTCTGTGTGCAATGAATAAATATAATGTACAAGTTACACCTTTTGAATGCAATTACTGAAATAAATCAAGTTTTTCAAAATATTCTAATTTACTGGCTTTTACCTGTATATATATATATATATATATATATATATATATATATATATATATATATATATATATATATATATATATATATATATATATATAAATAAAAGAAATACTTGGATTTCAGTGTTCATTTATTTACACATATACACACACATAACACTCATCTACTCATTGTTGAGTTAAGGGTTGAATTGTCCATCCTTGTTCTATTCTCTGTCACTATTTCAGAACACACACATTATACAAATATACATTATAAAATCAATAAGAAAACGCGAGCTCTAATTTGGGAGTCTGAATTAGGATCAGAAAAAGAGATGATTTATTTACATAAATCATAGGCAAACAGAAAGCAAGCAAAAGAAAAGCGTGCCGAATGCACGGGAAGCTAAGGCTAACACTTAGCACACAACTGAGACAACTAGGCACAGAGTCTAGAACAGGATACATAAACGTAACTGTTGCTTACCGCAAACAAGGAAGCCAGGACGAATGAACAGAAAGACAGGCTTAAATAGTGTCCGTCATGGCAAACAGGTGCGCGTCGGGAACACAAGCGGCAGGTGAAAATAATAAGTAACCATGGTAACAAACTCAAACAAGGAAGTGCAACCAAGAACTAAGGAAGTCCAAAACTAACAGAACATAACTAAACTAAACATGATCCGGACCACGGATCATGACATTAAGGGCATGATTAAAACAAATTCAAGTGATGCATTTTGGTGTGCTTTAGTATTTTTAATAACTAAAATAATTTTTTCACATAGAATATATATCATTCAAATGTTTCTCGGAGTAAGAGAAACCTCTCTCCCATCCACTCTCAGCGGTAAAAAACAGGAAGGAAAAAAAAGTGGTGTTTATGTAGATGCACTGCACGACTGCTTCTAAAATGCCCATAAAAAGTGGTAGATGTCTCCTTCATGTTTGAAAACACAGCAAAATGCCACAGGTAGGAGCGTGATAAAATGAATGTGCCGTAAATGAGTGTGTCTCCATGGTGATGCCCTGTACAGAACACGCAAAATCTTCATTTAATTAAGGCGGTTTGTACCACTTTACAAATGCACACACAGTCTTAGCCCGGATTTCCGCTCATGCTTTCTAGTGTGTGGTATTTGGATCTTTGTAAATCAGGCCCATGCTGTAGCTAACAACCAAATTCTACGAAATGGGCAATGTTACTACTGTATTAGCACAGAAAAAAGTGCTGGAGCATGATAGAGCAGCGTGTACACATGATGCCACCTTCACATTTCTGACTGCCCCCCTCATACATGCCTGCCGAAAACCCTGATTTGTATAAATATATTATACCCCATTAAAAGAGGGACACATGTTTCTTGTCTTTAATCATCTCTCCTTTCCACTTCCTGTGTCACAGTTCGGCAGGTGCTGCTGTGGGTGCTTGACGACGACTCACCGAATAACAGATACCGAGTGAACAAACTACGAAGTGATGCATGGGTTCCAATGAATCATCGTTGGTCACTGAACCTGTAAATAGCTTTTAGACTCTTCCATTAACACTTGTCCTCCTTGTGTTGTCAAGGAGGGAT
Source organism: Nerophis lumbriciformis (assembly GCF_033978685.3). Lineage (NCBI taxonomy): Eukaryota > Metazoa > Chordata > Actinopteri > Syngnathiformes > Syngnathidae > Nerophis > Nerophis lumbriciformis. The sequence continues at coordinate 41,789,053 of NC_084549.2, read as the reverse complement.
CATTCTTGCAGGAGTCCCACCCTGGAGAGTCGGCCTTGTACTGGACATTTGAAGTTTTCCCTTTTTTGTACTCCTTCCGTGGTTGGGTTAACAACTCCAGGGTGATTGTTGTATGTTTGAAAATGTTGAAAGATACAGAAGGCTAGCCAATTCAGTTTTGGGATGATCTTTAAGAATACATTTTTACGCGAGGCCAAATTACTTAAAACATTCTATTTACAGAAATTAACTAAACTTCTCTATCCTGGCTACATTGGAAATAAGTTGACAATAATGGCAACAATTTTTTTTTTTTTAATGATGTATGGTTGCATCTCGGCTTTCATTCACCCCCCTTTTGTATTATTCTATATTGGACAAAGATTTTTGCCCAGGTTATAGTATACCGTCTCGGTTAATGTACTGCAATCATTGTTTGGAACAAATCAGTCCGTTTGTTCGCGTATCATTACACATAATTAAGTGCCCAAATAAAAGAATCCCAAGCATTTTTTTTTTATTATTGCATATGACTGCAAAAAAATCCACCATTGGATCAAGTAAACTTGCAACTGCCAGTACTTTGATAAAGAAGGTAAAAAACAATTAAAGACATCTCCCCTTTCCACTCATCTTCATCTTCACCAACAAGTCTTCAATGAAGGTAAAAGTTAAGTGTTCATTTATCCATTTCCTTCTTCATGTATATGTGTTTTTCTTTGTTTTCTGCATGACAATGTGTTTCATTAATATTTATGGAACGGGTTATTTGGATTTACATTATTTGTTACAGGAAAAATTACTTTGGTTTCCACATCATTCAGTCATGATCGAAAATGAGAAAACAAGATACCACTGAATGTCTCTGTGTAAATATCTATAAAATCCTAAAAACCTTGTGTTCATCACTTTATCAGTCATCCAAATCAATTAATCTTTATTTATTTTTCATACATAAAAGAAATGCAACACGAAAGTCCTTTACATACTAAAATTCAAACTAATGCTACCATGTAAACTACGATAGTCCTGTGTCCATAATAGTATGTTTCCAAAAGTGATAATTTAGGGTCCTATGTCCGCACTGAATAAACGACAAGTAAAAAAAAAAAAGTTAGGGTTAAAGGTAAAAATGAAAAGAGCACTTGGCAATTATCTTGGCTAAGATGACAGAGCGGCCATCTAGCAACTTGAGTTTTTTTGGTACAAATCCAGCTTCTGCCATCCTAGCAACTAGTGTCGTGTCATTGGGCAAGACTTTGCTCTCAGTGCTGCTCACAGTGGTGAATGAATGTTTAGTAGTGATCGTAGAGGCCGTAGTCACAAATTGACAGCCATGTTTCCATCAATCATTGGTATGTTTTCATTTACAAAACCATTCTGGGTATCACTCCATTTTATCTGTCTTGTCTTTTAACAAGGAAACAAGGAAGTCACAATCTTCGTTCAATGAATGTTCTGCAATTTGTCGTCCCCAAAGTAAGAACTGAACTGGGCAAGAAAGCATTTAGGTTTTCAGCACCGAAGGCTTGGAATAACCTACAATCGAATATTCAACTTCAAACCCTTGTTACATTGAATGAGTTTAAAGCTTTTGTGAAAGGATTGCAGTCTACCTTGTCTGTATGCACATGTGTTATGTGAGCAAGTTTTAATGTTGTAAATTTGATGTTTTATGTGTTGTTTACTGTTTTTAATGTAACCTTGCTGCTGCCCTCTTGGCCAGGTCTCCCTTGGAAAAGAGATCTTTGATCTCAATGGGATTTTTACCTGGTTAAATAAAAGCTAAATAAAAAAAATAAAAAATTAAAATTCAACCCCAGGGCAGCTGTGACTTCAAATGTAGCTTACCACCATCATAGTGTGACTGGAGTGAATGAATGTTGGGTTCTCAGTTGTCGAGTGTCGAGATAGAGGTGCTATTTAAGTCTAATCCATTGTTATTATTATTATTATTATTATCAGTTTTTCCAGTACATTTTGACATTATTTTTCAATGTATTGGCCAGTAAGAATTAACAAAATATCAAGGGCAAAAATGATGCAAGTGTAATGTAATAGTGACCAATTTCGGTGGAGTTCATACCATTCCAAAAAGTTACAGTCGAGTAAACAAACATTCTAATGATTTCCCTGTTGTGTATAACATATTATTAATCTCACCCCTCAATAGACATGGTTTGATAGACACGTGAAATTATCAGCAAGAAATATATGCCAGTATTTTTGAGTCCTGGATCAGAAGAGAAGAGAGGAAATATTTAGCAGTGAGTCTCTAGCTCCCCCAGTGGGTCAGTTGAGGCGACTCCTAGGCCCTCCAAATCGTTTTTTTCATGTTCTTATCTGACATCCATTAAACCATAATGCAGAGCAGATGCCCTGGAGATGGAGAGCTAACCATAACACCCACCCACGCACACGTACACACACTAAAACACGCACATCTGCAGCATCGATAGAACTAGGTCTAATTACATAACACTTGCCTTACTCACCATGGAACACTAGCAACCAGGCCAGGCTTTCCTAAATCAAGAGATGCTGGACTGATACACACAAGCACACAGACATAATCAGATGGGTGAGTCCATAAAAAAAGAGTTTTCCATTGATCAGAGGTTGAAAAGGGCAAATTACTTATTCATAAATTCAATGTGGTAATGTAGCACAGAGGGGGGAAAAAAGAGTGACTTATCGGTAGAGAAACACAGACCAATTAGCCAGGATTAGCTCACGAAGAGAACGAAAACAGTACAAAAAGAGGGGAAAATATGCATTGTCACTGGAACTGAGCCACAGGTGTGCCAAGAGAAACAGTCATCATGAGCAATGCAGTAGGAAGCAAAAGAGAAACAGATATGAACTGAACCAGTCGAGTGAGGTGAATGGAGAGATGACGAAGGACAGACAGGAAAGAATAAACAGTGTGAAATGTATGGAGGTCAACATCCTTCTGGTTGCGATGATGACATTGGTAATAGATGGTGGAGAAGGGCCAACTCTGTAGGAAAAGGGTCAAAGCAGAGACTCGTTGACATGGAAACGAACATTGTTATGTATACACTTTGTCCCCTGATGTCATGCTGCTGTTTTTTTTCCTAAACCGTGGCATCCATATGTTGGATTCACACACTAACACAGAAACATACACAGTTCCATACAGAGTTGCAAGTCAGACAGAGCAACAACTGATGGCACTAACTGAAATAACCAAATGTCAAATTACCCAATGCTACTGGTCACAAACATTACACAGCTAGAGTATTTGTGATTGAGACAATATTCAATATAATTCATTAAATTACAACAGTATGGCATTAGGGGTGGTAATTTTGAACTGCGTGAAAAACCGAGCAGGAAGCTATTTATAAAGCTGAAAGAACAGACATGAACATGTCCGGTACAGTTTGCCGTGTACCCCAGTATCCCAATACCGGGACAAAAATTGTTTATTTTATCGTACGGTATATTACATCGGTAAGGCCATGAAATACTAAATACTGATCTACTAAATGTTGCAAACTTGATATCCCATGCAAAGCTGATCTCCTAAGCTTGTGCACAGAGGATTGCGCCTCTAAAGTGAGCAAAATAAAGAGCACAATCCATTTAACGTGTCTATGATCATGAATATGCAGACTTATATGCTGATCATCAGAACGCCCACAATTCTAGGAGGAGAAAATGCACATTTCAATCAATCAATCAATCAATCAAAGTTTATTTATATAGCCCTTATTCAGAAGTGCCTCAAAGGGCTTCACAAACCACAACCTCCTCCTCGTGGTTTGCTTGAATCAGAACCCACATCCAAGCAAGAAAAAACTTGATGGGACAATGAAAAACCATGTCAGTATCACGCAGCATCATGTCAGTAAGATAGAAGTTAAACCAAGTATAGATCAAGTCTGACATACCGATACGTGTTTTGATTCGTTAAACAAATACTTAGGATTGTTTTAATTGAGTCGGATGGGATTGGAGTAATAATTACTTATTTGTTAAGTAATAAGTTATTAAACTATCACTTTGGAAAAATTGGAGAGGGATTACATTATTAATACCAGGAAAGATTCTGAAGAGTGACTGAGAATGGAGTACTCATTGGATAAACAGTTAGAAGAGCAAGCAGGATTCAGGAAGGGGAGGTCCTGTACAGATCACATTTTTACACTATTATCAACAATACAGTTGTTCAAATGCAACAATACATATACGTAATGATAACTAGAGATACAGAAGAAAGCAGAAAAATGGAGGGGAAGAAAGAGAAGCAAGCTATATTAACCTTGTAGATTGTTATAGTAACAATAGGTGAAGCATTGTCAGTGTGCTATGTGTTACCCAGTTAACCTAGGGTAACAACGTTAATTTATGTTTGATGAAACGTGATTATGTGCATGAGTGCATGTATGTATATGTACTTGTATATATATGTACAGCATGCAGTAGACCCATCACCAATCCGACCGCCCCTAAGCATGCCCGTAGATCCCAACTACATTCGCTCCGGTAACCCATCTCCCTCGCTCTCAAAAAAAGATATATACACACACACACATATATGTATATATATATATATATATATATATATATATATATGTATGTATGTGTATATATACACATATATATATACACATACACACATATAAAATACATAAAATAAAATAAATAAAAATAAACAAACAAGAGGCCTGGTCGCCAACAGTGCCCAGCGCCATCAAACCCTGCAACCCATCCCGCACGTCCAGGACCCCCCGCTCACCACCCACTAGGCATCCCATCCGGCAAAAGGCCATAAGGACCCAGCAGCGGGAGGTGAGGGGAGCAGTGCGAACATTGTTGGACGATTGTCTCTCTTTGATGAAACCGGTTTGATCAGGATGTGCTATATATGGAGTGACTTTTTCTAATCTTTGAGCTAATACTTTGCAGATAATTTTAAGATCAGCATTAATCAGGGAGATTGGCCGGTAACTGGATGAAAGTGTTGGGTCTTTATCTGGTTTTAGCAAGAGACTGATCGTGGCAGAGTTCATATTCGGAGGAAGGAATGAGTTTTCTTTCATCTCGCGTCAAAGTATTGGGTACGCCCACTCTCCTCGCCAGTCGCCGGTTACTCGCGGGACTTACGTGGCCGTACCCGTCCCGTTTAGCTCTGCCTCTTGGTCGCTCCCGGGGGTCGCCGCAGGTCTCTGGGTCCCAATCGCCCCCTGTCCACAGAACCACACAGCCAGCGTACAACGCACAAGCCCGCAAGCCCACAGCCCAAGGCAGTTGGTTGCCCCCACAGATCCACAACACACGTCACTTACTTCGGAGGCAGAGTTTCCTCTGCCCCTGCGTGTTGTGGGCTTCTTGGGGTTCGCTCCGGTAGCCTGCGGGCCTGCTGTGTAGTCCTGGGGTTGCTTCCCAGGCTGCGTGCGTCCACCCGGTCGCTCTTGGCAAAGCCTGTCGATTCTTCCCCTATCGCTCTGCTGTCGCTTCCCTCCTCGTCGATCCTACCTGTTCTCTTTTAAATGGGTGCAGTCCTAATGCTCCACAGGTGCGTCTAACTTCAGGTGTTGTTTGATTGGGCACTTCGGTTGTTAGAGGCAACAAGCTAAAAAGGGGCTTAAAATACCAGCAAAGTCCACAAGGAGTAAAAACATGCAATTAAAAAGACAATCAAATTCTAAAATGTAAAAACATTCAATTTAAAATACAATCAAATTCTAAAATGTAAAAACATGCAATTAAAAATACAATCAAATTCTAAAATGTAAAAACATGCAATTAAAATCCACAGCAATAAAACACTATAAGACATGCATGGCAATGAAACAAAAAAGATAAAATCCCCTACTTGTGTCTCATCACATTTACATGAGCTCTATGATGACGCACAGGTGTATTGTGGGGGGGGGGGGGGGGGGGGAATGACGCATATTGAAATAAAAAACAAAAACAACATTTACCGTGTTTCAGACGTAATAATACAGCCCCGGCGTGGCTTCCGGATCACGGTAAAGTTGACCGTTGATAAAAAGTTTATTTACCGTGATGACAGCACGGCATCCTTCGGCGATAAACTTCTTACGAAATGGGAACAGATGGCGGCGCCTGTCGAGGATTTCCTTCGGAAACTGGTCTTTGATGCTTATGTTGGATCCTTTCAGCTCTCGGACCTGGCTCCTCACCTGCTTCTTCTGCTTGAAGTGTTCGAATTTAGCTACGATGGGTCTCTGCCTCCTGTTCTCCGGCTTTTTGGCTCCAAGCCGGTGGACGCGATGGAAGGTGATGTTCCTGGTGGTTTCCGCTGGAAGCTTGAGTTGGTGTTCCATGAATGACTTGATGGTTTCCTCGGGATCTTCCTCTGTCTTTTCCGGTATTCCCGCAAAGACCAGATTGTCCCTCATGCTTCTCGCCTGGAGGTCCCGCATCGTCTCCTTCATGCTCCTGTTTTCCCGGGTGAGTTGCGCCACTCGGTCGGTGAGAGATTTTACATACTCACAAAGAGCGGTGTTCTCCCTGGCGAGAGAGATGATCTGTTGTTGTCCGAGGTCCAAACTCTCTCATATGGCTTGGAATTCCTTATGGAGCACCTTGACAAGTACGAGGCGGCCATCCAAACAAGTCAGCCTCTTGTCAATGGAATCCAAGATGTCAGTGAAGCTTGTACCCGGCGGTGACACATAGCCAGGTGAGTCTTCCGGGCGGCTTCTTTTGGACGTTGGCGTCTTAGATGTAGCCTTCAAGTGCCTCCAGATTTTGATATTTAAGTTTTATTTGCTTTATTTTTTTGCCTTAGTTTAATTTTGGCGGATGTCTGAATGAATCAGAATTGTTTGGCAGCCGAGTGTTCCGCTTGATTCTTTTTATTTACCCGCGTCACGTACACTCTCTCTCGTGAAACTACAGCATTACTGACGCATTCACAGCATTAAAATATCTGAACATACACTGAACAAAAATATAAGCCCAATACATTGGTTTTTGCTCCCATTTTTCATAAGTTGAACTCAAAGATCTAAAATGTTTACTATACACACAAAATACCTATCCCTCTCAAATATTGTTCACAAATCTGTCTCCATTTGTGTTAGTGAGCATTTCTTCTTTGCCAAGAAAATCCAAGCTTAGGCTGCCCACAACAAAAGGCCACTCTGAAATGTGCAGTTCTATCACACAGCACGATGCCACAGATGTTACAAGTTTTGAGGGAGCGTGCAGTTGGCATGATGACTGCATTAATGTCCACCAGAGCTGTTGCCCGTGAATTGAGTGTGCATTTCTCTACCATAAGCTGTCTCCAAAGGCGTTTCAGAGAATTTGGCAGTACATCCAACCAGCCTTACAGCCGCAGACCATATGTAACCACACCAGCCCAGGCCCTTGAAATTCAGCAGGTGCACCTCCATGATCGTCTTAGACCAGCCACCCGGACAGCTGCTGCAACAATTGGTTTGCATAATCAAAGTATTTCTGCACAAACTGTGAGAAACCGTCTCAGGGAAGCTCATCTGCATGCTTGTCTTCCTCATCGGGGTCTCGACCTGACTGCAGTTTGTTGTCATAACCAACATTCGATGGCGTCTTCACAGATGAATCCTGGTTTTTACTGTTCAGGGCAGATGACTGATAGCGTGTGTGGTGTCCTGTGAGAGAGTGGTGCTGATTCAACGTTGTGAATTATGTGGCCCGTGGTGGTGGTGGGGTTATGGTATGGGCAGGCATACTCTATTGACAACAAACACAACTGCATTTTATTGATGGCATTTTGAATGCACAGAGATACCGTGATGAGATCCTGAGGCCCATTGTTGTGCCATTCACCCGAGACCATCACCTTATGTTGCAGCATGACAATGCACAGCCTCATGTTGCAAGGATCTGTACACAATTCCTGGGAGCTCAAAACATCCCAGTTCTTGTATACTGGACATGTCATCCATTGAGCATGTTTAGGATGCTGTGGATCGGCGTATACGACAGTTCCTGCCAATATCCAGCAACTTCACACAGCTATTGAAGAGGAGTGGACCAACATTCCACAGACCACAATCAACAACCTGATCAACTCTGTGTGAAGGAGATGTGTTGCACTGCGTGAGTCAAATGGTGTTCACACCAGATACTGACTGCTTTTCTGACCCCTATAAAGCAAAACTGCACGTTTTAGAGTGCCCTTTTATCGTGAGCAGCCTAAGACACACCTGTGCAACTATCATGTTGTTTAATCAACATCTTGATATGCCACACCTGCGAGATGGGATGGATTATCTTGGCAAAGAAGGGCTCACTAACACAGCTTTAGACAGATTTGTGAACAATATTTGAGAGGAATAGGTATTTTGTGTATATAGTAAAAGTTTTCCATCTTTGAGTTAAACTCGTGAAAAATGGGAGCAAAAACAAAAGTGTTGTGTTTATATTTTTTTCCAGTATAATTAAATATATTGTAGCGTCCCGGAAGAGTTAATGTTGCAAGGGATTGTGGGTATTGGTCCTGTTGTGTTTATGTTGTGTTGCGGTGCGGATGTTCTCCAGAAATGTGTTTGTCGTTCTTGTTTGGTGTGAATTCACAGTGTGGTGCATGTTTGTGAATGTTGATGTTGTTTTATAGGGCCACCCTCAGTGTGATAGGTGTGGCTGTTGACTAAGTATGCTTTGCGTTCACTTGTGTGTGTGTTTTTGAACTTGACGTGATCATTAAAAGTACATATGATCGCACATTGCGTCAGCAATTCTTGACTTCTTCAAGGAAAGACGTTTGTCAAACCCATCCAACGCTACATTGGTGTCAGAAGTGGGATGGCTTTCTCAAAGAAGCTTGAAGATCTTATCAAGTGCTGGGAGAATGCACTTCCGGATGGAGACCACCTGCCTCGTCACCAGGAAGAGGAAAGGAACAAGCGCCGCCCTGGTGGATTGGAGGCTCAACTACCTCATCAACAAGTAAATGAGAGGAACCTGCGCCGCCCTAGTGGACGGGAGGCTCATCCATTTGGAGGAAGAATGGAAGCTCAAAATGATGGGATAAGATTGGAAGTTCAGCCAGATGGAAAAAGTGCGCCTCGTGTGGGAAGGAGTGCCTGGCGAAGAAGTGCCTCTCCTGCGGTGATGGTGGACACAAATTCCCTGCGAGATGACTACAGGCCAAGCATCGCCACACCAAAGCTTCCTCACTATAGTGGAGAAGGCTCTATTGAATCCTTCCTTCTCCAGGTCCAGCTAGCAGCACGTTTGAATGGCTGGTCTGATGTGGCAACCGCAGGGCATGTGGCGCTGTCCCTGGAAGGCCCAGCCCTACAGTGTTTGGTCGATTTACAAGAGGAGGAATTGGCTGATTGGGGGGCCATGCGTGAGGCTCTTCAACGACGTTACGGGCGACCAATCCATGCAGACGAAGCACGAGAGCAGCTGTACAAGCGGCGACGCCTTTTGGGAGAAAGTCTCGGAGCTTATGCTGCCGACCTTCGCCGTCTGGTGCAAAGGGGCCACCCAGCGTTTCCAGAAGTATTACAGGAAGAGCTCACCGTGCAAGCCTTTGTCCGTGGTCTACAGCCTGAACGACTTCGGGAACATCTCAGACTGTTTGCTAAACACTCTCTCTCTGCCGCATTGACTGAAGCCGAACGTGTGGAGCACGTTCTGTGTCCAGATGGCCGCCGTGATGTTCCGCGAGTCCGCCAGGCTGGATGGGACGGGACAGAACGAGAGGGAGCCGACCAAGTGACTGCAACGCCACGGCCACGCTCCTCCCGGAGAAGGCAGACCGAAGTGAACTGTTACCGCTGCGGTGTCCCTGGCCACATTGCAAGACACTGTCCAGCCCCTGCCCCCATTGATGTTGCCGCTGAGGCGTCGTCAAACTAGAGAGGGGTGTCAGTGTCGGGGAACTGACACCCGGGATGGTTTCCACTGTACCCGAATGTGATGCACAGCGCCTGGGCCGCCTGGGCAGGGCCCGGGGGCTATATCTGGAATGTGAGCTTGATGGAACAGTCTGCAGAGCCCTGGTTGACACGGGGTCCACTATCTCCATCATCCGGCCGGGTGTCCTTCCCCACTTGCAACACAGCTTGCCATCAGGCTGGACTAACACCAACGCCCGAATTACAACCGTCACAGGGAGCAAGGCTGCCATGCTGGGCAAAGGGACAGTGTGCATTAAGGTGGCGGGTCAAGAGAGACGACATCCATTCTGGCTGGCCAACATTCAAGACCCCTGTATTGTTGGGCTTGACCTGTTGGAGATGTGGAGAGCTGTGGTCGATGTGCCTAGGGCCATGCTTCATCTTGGTGAGAAAACAGTTTCCCTCCAGGGTACTGATGAGCCAGGCGCCTGCAGAGTGACAGCCCCCACAGAGCCATCCGCGGCTACGGCCTTCATGGTGGACCAGAAGAAGTCTCACCCTAACCCTTCTACTAATAGGCCGCCTACTATAGAGACCCAGCAGGCTATTGCAGAACTGTTTGAGCGAAGCAGTCAAGGCCTGGATACCACCCAGCAGGAGCGACTGAAAAGCTTACTGAATGCCTTCCAAGACATTTTTGCAGCGAAAGATGAAGACTGCATGCACACCAGTCTCGTACTCCACGACATCGACACAGGAGACGCACGACCAATCCGGCTACACCCACGCCGTCTGCCCCTTGCCAAATGAGTGGCTGCCCAAGAGAAAATCGAGGAGATGCGCCAGGCGGGCGTCATCGAGCCCTCCAGCAGTCCATGGGCAGCACCCGCAGTTCTGGTCAAGAAGAAGGACGGCTCGTGGCGGTTCTGCGTCGACTACAGACGGCTCAACGATGTAACACGCAAGGACTCCTACCCGTTGCCGCGCATAGATGATACGCTGGACTACATCACTGGCTCCTCCTGGTTCAGCTCCCTGGATCTCCGCAGTGGCTATTGGCAGGTGGAGTTGGCCGCCGAAGCTCGACCAAAGACAGCGTTCACAATAGGTCAAGGACTCTGGCAGTTCAAGGTGATGCCGTTCGGGCTTTGCAACGCACCTGCCACGTTTGAGCGGTTGATGGAGAGAGTGCTGGCATCCATCCCCCGTGATCGCTGTGTGGTGTACCTGGATGACCTCCTGGTGCATGCTTCAGGATTTAAGGGGGCTCTACAGAACCTCCAGCATGTGTTCCAGGCCATTCGTCAGGCTGGGCTGCGATTGAATCCCAAAAAGTGCCATTTGCTTCGGCGTGAAGTTTCCTTCCTGGGGCATGTCGTCAGTGGGCAAGGTGTTGCCACTGATCCAGCCAAAGTTGCCACTGTCCGTAACTGGCCGGCGCCAAGGGATGTTAAAGAGTTGCGGAGTTTCTTGGGACTGGCATCCTATTACCGGAGATTTATCAAGGACTTTGCAACCATTGCTGGCCCCTTGCACCAGCTCACACACAAGGGACAGTTATTTGAATGGACTGACAGCTGCAATGAGGCCTTTGCACAGCTGCGAGAGGCCTTGGTCCGAGCCCCAGTGTTGGCCTACCCAGACCCCAGCCGACCTTTCGTGGTTGATACAGATGCCAGTGATGTCGGTGTGGGGATTGTGCTGTCACAGGAAGGGAATCACGGTGAGCAGGTTGTGGCCTTTTACAGTCGGGGGCTGAGCAAGCCAGAGCGGAACTACTGCGTCACCCGTCGGGAATTGTTGGCAATTGTCCTGGGCCTTCGTCATTTCCGTCCCTACCTTTATGGTCAACGGTTTGTGTTGCGGACGGATCATGCCTCCCTCACCTGGTTGCTGAACTTCAAGGAACCCGAGGGGTAGCTGGCCAGGTGGGTCGAGATCTTGCAGGAATATGACTTCACGATTTCTCATCGACCAGGCCGCCTGCACGGCAACGCTGATGCACTGTCCAGACGGCCCTGTGAGGAGGCGTGTCGTTTCTGCCAGCGGGCGGAAGAGCGGTGCATGCCAGACCCATCAGTAGCTGCAGTCAGGCAACATGACATCTCAGTCGACCTGGACAGCTTCACCCCCCAACAATTGATTGACCATCAAAGACAAGACCCAGTGCTTGAGAGAGCTCGCAGCTGGGTGGGGGCACAGCAGCAACCGGAATGGGCCACAGTGGTGCACTTGGACACTGAGACCAAAGCACTGTACTCCCAGTGGGACAGCCTCCTGTTGTCTCGCGACCTGCTATATCGTCGCTGGGAAGCCCCGACAGGACAACATGCTGCCCTCCAACTTGTGGTGCCCCGTGTGCTGCGGCCTCAGGTCCTCGAAGTGATGCATGGCTTCCCAGGGACTGGCCATTTTGGAGTGACCAAGACCTTGCTCCGACTGAGGCAGCGCTTTTACTGGCCAGGCTGTCGCCGTGACGTGGAGATGCACGTCCACCGCTGTGATGCCTGCACAGCAAAGAAAGGCCCCACACGCCGCTCCCATGCTCCCCTACAGCAGTTCCAGGTGGGGGCCCCCATGGAACGAGTGGGTGTGGACATTCTCGGCCCATTTCCGGTCCCTGATAGCGGAAACCGTTACATCTTGGTGGCCATGGATTACTTCACGAAATGGCCAGAAGCGTATGCGGTACCCGACCAGAGCGCTGCGACAACGGCAGAGAGATTGGTTTCGGAGATGTTCTGCCGATTTGGAGCTCCAGAGGAGTTGCACAGTGACCAGGGACGGAACTTCGAGTCCCAGGTATTCCAAGAGGTGTGCCGTCGCCTGGGTGTGAAAAAGACTCGCACCACGCCGCTGCATCCTCAGAGTGACGGGTTGGTGGAGCGTTTTAATAGAACCTTGGCCACACAACTTGCCATCTTCACCGATAAGCGGCAGAGAGACTGGGATTTACACCTCCCACTCATTCTTTGGGCCTACAGGACAGCGGTGCAGGAGTCCACACGCTGCACCCCTGCATCATTGATGTTTGGTCATGAACTGCGCACGCCTGTTGATTTGGTTTTTGGCTCAGCCCCAGAACCAGAAGTGAGAGGAGCACCGGGCCTGGACTACTACTACAACCTTGTGGAGCGGCTGCGGGAGGCTCACGATTTTGCCGGCACCAGCCTGACGGAGGCTGGGGTCCAACAGAAGCGGGCATATGACCTCCGCAGTCGAGGCCAGGACTTTGAACCAGGCGCGCATGTCTGGGTCTATAACCCGGTGAGAAAGAAAGGACTCTCCCCGAAGCTCACCAGCCACTGGGTGGGACCCTGCAAGGTCCTCCAGAAGTTGTCCGACGTGGTCTATCGGGTACGACTGGCACCTCGGAACCGGCTGGTGGTGCTGCACCGAGACCGCTTGGCCCCATACCAGCCATTGGACCAGAGCCGGGGGAACTTGGAGTCAAGCACCCTGCCGCAGGGGGAGATACCCCCAGGAAGCAACGAGGATGCTGAGGTAACCCCCACTTCCGACCTACCTGCAGACAGTGGTAGCAGCCAGCCGACATCAGAGGGGCGTCGACGACGCCGGTTGCCTCAGCACTTGCGGGACTTTGTGATGAACGCATGGGCTGTTGGGGACAACGAACCCAGCTAGGTGGGGGCTGTGTAGCATCCCGGAAGAGTTGGTGTTGCAAGGGATTGTGGGTATTGGTTCTGTTGTGTTTATGTTGTGTTGCGGTGCGAATGTTCTCCAGAAATGTGTTTGTCGTTCTTGTTTGGTGTGGATTCACAGTGTGGTGCATGTTTGTGAATGTTGATGTTGTTTTATAGGGCCACCCTCAGTGTGATAGGTGTGGCTGTTGACTAAGTATGCTTTGCGTTCACTTGTGTGTGTGTGTTTTTGAACTTGACGTGATCATTAAAAGTACAAATGATCGCACATTGCGTCAGCAATTCTTGACTTCTTCAAGGAAAGACGTTTGTCAAACCCATCCAACGCTACAATATGTATTAGGAGTATAGTTGCACAGTGAGATACACTGGAAAACAGTGGATGGTTTAATATAACATCAAGCGTCAGACAGGGATGCATACTCTTGCCATTTCTATTTTTGACTGCGATTGATTGGGTCATGCAAAGAGCTACAAAAGACGATAGAGAGGTGGAATGGACTTTGATTAGTTTCTTGAAGACCTGGATTTTGCAGACAATATCTGTTTGACATCACATACAATAAATCATATGCAGGAAAAGACAACCCAAGTTGCCATGGAAGCTCGTCAATTTGGACTAAAAATAAATCAAAATGAAACAAGAACGATGGTGATAAATGGTAGAAGCCATCCGGATATACAACTCAAAGAGACAGCGTTTGGACAAGTTGATTTTGTTACCTGGGAAGTACTCCCAAGTAAAAGGAGGGTGTCTAACAGAAATTTAAATTAGGATTGGAAAATCAACCGCAGATTTTAACATATGGAAGTCCAGAGGTATATTAAGAAATACCAAAGCAAAACTGTTATTGGACCCGATGTGTACTACTATGTTCGAATGGTACGATTAGCCTGTTGTACTTTTTTACTAGGGCTGTTGCAAGTCGGCTCACTAAGATTAGCTTCAATGTCAGGTGCTCGGGTCCCGGGGAATACAGATTATTTGGGCTGCTTTACTAAGATTTTTGTTCCGGGTGATGGAGTCCCCTATAACTAAGGTGTGGTGGCCGGTAGATTGGGGTGTAAGACTTGGTAAAGGGCTAAATCAGTTAAGTGTCATAACCGGCTAATCACAGTTTTTAGACCATTTAGGGCTGCTACAAACTGGGCTCGTTAGCTTGCTACGGCTAACGCTAGTAAATGTGTTGGTGGCATCAAGTTACTAAGTTACTCTGATCTAGCTGGGTCAACCTATCCATGAGAACGTTGCAAGAAGAACAGGAAGCCATACTAACGTTATTTCTTTCACTGCGTCATGTTCTTGATGTCTTTAGAGTGGGGGGAGTTGGGGACTTTGGAACGGGACTATATTAGTTTTGCTAGCTTAGCAGGTAGCGAGCGAGGGAAGCGGTGAAAAGGAGAGGTGGTGCTTTGTAAGTTTGATAAAGAGAGCTGTAAAACAATTGGAAGCACACGGATAGAAAGATAGCCCTTAGCTTTGAGCGAGCAGCGTCCGGGGGCGAGCAGCGTGCGGAGCTGATTTGCGTCTTTAGTTCGTACGTCGAGAAAGGAAGTGCAAACATGCAGCTGCGCAGAAATGGCTGTGGGAAAGGAGGTGATCACGCCTCAGCTCGGTCCTATGTATGTTTGTCAACATCCAATCCAATCCAATCCAATCCAATCCAATCCACTTTATTTATATAGCACATTTAAACAACAAAATGTTTCCAAAGTGCTGCACAACAATATTAAAAACAATATTCAAATATTATCCTTAGCTCCACCAATGACTGAATAAAAACAACAAATAAATACATATAAAACCAATATGAAAACATAATAAAATAAATATGATTAAAAACGATTTTAAAGGGTAAAACCAATTAAAACAGTAAATAGAAATCAAAATTTTAAAAACACAAAGGACCACAGAGTTGTTTTAATACAACTCACGTATTGTTAAAAGCCAGAGAATAAAAGTGGGTCTTAAGACGAGACTTAAAACACCCCACTGTGGGAGCAGTTCGAACATGGAGGGGCAGATTGTTCCAGAGCTTAGGGCCGACCACAGAGAAGGCCCTGTCTTCCCTGGTTTTAAGTCTGGTCTTGGGCACCACGAGCTGGAGCTGGCTCTCGGACCTCAGAGCGCGCGCAGGAGTGTAAATTTGGATGAGGTCTGAGATATACTGAGGTGCCAGTCCATGTAAAGCTTTAAAAACAATCAATTCTAAAATGAACAGGGAGCCAGTGCAAACTCTCAAGAATTGGAGTTATATGCTTGCGTTTCCTGGCCCCTGTTCAAAGTCGTGCTGCCGCGTTCTGGACTAACTGCAACCGGGAGAGAGCTTTTTGGTTAAAGCCAGTATAAAGTGCATTGCAGTAGTCCAGGCGACTTGAAATAAAAGCATGCACGACTTGTTCAAAAAGGTTAAAATATAAAAACGGTTTGGTGTAAACCAGAGGGTATCTGTGTTTTTCTGATCGAAATTTAAAGGCATTAATTGGCAATGGTGATCATTGACTTTTTCACGAAAATCAGAGGATACTGATTGTAGCCGATCGACCGGCACATCCTTACAAAAAATGTCTGGTCAAGGTGAAGCTTGCTAGGGACATTTATTGAATGTCCCCAATAGGGACAAGTGGTAGAAAATGGATCAATGGATGGATAGTTGGGGTATATGTACATATTCGATTCTGTAATTTGATCCAATAGTGTAGTGACGACTATGACTGGTTTAATAGGGATTAGCAATCACTTCAGGGTGTCGGGTCAGGACAGCAATTATTCATCCAGGTGAGTGCAGGAGAAATAATAGATTGTCCAAGTCCAGATTTGCAGGTTCAATTGTATATTGAAGATATGCATGAGTTGTTTGTTTGCTTGTGTATGGTTTCCTATACAAAACAAATACAATCATTATAAATCAACTAAAGTGACCACAATGCAATGAAATATAGGCACAAGCCTGCAACAGGGCTGTTAAATATACATCACTTAGCTCTGTATACACATACATAAATGCACCGAATTTGAACATCCCAGCCCTAAGCAATGTAATTATGAATAGAATGTAAATAGCATCACAACAATAATTCTAAATTGTAAATTGGGGCTAACAAACATGTCCAATACTACAAACAGGCCCCAACCAGGGTATGCTACTCAGCTAGCATTTAGCTTGTGAACCTGATGCCAAACAGCCATTAGACTACAATAAAACTGACAAAATGAGTTGCAATACAGTTTTAAGCACACAACAAGTGATATTAAAGTGTCTATAAAGTAACTCATTTTGAATTGACGCAGACTGACAATTAAACAATTGATGTCGAAGTTCACCGTAACTTTCAGACCTTGCTGATGTAATGATGCGTTCAATGCCCTCTCCAGTGTCGTTAAAGTGAACTACACACAAGCAACCCAATGACACAAAGAGAAAACAAGCGCTACAGAGACAGTTTTTTGTACAAATAGCGAAAATCCAAAATAGCAGATAATTAAAAATGACTCAGGTAAAAGTATAGTTAAAATTAATAATGGCCCTAAAATTAATTTGAGTGTACAACTCTGTCTTTGGTTAATGAATAAAATATAGAATACAAGTGCAAACTTTACGTTTATTTGGTGTGGCCTTTCAGCCAATCACTTTTGTAGAAGGCAGTTTCCATAGATTGTCAACATAAAACTGTTTTTGTTATGCATAACGACAGTATATAGTACTGTTTTGCAGCCATCTGATCACAACTACAATGTTGTTTTAGAATGTACTGTACCATTGTGAAGCTGACAATAGAAAATGACAGATATCACTGGCGGAAGTGATAAGGCATTAGCACACTATTGTGACTGAAGCTCCACAGGTAAGTAAAACATTTTGTCTTGTCAATGGAAAATGACCTTCAGGTCTTCAGTATCTCAGGATTATTTCATTTCCTCCTCGCCTGTCTGCCCCAGCAAGATGTCTTTCATGCCATTGTAGATATGGCACACAATGAAGCAAGTATGAATTCAACACTACACTTCCCCTGACATCAGCAGTGCATTGTGAGACACAGTGGGAGCAGACGCTGGGTGAGAGGAAACTTAACTGGCAGTCTTTGCACTCGCAGAAAAACATTTTTCAGTTGAGCAAGTAAAGACAAAAGCGATAATGATAAACTCTACTGTTGACCTTTTGCAGATTGTGTGGTTATCACTCTTTACCAACTCTAAAATCTCTTGGCAGACTAAGGTGAAGCATGGTTTGTTATTTGGCTTGCAAATATTAAGTATCAATAATGTGTGCACTTAAAATACAATAATACACAAGGATTCTTTACACATAACAGAAATGTTCGTAGATAATTTCTGTTTAAATGTCAAATTAAAATTGACCATCCATTGAAAACATAGCATCGTCTCGTATTTATAAACAAAAGTATGTGTCCTATATAAAGCCTAAAGAAAGACACACTTCCTATATTCCGTATGGCCATGAGGATTAAAAAGTTTGCTCAACGCCAATAGAGTTAATGAATGTCAGGGTGCCTTATATACAATTTTATAGCAAACATACATCCCAGCTCTTTCTTGCTCTGTCACCCGTAAGGATGGGTACTGGAACTCGGTCGCATAATGGCACTGGTACTAACAACACTACTACACTACACTACTAACAACACAATACTAACCAGACTGAAAAAAAGTAGCTACCGATGCCTCATTTCTCCTTGTGTAGTAGTCATGATCATGGTGAGCGTGGCGCATTAACTAACCCAGGAATTACATGGCAACACAAGCAAGTTGTTTTTTTTGGCACATTCTCTATGCTCTGTATTTCTGTTGGTTTAAGACAATTTGCTGTGGATTTCTTATCTTATTTGTGAACGTTTACTTCTCTTGTTGTCATGTTATTTACATGATTGAAGTATTTGAATTACCAAACTGTTCACCTTGATTCTCACACAATTCGGTAAAAATTTAAAGACATGATGTTCTAAAAAATACGTTTTCCATTTTTTGAAGACCCATTTAGGGCATTGTTTAAGCACCGTCACTGTTTTAAAAATACTGATTTTGGTACAACTAGCAGCAAAATGATACCCATCCCTGGTAAGCAATGAGGGAACAAAATGTCAGAAATCAACAAATGTTCTGGTATCCTTAGTGGTGTAATGGTATACAATTCTGCCTTTTCTCCTCTTTATTTAAAATAACTTACTGGCTCTTGTGGATGAACTGATGCTACATGAAAAGTTACTGTGAAATGTTCTGGTGTAAAAAATATATTTTTTTCCCATTAAATATTCAACAGTGCAGTGCGAAAGCTCCATTGAAGTGTGAAACTGTAAATATGTAATATGTGACGAACCACAATGCAACCTTGTATGCAGCATGACTGAAATAGACCATTGTCAACGAGAGATACTTGTCATTTATCAGTTTTAGGAAAAAACAATATTAAAAGGTAAGTGTTTATTAATCTGTTTCTGCAACAATGTCAAACTATTTTCAGAGACAAACATTTAAACGAGCCCGTTCCAAGACCTTAAAATGAAACCATAAATACTATCCGTACTATTTTTGTACTATTGCAACTCTTGAGAATGGTTTGGAATATGCAGACTCACAGCTATATTTGAGGCTTTTTTTTCAGCCAGCTGCTGTTTTTACAACATTCAAGAACATTCTTACCAGATGTGCAAACCATGCATTGCAATAAGTATGTCCTAAGACTATGGTTGATGTTGTATCATGTAGTTAAATAAAGCAATAATAAGGCAGATTAAATGTACAATAATAAACATTTCATCCTCACTGACTGTGCCAGTCACAAGAGAACATTGTTATTATTGAAAAGGTCATGTGTATATATATATATATATATATATATATATATATATATATATATATATATATGTATATACGGGCTCGGGATCTTTCTGTGTGGAGTTTGCATTTTCTCCCCGTGACTGCGTGGGTTCCATCCGGGTACTCCGGCTTCCTCCAACCTCCAAAGACATGCACCTGGGGATAGGTTGATTGGCAACACTAAATTGGCCCTAGTGTGTGAATGTGAGTGTGAATGTTGTCTGTCTATCTGTGTTGGCCCTGCGATGAGGTGGCGACTTGTCCAGGGTGTACCCCGCCTTCCGCCCGATTGTAGCTGAGATAGGTTCCAGCGCCCCCCGCGACCCCAAAGGGAATAAGCGGTAGAAAATGGATGGATGGGGATATATATATATCAGTGACGTGCAGTCAGGGGAGGCAGGTAAGACGGGGCCTCACATGCCATCATGGAAAGAAAAAAATGTATAACTATAAAGTTATTTTCCATTTAACTTCACCAGTTTTAGACTATTTGTATACAAAATCGCTGAAATTTCACGTTTGCCGTTCAAATACTGAGAAGAGACTTGCGGTGAGTCAGCAGCCAGTTGAGGCACGTCACTGAATTGAGCCTCACCATGGATTGCGCAATGACTCGGCTAACTGCAGGCCTGCTGTGCAGTGAGACCGTTTTGCTATATGAATTATATTATACATTTCCATAGTTTAGTTAGCTGAGGTATATAATGTACAGTGTATTTTGTCAACAACTGTATGTGTGTAACGTATTTCTTGTGTTGAGCAATCATAAAACGGCTGCGAAGACGCACTGTGTGAGGCTCACAGTAATCCCGCCTCATGGTGGTAGAGGGCGCTAGTGATCCCAGAGATCATTCTTGCGACTACTCGGCTGCAGAAGAAGTGACAACAAGCAGCAACAATTAGCAGCGATCGTTTATTTTTTCCTCTTGCCTGGACTTTTAACATGGAGTATTACATATCTAAAATAAAACAGTTTTCTAAACTGGACTTTCAATCGAAGCAGGAGGTAATGCTTAAAAGAAGATCTCCATCAAAACAGAGAGACTTTTAAAACTGAAGAAAGATAAGGAAGACTTCTATAAACAAGTTATCGATGCTTTTGTTCAAAAGGAGCAGCGCATGGACTTCATTTATAAGTAAAGGTAAGACCATAATAACTTTTTTTTAATTAAATTTGCTTTTTTGTGTGCTACAGTTTATATGTGTAAAGTTAAAGTCAAGTTAAAGTAGCAATGATTGTCACACAAACTAGGTGTGGTGAAATGTGTCCTCTGCATTTGACCCATCCCCTTGTTCACCCCCTGGGAGGTGAGGGGAGCAGTGGGCAGCAGCGGCGCCGCGCCCGGGAATCATTTTTGGTGATTTAACCCCCAATTCCAACCCTTGATGCTGAGTGCCAAGCAGGGAAGAATGCTGGTATGAGCTTTTAAACATAACCCGTTAACTGCTGCCAATCAAATGGTGAATAAGATACTATTTAGGGTTCATATGTTTGTAAATCTGACTGTGATGAAGTCAGTGCCTCACCAGCCATGAACCTCACCGCACGTCACTGATATATATATATATATATATATATATATATATATATATATATATATATATATATATATATATATATATATATATATATATATATATATATATATAAAACTGTATATATATATTTATTTATTTATTTTCAGCTCTTGTATTGGGTTTCATTAGATTGAGCTGAACACTGCAATCAAAGGTTCTCATTGAAATTACATTTATACAATTAGAGAAACAGCCCTGACCAACTCTGTAGAGTGCCTGCAGGTGCTGAATAGCTACAATCACACCCACCACACAACCCATTAGAAACACACAATACCCCTAATACCTTTTTATCTCCTGGGCAAAAGCTCATCATCCATCTGCAGTATCGCTTGAGTCTCCTCCTCCAAGAACAGATCTGATTGCAGGCTAAATGATACAGATAGACTGTATAAACATTATAAACATGTGAATGGTATGGGAAGGACTATAACATTTTTCCTCAAACACACACTATTATTTATTTGTGTTTTAAAATACATTACAGATTGTTCTATTTTCCTGTCTCCTAAATTCAATTTTCCACCACACATGTAATCTGTGCTACGTATTTAACTCCATCATATGTTTAGTCATGGTCTGTTGAGCGCTAACATCGATCGGTCTACCCCTGCTTTGAAGGCAGTCAATTAGAGTAATCCTATTGATCCCAAACACACCTAACCCTGTCATTAGTTGCTATCTCCAGCATCAGCCACAAGCAGTGATGCAGCCTCTCGTTGTATACATTCATGCAGCGGATCATCTCCACTTATATTCATCAAAGATGAAAACCAGTATCAAAATCAGGCTGTTTTTTCCCAATCGTCCTTTGGGTTAGAAGTGTAAAAGAAAACCACCACATTTAGTTGTGGTTATGTACAGCTGTCTACGGTACAGACAGGCTGGATTTATGTTTACATGCTAGCCTTGAACAATTAGTGAGACCAACTTTTAGTGCTGAGAAAAAAGACCTGGAAAGTCAAAAATGATGTTTAAAAGTGTGTAAATTATTGTGATTACGTTACGGAAAAACAGTAAAAAAAAACCCAACCTTTTCTTGAAAGCATACAATGGAGCTTAAATTTACGAACTTTCCGGTTCACAAACCTTTAGGTTGCGCCAAATATGCCTCTGAGTGCGTAAGCTTCATTAATTAATTCATTTTGTTTGCAGCTGGAAGTCCTAGGGCACCTCCTGTGCAGTACAGTACACACTGGATGTTGCCATTTTGGGGAGGCGTTTTTTTCTTAA
Source organism: Nerophis lumbriciformis (assembly GCF_033978685.3). Taxonomy (NCBI): domain Eukaryota; kingdom Metazoa; phylum Chordata; class Actinopteri; order Syngnathiformes; family Syngnathidae; genus Nerophis; species Nerophis lumbriciformis. The sequence continues at coordinate 41,766,926 of NC_084549.2, read as the reverse complement.
CGTTTTTGAGGGCACCCAAGGGACGTTTGTGTTTGTAAGCGTGTTGACGTTCAGCTTGCTGTTGTTGTTGTGTTATTTTGATAATTAATTGATGCATTAACCCCTTCTTTGTTTGATACTTTATTGCCAAAAGTATTTGGCCACCTGCCTTGACTCACATATGAACTTGAAGTGCCATCCCATTCCTAACCCATAGGGTTCAATATGATGTCGGTTCACCTTTTGCAGCTATTACAGCTTCAACTCTTCTGGAAAGGCTGTCCACAAGGTTGCGGAGTGTGTTTATAGGAATTTTCGACCATTCTTCTAAAAGCGCATTGGTGAGGTCACACACTGATGTTGGTCGAGAAGTCCTGGCTCTCAGTCTCCGTTCTAATTCATCCCAAAGATGTTCGATCAGGTTCAAGTCAGGACTCTGTGCAGGCCAGTCAAGTTCATCCACACCAGACTCTGTCATCCATGTCCTTATGGACCTTGTCATGTTGGAAGAGGAATGGGCCATCTCCAAACTGTTCCCACAAGGTTGGGAGCATGGAATTGTCCAAAATGTTTTGGCATCCTGGAGCATTCAAAGGAACTATGGGGCCAAGGCCAGCTCCTGAAAAACAAGCCCACACCATAAGTCTGATCGTTTGAATGGGTGGCCAAATACTTTTGGCAATATAGTGTGTGTATATATATATATATATATATATATATATAATACGAAGGTCCTGAGTAGTCGCGAGTTCAATCCCGGCCTCGGGATCTTTCTGTGTGGAGTTTGCATGTCCTCCCCGTGACTGCGTGGGTTCCCTCCGGGTACTCCGGCTTCCTTCCACCTCCAAAGACATGCACCTGGGGATAGGTTGATTGGCAACACTAAATAGGCCCTAGTGTGTGAATGTGAGTGTGAATGTTGCCTGTCTATCTGTGTTGGCCCTGTGATGAGGTGGCGACTTGTCCAGGATGTACCCCGCCTTCCGCCCGATTGTAGCTGAGATAGGCTCCAGCGCCCCCCGCGACCCCGAAGGGAATAAGCGGTCGAAAATGGATGGATGGATGGATGGATATATATATATATTAGGGGTGTGTTAAAAAATAGATTCGAATTTGAATCGCGATTCTCACGTTGTGCGATTCAGAATCGATTCTCATTTTTTTTAAATCGATTTATTTATTTATTTTTTAAATTATTATTATTATTATTTTTTTAATTAATCAATCCAACAAAACAATACACAGCAATACCATAACAATGCAATCCAATTCCAAAACCAAACCCGACCCAGCAACACTCAGAACTGCAATAAACAGAGCAATTGAGAGGAAACACAAACACGACACAGAACACACCAAAAGTAGTGAAACAAAAATTAATATTATCAACGGTATCAATATTAGTTACAATTTCAACATAGCAGTGATTAAAAATCCCTCATTGACATTATCATTAAACATTTATAAAAAATAAAAATAAATAACAATAGTGTCACAGTGGCTTACACTTGCATCGCATTTCATAAGCTTGACAACACACTGTGTCCAATATTTTCACAAAGATAAAATAAGTCATATTTTTGGTTCATTTAATAGTTAAAACAAATTTACATTATTGCAATCAGTTGATAAAACATTGTCCTTTACAATTATAAAAGTTTTTTTCAAAAATCTACTACTCTGCTTGCATGTCAGCAGACTGGGATAGATCCTGCTGAAATCCTATGTATTGAATGAATAGAGAATCGTTTTGAATCGGGATAAAATTATTGTTTTTGAATCGAGAATCGTGTTGAACTGAAAAAAAAAAAAATCGATTTTGAATCGAATCGTGACCCCAAGAATCGATATTGAATCGAATCGTGGGACACTCAAAGATTCACAGCCCTAATATATATATATATATATATATATATATATATATATATATATATATATATATATATATATATATATATATGCATATATATATATATATGCATTCTTTTACTGAAATAGGGACTTTTGTCAAGGCTAGAACCAATTATTCATGTTTACATTGTTTCTTATGGGGTACTACGCTTCACAAGACACATTTTTCAATTCACCAATTATGCTCAAGAACCGATTACGTTTGTAAATCGAGCTTCTACTATATTGTGCATATTTTGGGCCTAATTTGAGTGTTAAATTAAGTCTTATATAGAGTAAGGCAAATACTACACTGTAATATATATGATTGTATTTTGTTTTAGCGATCGATAAAGATAGTCACCGAGCAGGAATTCCATTTCCGGGTTAAAGGGGAACATTATCACCAGACCTATGTAAGCGTCAATATATACCTTGATGTTGCAGAAAAAAGACCATATATTTTTTTAACCGATTTCCGAACTCTAAATGGGTGAATTTTGGCGAATTAAACGCCTTTCTATTATTCGCTCTCGGAGCGATGACGTCACAACATGACGTCACATCGGGAAGCAATCCGCCATTTTCTCAAACACATTACAAACACCGAGTCAAATCAGCTCTGTTATTTTCCGTTTTTTCGACTGTTTTCCGTACCTTGGAGACATCATGCCTCGTCGGTGTGTTGTCGGAGGGTGTAACAACACGAACAGGACGGATTCAAGTTGCACCAGTGGCCCAAAGATGCGAAAGTGGCAAGAAATTGGACGTTTGTTCCGCACACTTTACCGACGAAAGCTATGCTACGACAGAGATGGCAAGAATGTGTGGATATCCTGCGACACTCAAAGCAGATGCATTTCCAATGATAAAGTCAAAGAAATCTGCCGCCAGACCCCCATTGAATCTGCCGGAGTGTGTGAGCAATTCAGGGACAAAGGACCTCGGTAGCACGGCAAGTTTGTTCCCACAGACGAGCGAGCTAAACCCTCTGGATGTCTTGGCTCACACCGTCCCTTATGCCACCGAAGATGATCAAGAGAAGAATATCGACCCTAGCTTCCCTGGCCTGCTGACATCAACTCCAAAACTGGACAGATCAGCTTTCAGGAAAAGAGAGCGGATGAGGGTATGTCTACAGAATATATTAATTGATGAAAATTGGGCTGTCTGCACTCTCAAAGTGCATGTTGTTGCCAAATGTATTTCATACGCTGTAAAGCTAGTTCATAGTTGTTAGTTTCCTTTAATGCCAAACAAACACATACCAATCGTTGGTTAGAAGGCGATCGCCGAATTTGTCCTCGCTTTCTCCCGTGTCGCTGGCTGTCGTGTCGTTTTCGTCGGTTTCCCTTGCATACGGTTCAAACCGATATGGCTCAATAGCTTCAGTTTCTTCTTCAATTTCGTTTTCGCTACCTGCCTCCACACTACAACCATCCGTTTCAATACATGCGTAATCTGTTGAATCGCTTAAGCCGCTGAAATCCGAGTCTGAATCCGAGCTAATGTCGCTATAGTTTGCTGTTCTATCCGCCATGTTTGTTTGTATTGGCATCACTGTGTGACGTCACAGGAAAATGGACGGGTGTATATAACGATGGTTAAAATCAGGCACTTTGAAGCTTTTTTTAGGGATATTGCGTGATGGGTAAAATTTTGAAATAAACTTCGAAAAATAAAATAAGCCACTGGGAACTGATTTTTAATGGTTTTAACCCTTCTGAAATTGTGATAATGTTCCCCTTTAAGGTTGAGAACTGCTAGCAACAAAGCAGCTAATTTTGGCACAACTGTATGGTCACTACAACAATTCAGTTGACCAACTTGTAGCAGAACAATTTTTGATGCACTTTATTTTTAACGCCTGCCTGGTCAATAATACATCTCCACATTGGTGAGTCTTTACCGCGAGCAATGTCTAAAGACGAGACCAGACTCGGAGCGCTATTATTGCTAACAAGACTGCTTATAGCTCTCAGCAGCTGTCAATGCGAAGTGGGGATACATTCTGTTGATTTTATGTTGCGCTTTATCTTCGATATCAATAACACAGCTTTGACATGATCAATGTGATGTGACAGTGTGGGACACACAATGCTAACATAGAATGCTAACAACACAGCTAATGGTCGTAGCTGCAAGGTGGTTTCAGCACTCAAAGCCCAGTTATAACTTACAAGGATATGTCCAAGATGTGACTATCCAAGTATTTCCACGTCGTGTCCGTGTTGTAGTCATTGCTACTCCAAGTGTAGCAATGACGCATGGAGTAGTGATGTGCGATTTCATTGATACCGAGTAAAATTCTGTCTGGTATCGACGATACTGAGCCGATACTTTGTGCAAATACACCTAATAACTCTGCTAAAATAAAATAAAAAAACTTGTGTGTTTCAAATAATAAGATGTCTCATAGAAAAAAAAGAATACAAGAGTTTATTTTATTTTAAACTCAGAAATATATTGAGGTAGTTGCATGAATAACAATATATAGTCTAACTAATACAACAGGAATAACAGGACAAAATAACACAATGTACACGGAGATGGTGTTTCAAATCATAAAAAAAAACTAAATGAGTAAAATAATAAAAGCATTAGAATAAATCTATTATTAAGAACTACCTTTATCATAAAAAATAATTCACAATTCAGTTACACGAACATGTTAACATGAAAATACTGAACATGTAAATGACACTCCACAAAAGCATTCAGCGCTGACTCATTGCCCGACTATGTTCACAAGTTTAGTTACTTTTTTACACCGTGTTCCTATTAATTAGATACATTATCTCAAATAACTAAAGTATCGATATTTTGAGTAACGATATTACAGCATAAATATCTATTATTGGCGGTATCGATAATTCAGTATCGATCCACACATCACCTGCTTGGAGGATTCTCCGGACTACCGGTTAGTACTGTAATCCATAATAGAACAAACTCAAGGCTACTATACTGGGTGAAACATGTGTAAAGGTATGTGTACTGTATGGGTGTTATTTTATGTTTAGAGAGCTCTAATAATGTTACAAAAACATTTAGAAGGTCATAAACAGTTTTTTATGCATGAACTATTTGATTTATTTAGTAATACGACTTCGCGGATAGATTGTATAGATTCCCAGTACCTCCAAATCATGCTGCTCAGCGAGTTCAACAGCATTGGCAGAATCTTGCTCTCTAAACATTATTTGGGAACAATCCTTGTGCTGATGGACAAGCCACATACCAGCATGTATGAAAAAAACAGCCCTGTGATCAACTTTCATCTCTAGCTACAAGAGTGCTGAAAGATGAACAGATTGGAGGATGTGGGAGCTGGAATTCCTCAAACCCAATCACACATAAACACACCTGAGATTGGATCATGGCTTGCACAGATAGACATGTACACCCGTCGGTCACACACTTGTATTTTACTGGTACTCTCTCACACACACACCCTCTCTCTGTACATGTACGAACACATACAAAAGTATACAATCAATATTTTTTTTAAACTCAATTTAAAGTCAACCTGTTGTATTGGCAGTTGACTGATGATGGTAAAATAAATTCAAGTAGCTGTTTAAACACAATTCTGTTTTGTTTGACACTGTTAGGCATTGGTAGACAGTCAGGGCCTAAACACTATCATAAGCACTGACCTACATTTATAACTTCATTTATTGTATGTATTGCATGAAATTGTATTGTTTTAATCCCAACAGTATTATATTTATTTTGTAGCATGTCTCGGGCTGCATTACTTCCAGTACAAGTGTTTTGTCCAATCAGATTTGAGCTTGTATGTGTCTGGCCAGTGTCTTCAGAATCAGTTGTTCTAGCTGCTGTTAAGCAATGGGACTGTTGTTTCTTTAACCATTCAGATTTCAGATTTGCCTCACGCCAGCTATCAGGCGTATGATAACGTCAGCATTTTCCATCCTATAATTGGTCAATTAGAGCAAAACAAAGTAAAGTCAAACAAGTTGCATGCCAACCGCCAAAAACAACAGAAGAAAATGAAGTTTGATAGAATGCTCAGTCTGTAGCAACCTGCGCACAATAACAAAGGTTGGTGGAGGAAGAAAAGAAATGGACTTGGTGTCGGACATTCTTAAAAAATAAGTTTTGAAGGCGGATTTTTCAAGAAAAGTTAGACATCAAAAGATATCTAGCTAGATATCTAGTTTGATGAAGTACAGTTCCAGACCACTAAAAACTGCAACCACAATAACAAGAATATTGTTATGATTAGCTATTTCACCGTGTCAATCAAAAAGTTGCATTATTATCTTTGTAAATGCAAAAATCGAGATCAGGGTTGTCAAACATGTACCATCCGGCCCGTGAGATGAGTTTGATAAGTGTAAAATTGAGCTGCATTTTTAAATTAAAGAAACTGCTGTTCTAATTGTGTCCACTGGATGTCATATTATCAATTCTCTTAGGCAAGCAAACAGTTTATACCGGGGTGAGCAAATATACCAAGCAAGAGGTACACGGTAAAGCGGTACTGCGAATAAACAATAAATAAACAATTGATAATGCTGCATTAGACACTGCACATTGATATAGTTCTGTGAAAATTATTGTCTTCTGTGCAAATTTAAAGAAAGTAAACAGTGGAAATGACAAATGAGGTATTTGGTACATAGAAGAGTTTTCTTTTATGTTTGATTTTCTATTGTGTTCAATCCAAGATGGGCTATGATTTAAAGTTTAATTGCTTTGTAGATACACTCAGATTAAGTCTTAGTTCATTGTGTTTTTCATGGTGTTTTTGAAACTGCAGAATTTTCAACAAACTTGAAGTGTTTTTTCAAGAGGATTATTTGTGTAATGTACATTTTCAGAATGTGCTTGTTCTATTTTGGGCCGAAATAAAACAAAAAAACAATCTGAAGTTGTCGTAGTTGTATTTTTAAGTTATTATGCCATGATTTTACCTGTCCGGCCCACGTGAGAATAGATTTTCCGCCATGCGGCCCCTGAGCTAAAATGAGTTTGACACCCCTGATCTATATGTTGTTTTATTAGATCTCATTTTTTTTTCAGGTTTAAGTGTAGGCTCGAGCATCTACTACTAGTGACTTATTTTAGAAATTTTCACATAAAACTAGAATTGTACAGACCTCCACCAAGGTTGATCTATAACCGGGGTCTGCAACCTTTACTGTCAAAACAGACATTTTGCCGCCTCTTCCATGAAAGAAAATCCATGTATTGAGCCACAAAACATAACACAGCTTACAAACTTTATAAAAGTTATATTTTTGTTTTACAGGAAAAACAATCTGTCCGGAGTCGGGACCCGGGGTGGACCGCTCGCCTGTGCATCGGTTGGGGTCATCTCTGCGGTGCTGACCCGTCTCCGCTCGGGATGGTCTCCTGCTGGCCCCACTATGGACTGGACTCTCACTATTATGTTAGATCCACTATGGACTGGACTTTCACAATATTATGCTGGACCCACTCGACGTCCATTGCATCCGGACTCCCCTAGACGGGGGGTCCTCTCCAAGGTTTCTCACATTGACATCCCCCAGTTTTTCCTTGCCCTTTTGTGGGCTCTGAACCGAGGATGTCGTCGTGGCTTGTGCAGCCCATTGAGACACTTGTGAATTAGGGCTATATAAATAAATATTGATTGATTGATTGATTGATGTGAAATCAAACTTTTTCATTTTCTCTTTTACTTTGTTGGCAAGTATTCGTGGTTAGCTAACCCAAGGGGCGCACACTGGTGAAGCTCAACTGAACACACAGACTTCCAGTCTCTTTTATTTGCCTTCCTTGCGCCTCAGAACTCAGCCTGTGCGCATTTACGGCCTCACAGACAGTCGGAAATTATAGAACTCTTTTTAAAAATACGGACAAAGGTGGCACACTTTTTGGAGTGCACTTTTGCCTTCATCCAAATCCTCACAAGGTTATTTGCTTTTTCCTTGGTGGATGTGTAAACTCTGTACATAATTAAGTGACAAAAAACAACCTACCAATAACTCTTGCCTTACAGTTTTCTTTGCTTGGCAGATGCAAGAAGGACAAATGGATTAGGCTGGTCAAGCACACACACACACACAGGCGTACACCAGCGCTTTGAGTCAGGAGGCAGGCATTTGTGCGGTGAGCCTGGGTTCTTTGGTGGTCAAAACTGAATTGTCAGTCAGTCAGAGCTAAGCACGGCCCTTATTAAAATAGATGATTCAGCCCATTTTCTTAAGGTCATACTCGGCATGTGACAGCATTGACCACAAAAATATTACTTACAAAGGTTGTGACCTCCAGTATTTGAAAACAGTTCTCGAGTGTTCTAACATTTTGTTCCAATGAAGATGCCAGAGACTAACAGTTGAATTTCCCTCCCTCATACTGTCATTATGTTTTCCTCATCTGGTTGGTGCGCACATAATCAGTTAAACAGCTTTAAACACAGGTTTAATCGCAAAGGTTAGGGGTCACTGAGAAGGGACTGCAGGTGACAACAGGTGTGCATGTGTCACCGACCAGCATCAACCTCCAAGCAATGACAGGCAAAAAGACATGTCAACAATCACAATTAAACATGAAATTAGCAAAGGTTTTCACAGAGAGATCAGATATCAGAGTAAATGCATTTTTTTTTATTTTCAAAAAATGTGGGAACAGTTTAATAAGGGCCATTTTTAGCTGCAGCAATATTGTGCACTAGGAGGAAGGTTCATCAAGGCTTGGCCAGCTGAGTTGAACATCAACCCCATCAAACACCTTTGGAATAACCCAAAACAGAGATTATAAACTAGGCCATCACTGATCTGATAAATGGAGGACTTTTAAAACTATTGCTGATGGATGTTCCCATTCATCCAGGTTATTGTATTCTTAGGGCTTCAATCGATTGCAACTGGACTGTTTGGTTTGTCTTAGAAAACGTTTCGCCTCTCATCCAAGTAAATAAATAAATGATAAATGGGTTATACATGTATAGCGCTTTTCTACCTTCAAGGTACTCAAAGCGCTTTGACAGTATTTCCACATTCACCCATTCACACACACACTGATGGCGGGAGCTGCCATGCAAGGCGCTAACCAGCAGCCATCAGGAGCAAGGGGTGAAGTGTCTTGCCCAAGGACACAACGGACGTGACTAGGATGGTAGAACGTGGTGATTGAACCCCAGTAACCGGCAACCCTCCGATTGTTGGCACGGCCACTCTACCAACTTTGCCACGCCGTCCCCAAGTAGGCTTTATCAGTTCAACTTCATAGAATTAGATTGGTCAAATCTTATCTTAGATTTGTTAGAGCTAGTCTAGTGGCTTGTGCCAAAACCTCAAATATATATGTGTGTGTGTATATATATATATATATATATATATATATATATATATATATATATATATATATATATGTATGCCTATATGTTGTCATTATATGTATTCAGACTTAATTTGGAGAAAGTGGGGGGCTGGCTAACCTTTGACTGACCTATAAAATAAACTTTAATATCTCACAAACGAAAACCGCACAAACAACCAAGAGCCAAGAGCTGGCAAAGGACACCAACAGCTCCAGCGACCCCTAATGCGCGCTGGGTATCCTGGAGGGCCAGAGCCCCAGGGTGCCGGAGGAGAAGAAAGAGTGGAAGTTCAGCTTCAGGAAGAGGAAAGACAAGCTGGAGAAACTATAAACAATATATCATATGTATATTTTAAAACTATTAACCCTTAACTTAGACTTAATTTCTGTGTTTGTTCCTCAACATTCTCGAGCTTTAGCTGTTTTCTGTCTCCGCCAAGCATACATTGGCTTTGAGTTTACCATGAATACGAAATCAGCACATATAAGGAATACGAAAAAAGAAAATAATTGATAACTGAACTTATACATTACTTCGAGGTGTGAATTTTAGTGTCAGGGCGTCTCTTGAAATGTAAGAACAAGTTCAAGCCCCTTCTACTCTAAGCCGGATAAGGTTATCCAGGGTAAATCCCACCTAACCTTATCCGTGTCCATACACAACAATGCCACCGTTTAAGGCCCCCTCTCCCCTTCGTCCGCGACCTACTACACATGCGCGAAACAAATGCGCGCGTCATAGTCACCTCTGACCTGGAAGTGTATCCTTACCCTGTGTTTCAATGTAGACTATTGCCACATTTCTTTTAACAGTAAACCTTGCTTGCCTCACCATCAGCAGCTGTTAGACTATTGTAGTGAATCACACCTGAGCCATCATAAATGAATCATATCTTTAATAAAACGTGTGAAAGTAAACAATGTGATAAAGAACATTTTACAACAACAACAACAGGACAATGTGCTTTTAGGCTGAAATAGGCGGTCGTACTTGACGGCCACAACCACTTCATGGCTTCACAATAGTTATGGAGTACAAAACTAGACGTTGAGTAATCGCTCGACATACATCGCGGACAATAACTGATAGTCTGCTTTGCCAGTCCAAATGCATTCGCTATTTTTCGCGGTCTTCCCTTGTCCATGGGAGCCCACATTTTCGTTGTCTATCCTTCGACAAATGGACAAAGTTTTTCACTAAGTAGAATCACAGCTGACCTGGACATTCGCAAGTTCTCTTGCAATTCCTCTGGCACAACACACTCGTTGACTAACATATCTCACCATGCTGCCGTTCTTCCAAGCCTTATCCAAAACCGTTGCTCAACATTTCTATGTTGCCGTCTGAGATGTGTTGTATCCTAAATAGCTGCAATCGCCCGTTTCCTTCTCTTAAGTTTTTCATGTGTGGTTTTCAAAAGCACCTGTACATGTAGAAGAATGAGAAACACGGGCATGTCTGTATGACTCGCCTCCATCTTACTAGTGGTTACCGCCGAGTTACCGAACGGGTTGTTATGAAGCTGGCTGTGGCGCGTTCTTTCTGATGTCACTTCCTGTGTGGGGCGCGGCCTTTCTGGCGTCACTTTCTCTTCGAACTCAGTTTGTAAACAATCAATGAGACCATACAAAGCTAAGAGCCAGGGATTCAAAAAATACACGGCGCACTTATCCGTGTAAAACATTATCCGAGGAGGGGGACCTTAAACGATAGTTTAGTGTGGCTGAAAGGGGTCTTAGGCTAAATAATTATTAGTTTAAGGGGTTATCCCGCTTAGTGTAGACAACCTCAGATGAGGTCATTTGCTGTTATATAATGCAGTGTTTTTCAACCTTTTTTGAGCCAAGGCACATTTTTTGCGTTGAAAAAATCCGGAGGCACACCACAAGCAGATCTCATTAAAAAACGAAACTCAGTTGACAGTAAAAAGTCGTTGTTGCAATTATTGGATATGACTTTAAACCATAATCAAGCATGCATCACTGTAGCTCTTGTCTAAAAGTAGGTGTACTGTCACCACCTGTCACATCACGCCCTGACTTATTTTGAGTTTTAGTTCTTGTCTTGCGCTCCTATTTTGGTGGCTTTTTCTCTATTTTTGGTATTTTCCTGTCGCAGTTTCATGTCTTCCTTTGAGTGATATTTCCCGCATCTACTTTGTTTTGGCAATCAAGAATATTTCAGTTGTTTTTATCCTTCTTTGTGGGGACATTGTTGATTGTCATGTCATGTTCGGATGTACATTGTGGACGCCGTCTTTGCGCCGCAGTAAGTCTTTGCTGTCGTCCAGCATTCTGTTTTTGTTTACTTTGCAGCCAGTTCAGTTTTAGTTTCGTTCTGCATAGCCTTCCTTAAGCTCCAATGCGTTTTCTTAGGGGCACTCACATTTTGTTTATTTTTGGTTTAAGCATTAGATACCTTTTTACCTGCACACTGCCTCCCTCTGTTTCCAACATCTACAAAGCAATTAGCTACCTGCCGCCACCTACTGATATGTAAAAGTATTACACACTTACTCTGCCGAGCTCTAGACAGCACCGGTCAACAAAAGCACCATGAAGATTCTGGTGGGAACTCTTATTCAACCCTTTTTCGATTACGCATGCACCTCCTGGTACCCTAGCACATCCAAAACCCTCAAATCTAAACTCCAAACATCACAGAACAAGCTAGTCAGATTACTTCTAGACCTCCACCCCAGATCCCACCTCACCCCTACCCACTTCTCCAAAGTGGGCTGGCTCAGGGTGGAGGACAGAGTAAAACAACTTGCACTGAGCCTAGTCTATAAAATCGGCTACACCTCCCTGATACCGAAGTACATGTCAAACTACTTCCTTAATGACTGCCATAACCACAACACCAGGGGGAGCTCCACTAACCACGTTAACCCAGATTCCGATCTAACAAAGGTCTTAACTCATTCTCTTTCTATGCCACATCAATATGGAATGCACTCCCAACAGGTATAAAAGAAAGGGCATCTCTATCCTCCTTCAAAACTGCACTAAAAGAACACCTCCAGGCAACTTCAACCCTAAACTAACACCCTCTCTTCCTCATCATACCTCTTCGGATTGTAAATAATCAAATGTAAATAATCAAATGTAGACACTTTTTCCGGCCCACTTGGGAGTAGATTTTCTCTCAATGTGACTTTCTGATCTCTCTCTCTGTGTCCACTACTTGCTGTACATATCCTACCAAGTCAGTCCTACACTGTTCCAATGTCCATTTCTCTGATTATGCAATTGTTGATGATGAAGTGTTGATACCAACCAAACCTAACCCCGCCCCCCCTCCATATCCCACACCCCGGATTGTAAATAATGTAAATAATTCAATGTATATACTCCGATGATTATCTTGTGTGATGACTGTATTATGAAAATAGTATATATCTGTATCATGAATCGATTTAAGTGGACCCCGACTTAAACAAGTTGAAAAACTTATTCGGGTGTTACCATTTAGTGGTCAATTGTACGAAAAGTTTCAATCAATCAATCAAAAAACCGACACTCAACAACAACACATAATTTGCAGACTATAATTACTTGTTCGGGAAAAATATTTTAACCCAAATTAGATAATCTCCCACGGCACACCAGACTGTATCAGAGTGTTTTTCAACCACTGTGCCGCGGCACACACTAGTGTGCCGCGGCACAGTGGTTGAAAAACACTGATATAATGTATAACAAAAATATAAATATTAATTGTAAAACTATTATGACAATTGGAGATTGGAGTGTATGTAGGCATACACTCAAGATTATTGATCTAGCGCACTAAACAATGTAATAACTTAAACAACGTGAGGATTGATTGCTGCCCGGGGTAACATGAAGCCAACTGCACACATGCACAAACTGCCTGCATGACCACCTGAAGCATTTTGGGATATTGGAATAGCTGCCCCATCCTCCCTCTTCTCCTGTTCCCCTGCACCCAAACCTATTAAAACTTTGCTGAAGGAAACACCCACTTCCTCCACATTCCTGAAGGATTTTCCATACAGAGAATAGTAAACAAACCTTTGAACAAAGAGTGAGTGTGGAGGGGGGGGGCAAACGGTGCATGGACAAGTTAATGTTATTTCCTTCTTGTAGTAAATCAAACCAAGAGTAGAGGAGGGTGTGGGAGGTTTCTTTTGTAAGCTGGTTGAGGTGTTTACAGTCAGCAGCAACGGTGGAAGGAGTAGCTGAACGAACAAAAGGCTGTGCAAAGACCCATCCTGCCTCCCCCTCCAACCACACACATACTCATTCCCTGGCACTCACAGGGATGAGTAAGCAAAGGGAGGAAAGCACCCTTATCAGCTTTCCTCGTGGGGACCTCTCTGGTTTTCACTGACTCGTGTCAGAATGTCGGCGTCAACCGCTGCCTGATATGATGCATTGGGAAATGTGTGTGCGTTAGTGTGTTAAGTGGCAAGTTCTGAGAAACAGAAACAGAAAGCTCAAGCCAATTTAAATTTAAACATTGAGATTACAGTGATCAATTAAAAATGTACAACGTTGATATTGCCTGGTACTTCAATTCGAGCTGAGTTCAAAGATCGCCAAAGAATTAACGCAAATCTTCCAACAGAAGGCCTAACCACGGCAACAACGAAACTTGAGAAAGAAGAATATACGCCAGAAATGACATGACATAAGCGGACATAACAGCGTCACCATAAGTGCCATTACTTGTCAAAGAAAGTGTTTCAATGTTTGTCTTTCTGTAACACAATGTTTAAAAAGGGAAATCCATCTATTTGCGACTCACCTCTGTATTAAACGTTCTTCATTAATCATAAAGTTGTTTACGATTAATGGTGGTAATACCACATGCTAAAAAGTGTGTGCGAACTATACAATTGTGCGTATTAGTGGGCGAGATAGACGAGATAGAAGTGCTATCTAGAAAACAGAACCAATATTTAGCATGCCAAAAGCACTTATTTGGAGGCGCTGATGTTGTGATAGTGCGTGTGGAAAAACTTTTATATTGCAAAAATTTATTTTGATCATTTATGATTAGCATATACATATAAAGACACAGCTGTATGCTAAAAGATAGCAAAATAACTAAATATTACAAAATAAGTACATTTTACTTATTTTGAATGTGTCTGTCACTGCATTAAATATATACTTACAGCGTGCATATAAAACAATGGAGGTTTTTTTTTAGAGCACATTAAAGGTGGAATGGAATGAATCGCTTTACTTCCATTGTTAGCTGATTTTTGGTAGCATTTATTTACTAGTTAGACTACATAATAAAAAGAAAAACATGTGTTCTTGTCTCACATAAGTGTGAATAAAAGGCAAAATGCCCCAAAAAGGTTCAGTTCTCCTTTAAGAGACACAAGTTTAGTAGATCAGCTATGCGTGCGCTATTAAGTTGGTACGTGTGTTAATCCACACGCAAAACTTAGTGGATCAGGCCCAAAGTGTTTTATTTGTCCAAACTTCTTGACTCTCAAACTCTGCTATTCAATTATCTTGTGTTTTATTTCATAAGCTTAAGAGTACATATTTGTTCTTTTGTGAACAACTGTTTAAAAATCTAAACAAAGAGCCACTTCACTAGCGACCCGGGAGGGATTGTGTCTGACTGTTGAGATTCGACTGTATTCCTGACAGAGTTGTGAAATATTTTAGATTTGTGTGTACGTCTGTGTGTGTAATTGAGAAAGAGAAAGATAAGAAGGGTGCAAAAAATGCAATATACTCGTCAGCAAAAAGTAGTATTTTATCCAAATAGCAGGTGAGTCTTTCATTTCCAGGACTCCATGGTCAGACTGACAAACAGCAGTTGACTTTTAAAAGTGCTGATTTGAGCAGACATTTCCTGCGGGCACACATGCTACACAAACTTGGCACATGTGCAAGCCTCTCTTAAGTTGGCTTCCTCTTTTAAAGGTCACTACGCAATGCTGACAGTTTCAGAGGCCATGTGAACTGGACATCCACTTTGAATCCTACAGACAATAAACCCCTGTTGCGACCTTAGACCTCTGCAGCAGAAAATATCTCCTGCATGTACCGCTGGAAAGTGATCGATCATGTTGCAGTGTCACTGGAGGCTCACGTCCTTCTTTCTCGCGAGCCTGGCCTGTTGCTTTTTACTCAATCCCTCTGGCAGAGGCTGGTCTGCAGCTATGAATCCTGCCTGGACTTGCTCACAGGAATGTACTTTTGAGAAAGCACCGCACCGCAAACCCTCCCAGCCATTCCAACCCATAATCAGATGCAGCTTGTCATCCCCCATTCCATCTCTTTCTCTTTCTTTCTCCCTTGCCCTTCGTCTCTAAAAATGACATGCACACACACGGAGAACAGGAACTCAGACATCCCCACAGAATCAGACACCAATTTGTAGACATGTAAGCTTGTGCAAACATAGCTAGGCGGTGTAAAAGTAGCTGTAGTGGGAACAACTAAAAAGAAGAATAAACCAATGTCAATTTCATTCAACTGTTTTACTCACTGATTATATGTGGATCCGCTTTCTGCGTTATGTAATAGAATTATAATAAACACGTTAGCAGTGACTCATATTGAGTATTTTTTACTCCCATCTGGTGTTTTTTAGGCATCGAGACATACCACGTTTATTTGATGTGACTCACTTTGATAACGTTTGAAAAGTTCTCCCCGTGGGCCAATTACTGTGTCAGGATGTTGTAGGGGGAGACTTTCAAATACTCTTTTCTATCACTCTCATCACATAGTTTCATAACCACAGACCCTACCCAACTATATTGCCACATGACGAACCATCTTTTTTTTTTCAAATGTAAACTTCTTTTGAAGACATTTGATTTGTTGGTGAAGTCACTCAAACAAATATTTTAGAAATAGTAAAATAATTCTAGTGTTACGCCATACCACAATAAATATCAATCAATCAAAGTTTACTTATATAGTTCTTAAAGGGGAACATTATCACAATTTCAGAATGGTTAAAACCATTAAAAATCAGTTCCCAGTGGCTTATTTTATTTTTCAGAGTTTTTTTCAAAATTTTACCCATCACGCAATATCCCTAAAAAAAGCTTCAAAGTGCCTGATTTTAACCATCGTTATATACACCCGTCCATTTTCCTGTGACGTCTATTTGTCAACACAAACAAACATGGCGCATAGAACAGCAAGCTATAGCGACATTAGCTCGGATTCAGACTCGGATTTCAGCGGCATAAGCGATTCAACAGATTACGCATGCATTGAAACGGATGGTTGTAGTGTGGAGGCAGGTAGCGAAAACGAAATTGAAGAAGAAACTGAAGCTATTGAGCCATATCGGTTTGAACCGTATGCAAGCGAAACCGACGAAAACGACACGACAGCCAGCGACACGGGAGAAAGCGAGGACAAATTCGGCGATCGCCTTCTAACCAACAATTGGTATGTGTTTGTGTGGCATTAAAGGAAACTAACAACTATGAACTAGGTTTACAGCATATGAAATACATTTGGCAACAACATGCACTTTGAGAGTGCAGACAGCCCAATTTTCATCAATTAATATATTCTGTAGACATACCCTCATCCGCTCTCTTTTCCTGAAAGCTGATCTGTCCAGTTTTGGAGTTGATGTCAGCAGGCCAGGGAAGCTAGGGTCGATATTCTTCTCTTGATCATCTTCGGTGGCATAAGGGACGGTGTGAGCCAAGACATCCAGGGGGTTTAGCTCACTCGTCTGCGGGAACAAACTGCCGCCATTGCTTGCCGTGCTACCGAGGTTCTTTGTCCCTGAATTGCTCACACACTCCGGCAGATTCAATGGGGGTCTGGCGGCAGATTTCTTTGACTTTATCATTGGAAATGCATCTGCTTTGAGTGTCGCAGGATATCCAGACTTTCTTGCCATCTCTGTCGTAGCATAGCTTTTGTCGGTAAAGTGTGCGGAACAAACGTCCAATTTCTTGCCACTTTCGCATCTTTGGGCCACTGGTGCAACTTGAATCCGTCCCTGTTCGTGTTGTTACACCCTCCAACAACACACCGACGAGGCATGATGTCTCCAAGGTACGTAAAACAGTTGAAAAAACGAAAAATAACAGAGCTGATTTGACTCGGTGTTTGTAATGTGTTTGAGAAAATGGCGGATTGCTTCCCGATGTGACATCACAACGTGACGTCATCGCTCCGAGAGCGAATAATAGAAAGGCGTTTAATTCGCCAAAATTCACCCATTTAGAGTTCGGAAATCGGTTAAAAAAATATAAGATCTTTTTTCTGCAACATCATGGTATATATTGACGCTTACATAGGTCTGGTGATAATGTTCCCCTTTAATCACAAATGTCTCAAAGGGCTGCACAAGCCACAACGACATCCTCAGCTCAGGTGCCACATCAGGGCAAGAATAAACTCAACCCAATGGGAATAACAAGAAACCTTGGAAGGTACCGCAGATGTAGGGTTACCCCCTTGAGTGACCAATGCAATGGATAACCGATGGATACGGTTAATAATGTGTGTGTTGTCCTGAAGTCAATTGTTAATATTCTTTACATTATTACTTGATGATACTTTTGTATTAGTGACTGCAATGGGACGGCGTGGCGCAGTGGGAGAGTGGCCGTGCGCAACCTGAGGGTCCCTGGTTCAATCCCCACCTAGTACCAACCTCGTCATGTCCGTTGTGTCCTGAGCAAGACACTTCACCCTTGCTCCTGATGGGTGCTGGTTAGCGCCTTGCATGGCAGCTCTCTCCATCAGTGTGTGAATGTGTGTGTGAATGGGTAAATGTGGAAGTAGTGTCAAAGCGCTTTGAGTACCTTGAAGGTAGAAAAGCGCTATACAAGTACAACCCATTTATCATTTATAATTCTTTAATTTGGAGCTAAAGTTGTTTATATTTATTGTATGCTATAATCAGTAAACAGCAGTTAGATGATGTCACTTCCGCTAAATTACTTCCTGTTGGTTGACTTCTGGTATTCGTTCGAAAGTAAGTCATACATGTTGCGGTCTTCTGTAGCCACCCCACACAAAGCAGCGAAGAGGCAATGCCGTAAGTTTTCTTTAACAAGTTAACAACATATCAGACACGTTAAAAAAGTGTAATAGTGCCGATATGTTGAATAGAATTGTCGAATTAGATACAATGTGTTCAAGTCATTCAGGCAGACGGGAGTCTCCCTCTGCTGGACATTTTGGGACATTACAGTTACATTTTTGTATGTCATTGTAGACAAATATGTACAGAGGCAATAAGTGTGTTTGTGTCTCTTTGTTCTTTTCAGTTTTTCACCATCTTGTCTATGAAGAAAATGTCAAAAGTAAATGGTCAAGCTTACAACGGCGTTCTCTTCATTGACTCCGGTTTGGCTTGGTGTTGAGTCGTTGTTTCTACACGTCTCACGAGAACACTAAAATGTGAGTGCAGCCCATAGTGGGGCCAGCAGGGGATCATCTTGCATGTAGACAAGTCAGCAGCGCAGAGACATCACCAACTGATGCAAAAAGGAGTGGTTCACCCCGGGTCCCGACTTGGAAAAGCTATTGCTTCCTCCGTGGAAACTGATCTGTGGCCACCTGATAACCGATAGTAGAAAAGAGAGACGGCAGATCAACTGGTCTAAAAATGAGTTTTAAGATGGGACTAAAATGCTTCTACTGAGGTAGCATCTCTAACTGTTACCGATAGGGTATACCAGAGTACTGGAGCCCGAATAGAAAATGCTCCAAAGCTCGCAGACTTTTTTTTTGGCTCTGGGAATCACTAATAAGCCAGAGTTTTTAGGACGCAGATTTCTGGCCGAGACATATGGCACAATACAAGCAGCAAGATAACTTAAATAAATAATTCACGTGGCTATCGCCAAAGGGAGCAGTTAACATTACTTTGGTAGTGTTTTTGTGTTGAAGAAAATGTATATTTAGGTTTGAACACTTTGGTGCTTTCATTAAATGCATGACGACATTACACACAGGTTCCATTGTAAGTACAAATAGGCACCTTACACATTTGAATGATACAATTTCCCAGTACATGGAAATCGAGAGTTAGTAATATTTAGTACTTTTGTGTTCAAATTTTTAATAAATGTTAATTGTTTGAAATCCTTAAAAGATAAATATATAACACACACACATATATATATATATATATATATATATATATATATATATATATATATATATATATATAACATTTATCACTGAGCTGTGCTGTTCACTTGATATATTGTTTTCTTTAACTTCTGTGTCTCATTTTCAAGTACTGAACTGTACCGTATTATATAATACATTTTGCATGCAGGTGCAATTCCAAGACATTAGATGGTAGTAGAGTGAAGACTACGGTGTGTTGCCATAGTCAGGAAGTAGTCTTTGTCATTAAGTTGAATGTGCCAGTCTTTTCATTTCTTGAGTCCAACAAGTGTTTACACCGTAAGTATTGTATTTTTACACACCAGGTGTTCTATTGTAACATGAATCTTCGTTGTAGTTTTGATTGCCAGTTTTGTAGGTGGTAAAATCTCCATGTAAAATCGCCAATGCTAATCAGTAGAATATGTATGGCATATCCAATGTAAATTAGCCAACAAACTAGCTTGAAAAGTGGAGCCTTACTTTTGAGCGTTTTCTATCAGGCATTAATTTCCTAAAACGAAGATGAGACTCAGCACATAATTATTTGAGCTATCTCTAGCGGAATAAAAGAAAAATCACAAAAATCTTCCGTAATCAGTTGTTCTTTTCACGAAACTCCACCCATAACTTTTTTGTTTGTTATTTTGCTAACTGACTGACAGACTAATGATAATAAAGCTTTTGCACATACGTGAATGTTTCTTCTGATCGCTAACAATCTAAAAATAAATAATTGGTGAATTTTGTTAGTTGCTGTGGTAGAACTCAGGTTAATATTCTCATGCTTTTATTTTGAAACTTATTCTGCACTGAACAGGATGTCTTAGGGACTCTTACATTATCAAGAAATTATTTAGATTAAATGGCCATAGTACATCATTTGAAATTTGACTTTGCAGGACGAAAACTGTGCATCACTTTTGTATTTCAATCTGGGGTTTGAATGGGAGCAGCTGATATTTCATTCTAAACAAGTAAGCCTACTTAAATTCAAGTAGAAAGTAGGTTAATTTAAATAATATTGTGTTGTTTTGTCATTGTCAAGTTAAAAGTCATACTACTAGAATCCTGTAATTACAGAACAGTAAAATGTACCTCCGTCATTTTTCCATTATTCATAATAGTTACATTACATTTTTGGAAAACTAGCATTTGTAGATGCAGTTTGTAGAGTAAACCTCTCAAGTACAAACCCCAAAACCAGTGAAGTTCGCAGTTGTGTATATCATGGTAAATAAAAAAAGAATACAATGAATTGCAAATCCTTTTCAACCTATATTCAATTGAATAGACTGCAAAGACAAGATACTTAACGTTCGAACTGGAAAACTTTATTTTTTGCAAATATTAGCTCACTTGGAATTTGATGCCTGCAACATGTTTCAAATAAGCTGGCACAAGTGGCAAAAAAGACTGAGAAAGTTGAGGAATGCACATCAAACACTTATTTGGAACATCCCACAGGTGAACAGGCTAATTGGGAACAGGTGGGTGCCATGATTGGGTATAAAAGCATCTTCCATGAAATGCTCAGTCATTCACAAACAAGGAAGGGGCGAGAGTCACCACTTTGTAAATAAAAGCGTGAGCAAATTATTGAACAGTTTAAGAACAACATTTCTCAACCAGCTATAGCAAAGAATTTAAGGATTTAACCACCTCCGGTCCGTAATACCATCAAAAGGTTCAGAGAATCTGGAGAAATCACTGCATGTAAGCAATGTTATTACGGACCTTCGATCCCCCAGGCGGTACTGCATCAAAAACCGACATCAGTGTGGAAAGTATATCACCACATGGGCTCAGGAACACTTCAGAAAAACCACTGTCTGTAACTATAGTTCGTTGCTACATCCGTAAGTGCAAGTTAAAACTCTACTATGCAAAGCGAAAGCCATTTATCAACAACACCCAGAAATGCTGCCGGCTTTGCTGGGCCCAAGCTCATCTAAGATGGACGGATGCAAAGTGGAAAAGTCTTCTGTGGTCTGACGAGTCCACATTTCAAATTGTTTTTGGAAACTGTGGACGTCGTGTCCTCCGGAACAAAGAGGAAAAGAACCATCCGTACTGTTATAGGTGCAAAGTTGAAAAGCCAGCATCTGTGATGGTATGGGGGTGTATTAGTGCCCAAGACATGGGCAACTTACACATCTGTGAAGGTACAATTAATGCTGAAAGGTACATACAGGTTTTGGAGCAACATATGTTGCCATCCAAGCAACGTTATCATGGACGCCCCTGCTTATTTCAGCAAGACAATGCCATGCCACATGTTACAACAGCGTGGCTTCATAGTAAAAGAGTGCGGGTACTAGACTGGCCTGCCTGTAGTCCAGACCTGTCTACCATTGAAAATGTGTGGCGCAATATGGAGCCTAAAATAGCACAACAGAGACCCCGGACTGTTGAGCAACTTAAGCTGTACATCAAGCAATAATGGGAAATAGTTCCACCTAAAAAGCTTAAAAAATTGGTCTCCTCAGTTCCCAAACGTTTACTGAGTGTTGTTAGAAGGAAAGGCCATGTAACACAGTGGTAACAATGCCCCTGTGCCAACTTTTTTGCAATGTGTTGCTGCCATTAAATTCTAAGTTAATGATTATTTGCAAAAAAAATATTAAGTTTCTCAGTTCGAACATTAAATATATTGTCTTTGCAGTCTTTTCAACTGAATACCGTATTTTCCGCACTATAAGGCGCACCTAAAAACCACAAATTTTCTCAAAAGCTGACAGTGCGCCTTATAACCCGGTGCGCTTTATATATGGATAAATATTAAGATTAATTTTCATAAAGTTTCGGTCTCGCAACTTCGGTAAACAGCCGCCATCTTTTTTCCCCGTAGAAGAAGCGCGCGGTGCATGCTGGGATATGTGACGTTTCATTTCCATTTGTGTGTTTATGTAAAGACCCCAAAATGGCTCCTATTAAGTGTGTTGTCTGTCTAATTATAAATAATGCAGACGAGGCGTGTTAACTGAGTTCTCAACGTTTACTCACAGCGTGCTCATAACCACATTCTAACTTCCAGCATACAACGCTTCTCAGGGCTACCGCGCATGCTCGTCACTATCGTTGCATGCTGGGTAGTGTAGTTGTTATATTTGCTAGCTCATAACATCACATTAAGAGACACGCTTACGCGCTTAATTCAATACTCGCCGTCATTCCGGGTGGATTGACAAAAGACCTCCAGCCGCTAGATATTGGTGTCAACAGGGCATTCGAAGCTAGACTGCTAACTGCGTGGGAACAGTGGATGACAGAAGGCGAACACACGTGACGTTCACCAAGACAGGGAGTCAGGGAGACAGCGCCAGACGACATTTTGGATCCCACATTCGCCCAACTTTTCAATTCGGACAACGAAGGAGAATAATTCGAGGGATTTATGAATGAAGAATAACTTCAGAAAGTGAGCGTTATGTTTATTTTGTGTGTTGTGACATTAACGTTCGAGCAACATTATGTTGCTATTGCTCTGCACTATTTTAAATTTTACTATGTTTGTGATTGCACATTTGCGTACATTTTGGGAGTGAACAGAGTTGTTAGAACGCTGGTTTTTAATATATTATTAAAGTTTGACTGACCTATCTGACTGTTTTTTTTGACATTCCTTTAGCGCAGTTAGATGCGGCTTACAACACCGGGCGGCTTATAGGTGGACAAAGTTTTGAAATATGCCGTTCATTGAAGGCGCGGCTTTTAACCCAGGGCGCCTTATGGTGCGGAAAATACGGTACATGTTGAAAAGGATTTGCAAATCATTGTATTTTGTTTTTATTTACGAATTATACAACGTGCCAACTTCACTGGTTTTGGGTTTTGTAAATGCAATATCATAATTCCTGAATCTCTAACATCAAATCTTTTCATCTCACTACACCTGGTTGCCTATAAAAAAGTGCTGATCCTTCTCTCTCCATCTCCTCATCTCCAGACCTCCCCTCCGTCTCTACATCTCCTCGCTCAAGGGAGTATTTCTTTAAGCTCTCTCTTTTCTCATCTTCTCTCAGGAAACTCTGACTTTGGGGCTTTCAATGAAATCTCAGATTCTTTGCCGCTGTGAGAAACCACAGCTTCGATTACACAAAATGAAGCACCACACACAACCCTGGACAAATGAAAGTGTTTTCAATAATTACTTATTATATGTGTTTAGTGAATCAGAAACATCTGCGGCGACTTTGACTAAAAGAACCCCAAAGCATTCCTAAAATAGGAGTGACGCACGCAGGCTCTGAGATTCTCTCTCTCTCTCTCGCTCGTGTGCAGACATACACACAAACTGGAAAGCTACACTGCACCATTGTCAAGACGGGTCTATTTGCAGCCTGTTTTTTTAGCTGGCCACAGCTGCGGAAATGAATATCAAATGTGCTTCTACCCCCATAAATCAAAACCTTTTGCCATGTTCTGACTTTCTCCCCCCATTTAAAGTCAATTCACATGGGCGGTGTGCATTACACTTATGCCTGATGGCTTAACTCTTTCTTCTGGAATAGTCACTGAGGAGTTTTAAGGAGTTGAAGGTCAAGAAGACACAGAGTTTCATCAAAGCTTGTGCTGCATGTACAGGCGTTTCATGGTGTAACATGAATTATGTATGATGGCAGAAACGTTTGAATAGAAGAGAAGAGGTTGGGATACAAACGATAGTGTTGATCATTCAATGTCCTATGCCACTAAAACTGATGTGTTTTAAATGTGAGTTTTTATCATTTTAGACTAACTGTCATTATGGCCTGGTCCCACTTGCCTTTCAGACAAAAAATGCGACCTTACTATAATGGCAACCAGTGGAGAGCAGAACAAAAACCTCAGCAACTTGGCCGCCCAACCACGGGTTTCTGAAAGCCCACAAGTCAAATGGCTTTCCATGCATGTTGTGGAGTTCCAGAACAACTCTGTTTGGGACCAAACAGTTTGACTGTAGTCTAACAGTCCAGTTTCGGTCCCCTCTAGGGCTTATTGCATTAACTCAGTCCCCAATAATAATAATACACTTGGGAGACTATCTATGCATCCGTTTTCTACAGTTTATCTTGTTAGCTAACTTTGAGTGAAAGGCGGACTTCACTCTGGACAACCATTCAGTCTGTCAATGAGAGGGACTGAACCCATGCTGCCTGTACAATCAGGCTAGTCAACCTCTAGTCCAGGGCTATTCAACTGGCCACCCCACGGCCAAATCCAGCGTTCCTCAAGGCAGCCTTTTGAGTCCTCTCCTTTTTGGCAGCTACACATTTTTTTCATAACTAAGGTGTTACTATAACTTGTTTATTTCAGATGCGGCCAGTAGTCATTTGGTCAACTTCTTTAGTTATAGTAGTAGTGTTTCTCAAGGTTCCACTTTAGGCCCTTTTTTTTCATCATTTGGGCTATTCATTTGGTGGCCCACAAGTTCAGTTCAATAAACTTAAAACACTAGAGTGTTGTCATAGAGATGATTCGTGATTTAGGGCTATATAAGTAAACATTGATTGATTGATTCATTGATATTTGACTAGCTTTTTTACAGAAGGTCCTTAAACACAGCAAAGCTCTCCTGTAGTAACTAAATAAGTAGACCAAAATCGAAAGTCTATTGTAGAAGAATTTGGTTCTCAGGAATATACAAAATAAGACTAATAGTGAAGGGAGAAGATCGGTCCTTAGCTTCCTGGAAATGTGCGCCCCATACCAATTTAGTTCAAAATATCCCTGCACTCGACCATCAGTGACTTGGGAGACCTTGTGTGCTAAGTGACCATGAAGGACATTGGTCACGTTGACCACAATGCAAAATGTACAATTTATGCAAACAGTCACCATTTAAAACCTTTATTAACTGTACAAAATATGTTAAATAACATTTTAGCTTTCATAAATAAGCCTTTTTCCACCAAAAGTTGAGGAACTTTAAGTTCCTGTAGACATGTCTGGTTTGTGTTTCCACCTCATTTCACAGTTCACGGTAGTTTATACAAATCAGGCTGATGACGTATGGTGGAGTGGGACTGTATATTTCTTTTTTTTTTTTTTGTATATTTCTACACTGAGACCATATAAATAAACAGACAAAATTATATCATATTTATTTTTCTAAAGTGTAAGAAAATGAAATACAAACTTATAATTATCAAAATGATATGATTTAAAAACAAAATGTACCGAATTTTACATACAAATTCAGGCTTTTGTCCTCAGTGTCCACCCTTCAGAAAGTTGTCTCCTCAGTATATGATGAATTCATGATGGTCAGGCAACTGCTTATGGTCCCTTATCGTCTATTTCAGCTGTATATAACGATATATAAAGAAGAAATGTCAGTGTTTATCCCTCGGCAACAACATAAACGCATCAGATTTAGCATTAGCCTGTTATCATTAGCATTTGTTTATTTGGGTTGAGACAAATACCTACACAAATGGCATGTCACTGACTACTTTTACAGGATGTAACAAAGTAAATAGTAAATATTTGATGTGATTTACTGTCTTTCCACTCGTTCTTCATTTCACATTTCCATTCAAATCACAAGGTTGTAGTCCAAGTGAGAAGCTCGCCTCGTGGCTTCAAAGTCCGACTGAATACTTTTTATTCCTCCGTAAATATGTTTAGAAGAGTCTGTCTACTTCTCGTAGTTTAGAACACTGCAAGATACTTCTACTAATCAGTGTTCTTCTGCACACAAGATGCCCCAAAACGTTCCTGGAAGTCAAACAATCCTTTAGTTCTTTTTTCTCTCCATTGTCAAGTATGTTGCAAAAGAAATACACAATGAATAAGAAATAAACAAGTCATCTCGCATACTGTAATGGCAATCATTATGTTCGAATACAAAGTTTTTGGGAACGCCCCCAACTGCGTTCAACCAATCAGCACAACTCGCCCCTTAAAGGTTCTTGGGAAACGTCCGAAAGTCCTACCTCGCTACTAGGAACTACAAATAGTTCAAGTAGAACTAAATCTACCCGGTCAGTTTTTAGTGGTAACTTTACTCTAGTAAATGGGAAAGTTTCTGTAAAGTTTCCAACGATGGGGTAAAAGGCCTTTTGTCATACGGGTTAGTGCAGTAGAGTGATGGAAGCTGACTGTTACTGATACGCATGTGGTTCTGACTATTGTCTCTCATCCCTCTGTCGACAACCCCTCTGTTTTCTTTCCTCTCTGTTACCATCTGTCCCTTTTCCCTGTCTCTCAATCTTAACCCAACTGATTGAGAGAAGCAACCACCCCACACAGCCTGGGTTCTCTACGAGGTTTCTTGTCGAAGGGGAGATTTTCCTTGCCAAGTGCTTGCTCATCAAATCAAATCAAATCAACTTTATTTATAAAGCACATTTAAAATTTACCACAGGGGTAGCCAAAGTGCTGTACAATGAGCAGGTTAAAAGATAAAACGAGTACCGATCAAACACAACACAACACAAACAGAACATGATAAAAAATAAATAATTAAAATAGAATTAATAAAAACATAAAAACATAAAAACAGGATCACAGCAGGTGTATTATGGGGCGCCATTGCAGGATGGATATCACTCAGTGTTAAAAGCCATGGAATAAAAGTATGTTTTTAAGAGAGATTTAAAAACAGGAAGAGAGGAGGCTTGTCTAACACTCAGGGGTAGGTCGTTCCAGAGCTTGGGAGCAGCAACGGCGAAAGCTCTGTCACCTCTAAGCTTCAGCCTTGTGTCAGGGACCGTCAACAGCAGCTGATCGGCTGATCTTAAGGATCGGGTGGGGCAGTAAGGCTGAAGGAGGTCGGAGAGATAGGTTGGCGCGAGGTTGTTTAGACATTTAAAAACAAATAAAAGGAGTTTAAAATGTATTCGGTAACGCACAGGGAGCCAGTGAAGGGACGCTAAAATAGGGGTGATGTGCTCACGTCTGCGGGTCTGTGTTAGCAGACGAGCAGCAGAGTTCTGCACGAGGTGCAGGCGGGCGAGGGAGGCCTGGCTAATGCCAACATACAGGGCATTACAGTAATCAAGACGAGTCGAGATAAAAGCGTGGATTAATTTCTCAAGATCATGTCTTGATAGAAGCGGTTTCACTTTCGCTATTTGGCGTAATTGATAAAAGCTTTTTTGAACGACGCTGCTGATTTGTTTTTCGAATTTAAAATCTGAGTCAAACTTTACCCCCAGGTTTGTGACAGAGTCGCTGAGATACGGGGTCAGAGTGCCGAGGTCAACGTTGGGGGAGGGAGAGCGACTTGGACCGAACAACATAACTTCTGTTTTGTCTTCATTTAGGCTCAGGAAGTTAGCTGAAAGCCAGACTTTGATGTCGTGCAGGCAGTCAATAAGACTTTGAACCGTGTTATTTTGTGCCATGGGAAAATAAATCTGGCAATCATCGGCATAAAAATGAAATGCAATACTGTACTTCCTAAAAATAGAACCAAGGGGGAGAAGGTAAAGCGCAAATAAAATTGGGGCAAGGATTGAACCCTGGGGGACCCCATGTGGTAAAGGAGCTGTGGACGACATAAAACTGTCTACTTTTACACAAAAACTCCTGTCGGTTAGGTACGACCGGAACCAGTTGAGGGCGGCGCCCTTAATGCCCACACAGTTCTCAAGACGAGTGATTAAGGTGGCGTGGTCGACGGTGTCGAACGCAGCAGACAGATCTAAAAGCACCAGGACAACATATTTACCAGAATCAGTGGACAGGAGGATATCGTTAAAAACTTTTAGAAGCGCTGACTCTGTGCTGTGGAGGGCTTTAAAACCGGACTGGAACAGCTCAGTGATACCATTATCCTCTAAGAAGGGCAGCAACTGACTGTAGACAACCTTCTCTAATATTTTGGAAATGTATGGAAGATTAGAGATAGGTCTGAAGTTAGAGAGGAGAGAGGGGTCGAGGCTGGGTTTTTTAAGTAGAGGTCGTACCACTGCATGTTTAAACTCTACTGGAACTATTCCAGAAGAGAGGCTACTATTGATAATGTTAAGGACACTTGATCCAATAGTAGCAAGTACCTCCTTAAACAGGCGAGGTGGGAGGGCATCTGCAGGAGAACCAGAGGGCTTCATATGACTAACTGTGTCACTTAAAAAAGAAAAGGACACCGGCTCAAACTGATGGAAAACAGAAGAGAAATGCAGGGGAACAGAAGGGTCATATGAAGGCTGAGATAGACTGGCTCTAGTTGACACAATTTTGTCAGTGAAAAAATGGAGACAATTTTCACAGAATTCAAAAGAAGCATCAAAACCAGCAGATTTGGGAGCATCAATGACAGTGTTAATAGTTTTAAACAGAACTCTGGGGTTGTTACAGTTAGAAGATATAATCTGAGATAGATATATATTCATTTCTGCTTTTACAGTCATCTGAAAGGAAAACAGGCTTTCTTTAAAAATGGCAAAGGACACATGCAGCCTGTCTTTTTTCCATTTTCTCTCTGCTCTTCTACATACGCGCCTGGCAGCCCGAGTGACGTCATTCAACCAGGGTTGAGGCGTAGCTTTAGCGCGGCGGCATTTGAAAGGCGCGATCGTGTCCAGTGTTTGTGAACAGATAGAGTTGAACCCAGAAACCAACTCTTCAGTATTCAGACACACAGATGCTGCAGAATTATCATCACAAAGAGTCAAAAAAATAGAGGAGAACCGAGCAGGAGACGAATAATTAAACATGCGAGAGCGTTGGGGCGGTGCGCACAATTTAACTGGACACTGCGTGGCAATATCAAACAGGATCGGCATGTGATCAGAGAACACAGCGTCGCAAATGTCCAAATTAAAAACACACAAACCATACGAGAGCACTAAATCGAGTGTATGCCCGCGTTCATGTGTAGAACCACACACAGACTGTACAAAGTTAAATGAGTTGATTATATTCAGGAAGCTCCTGGAAAGCGGCTCATCTGGACAGCAGGTGTGAATATTAAAATCACCCACAATAAGGACACGATCATATTTGGGCAGGATTTCAGCCAGAAATTCAGAAAAGTCAGTTATAAAGTCTTTGTGGTACTTGGGTGGTCGATAGATGACGGCACACAGGACGACATCAGAAAGACCCAGTTCAAACATGCACAGTTCGAAGCTTGAAAAGGAGGATTGTAGGCGGATCTGACGGCATTTAAAGTCATTTTTAAAAACGACTGCTAATCCTCCTCCTTTTCGACCGGACGGCCGTGGGGAATTAAAGTAGGAACACTCCGAAGGCAGAAGTTCATTAAGAGGGGCGGACTCACCGGCTCTCAGCCATGTCTCCGTCACACAGAGGAAGTCCAGTCCGCGGGAAGTGAAGAAATCCTTCAGGATAAAAGTTTTGTTTGTCAAAGATCTTGCGTTCACAAGACCGAACCTGGCGGGGGCCAGCACGTCCAAGGCCGCAATTAATCCGGGTGGGGCCCGACACACAGCCCGCAGGTGGCGGTGATCCACCCCGCGCCTCCGGGGGCGGGGACAGCAGGAGCGACGACGGCAAGCTTCTTCCTCCAAACCAACGATAGGAACCAACCAGGAGCCGATCGGATCGAGCGAGCGTGGGTGCAGGAGGAGACCGGATACCGCACCATTCATCCTTCGGGGAGCCACGGGAAGCCGGGCCAGGAGTGCCCTAACTTTCACCAGCTGGCCGCCACGTTTACCGCGGCGCCGGAGACGCTTCCGCCGGGGGAGAGGAGCCAGGGGGCGGGAAAGGAAGGCAGGAATCCGGCCAGGTGAAAAAGCTGACTGGGATGTCGAAAAACCAACGTCGAAGTTGATCATATCAGTGGGAGAGGGGCAAAGATCCAACAGTGTTTGGCGGTCATACACAAGCAGTGAGCTGACAGAGACGAAAATAGACGCAAAAAACACAAAAACGAACAGAGCTGACAGCGAGAGACGGCAGGCCAAAGCACATACTGGCGCCATCTTGCATACTGTGGAGTTCAGTTGGTTCAAGGCACCAACTAGTGGTGGGTATAAGGAAATGCAAAGGCAAGTTAGAGACAATTCCCCCACATTTGCGGTCCCCTCCTAGGTTTCTCATTATATCCCATTGGGTTGAGTTTTTGCCCTGATGTGTGATCTGAGCCGAGGATGTCGTTATGGCTTGAGCAGCCCTTTGAGACACTTGTGATTAAGGGCTATGTAAATAAACTTTGAGTGATTGATTTTATACGTTTAAAACGCCCTACAGACAGACAAGTCGTACGCTGCAGAAATGTCGCAAAAGTCTCGCGTAAAAAGACAATCAATCAAGGTTTCCTGCTTCACACACATCTATATACGCATACACACATTTTTTTCCCCAACACACTCAGATCGAAATACGGACAGACAGATATTTTTTACACACTAACAAATCATAACACAGACAGACAATTTATAGCACACGCATGGATCTGATTACACACACAGAGTGATATACAGAAACACGTGTATTGGATTACACACACACAGATTGAGATACACATTTGCACATAATTAGCTAAAATGATACTTCAATACTGATTACCTCAATTGTGCTGGATTCAAACAGTGTGGGGACAACATTTCTAATAGTTATTTAAACCACTATGACAATCACAAAAGTGAGTGAGTGTGTGGATCTGTGTGTACGCAGGTGGAGGAGGGTGTACGCAAAGCGCCGGAGGTCCTGGACCGAGGTTTACCTCTGCTTTTCTGGGATTAGTAGGGATCCAACTCTGTCCAAACCTTATCCTGACCTATTAGCCAGGCCAAACCAACACACACACTCCAGATCAAGCTGTGGGACAATAGACATGGCAGCCTGTTGATTCAACAGGTCTGGATGCCTGTTAAAGAGGGATTGAGGTTGCCTGCTTTGATGTCCAAACGTAAGGGAGGGCGAGCAAGGGGAGAATCATTGAAGTAGGACAGGGAGGGGCTAGGAGGGTCACATAAGGCTGTGTATGTTTGGCACAGTGGAATGTGAGGTGGGAAAAAGGGACATGCAGCAGGGGACATCTCTGTAATACCAGACCTAATCTACAATGAAGGCACAGAGTGCAGACACACGTAGAACCAGACAGAAGGTAGACATGGGGGGGACGCAGTTGTCATTGTTTGTATATGCTCCGAATCATCCCATTGGAAATCTTAGGGCATAATTTATATTTTGATCCAAGTTGCTGATCATGATAGGCTTTTGAAAATGTATTTAGTTTGTTTGAATGTGATTATAAAGATTGGAATTTTACAGAGCACAATAAGAGAGAGTAGGCCTACTGTAGTTTTCCTGGTATGTAGCATGCCGCAGGGGCAGTTTAGATCGGAAAGTCAAAAAACATGTGTCTCACACGTCACTTTTCATAAAAGCTTAAAGAAAAAAATATTAAAAATCAGTACAGGTGGTCCTTGTGTTACGACCTTCTGTGTAACGATGGTATGAACGCGCTACCATAACCATTAATACTGTCCAAATAAAAGTGAATGGTGAGTGTTATATATTATGAATATTAATATCTCTCTCGACCTTGCATTGTCCATTTCAGTGTGCAAGACAACCACAGATACAAAAGTAAGGAATTGTATAGAATTTTTGGTTACAGTTTCATATGATTTATACCATCATTATATAAATGTGTTATTATATGTTTTCAATGTTTATCTATTGGTATTAGCTTGTACAGACGCATTCATTTGGCTCGTTAGATAAACTTATTTTATCGGGCACTGTCACATGACTCTGTTTCACCAATCCAACATAAACACTAATGGCAATTTACTCCATTTCACCAATCAATCGGTGCCTGGCAGTCACATGACCGCGCTCATACTATGCACTGTAAAAAGTGACATTACATAAGACAAGGCAGCGAAACTCTTCAATATTTACTTACTAACTAGAAAAAATAACATTTACATCATGCGCTGTTATCTGTGTCAGTAGAATGGCCCTGTGATGAGGTGGCGACTTGTCCAGGGTGTACCCCGCCTTCCGCCCGATTGCAGCTGAGATAGGCTCCAGCGCCCCCCGCAACCCCGAGGGGATTTAAGCGGCAGAAAATGGATGGATGGATGGATGTTGCGGTAAGTTCTAGATTTATTTTGTTTTTGCCAACAGTTGCTCTGTTATAATGTAATAAGGGACTGTAAAATATGCATCATTTGTAGTACATGCGATAGTAGGGTCTCTCACACGCACACACTTACACACCATCTACAGTATGTAGAGTAAGTACCATTAAAAAATAGCTACTAAGTAAATTTAAATGTTACTCGCCGGTTACTAAGTATTTGAGTAGTTTTTCACAAAATACTTCATTACTTGGTCTTCCTCAAGTAAATATTTGGAGTACTACTTTTCATTTTTACTTGAGTGACATTACTCTAAAGTAATAGTACTCTTAATTGAGTACAGTTTTTGGCTGTTATTTGCACCTCTGAACTCATATTTCTTATTAGATAGTTTAGGTCTATATACTGAAAAAATGCTGAACTTTGAAAACGCAGCGCAACTAAAACACTACAAAGGAATGTGCTTGCATGTGTGCCACTCAAGATAGGGAACTTGATAACACTTCTCCCGCAAATTACACATAACTCAAATATATAAGCCAATTAGAGGTTTAAAAAAATGCTATGAAAGCCATTCCAAAGCCGGCAGTTTTTGTAGCTGACCAATGTTGCCCTTGTAAGATGCAATTGCTATGCATGGAAATATTCAATAAATGTCCTTTAAAGGGGTCCTATGATGCAAAACCAACTGTTCTTACCGACTTGTTTTTTTTTTGTTTTTGAGATCACCATAAGTCCCGAAAATTAGAAATCAAATCATGGAGGCATGGCTGCAATATAAATAAAGTTGGTATGGTATATACCAGGGGTCGGGAACCTTTTTGGCTGAGAGAGCCATGAAAGCCAAATATTTAAAAATGTATTTCCGTGAGAGCCATATAATACTTTTTAACACTGAATACAACTAGATGCGTGCATTTTTAAGTAAGACCAACATTTTTAGACTATAATAAGTCTCCTATTCTTTTTAATAACAATGTTATTCTGAAGCTAACCAATAATAAATAAAATACTTCTTACCATTAATGCGACTTCTTGAACAGGTGCGGTAGAAAACGGATGGATGGATTAAAATACATGAGAATGTTTAATATTTTGAACGTTATTTTTAACACTGTGATTACCAGCTGAATTATTCATTACTTATCGTGTTAAGCAATGTCAGCTAAGATTTATCTGAGAGCCAGATGCGGTCATCAAAAGACCCACATCTGGCTCTAGAGCCATAGGTTCCCTACCCCTGGTATATACTGTATATAAAACAAGTTTGCCTTCTTTCATACTTCTTTCAACAAGCCGATCGGAATTTGAAACTTTAGTGATGATTGACCAAAGCACCACCATTACATCCTATGTAGACATACTTGCCAACCCTCCCGGATTTTCCGGGAGACTCCCGAAATTCAGCGCCTCTCCCGAAAACCTCCCGGGACAAATTTTCTCCCGAAATTCAGGCGGAGCTGGAGGCCACACCCCCTCCAGCTCCACGCGGACCTGAGTGACGTGTCGACAGCCTGTTCTCACGTCCGCTTTCCCACAATATAAACAGCGTGCCTGCCCAATCACGTTATAACTGTAGAATGATGGAGGGCGAGTTCTTGGTTTCTTATGTGGGTTTATTGTTAGGCAGTTTCATTAACGTCCTCCCAGCGCGGTAACAACCCACAACAACAGCAGTCACGTTTTCGTCTACCGTAAAGCAGTTTGTCTGCCGTAAACAGCAATGTTGTGACACTCTTAAACAGGACAATACTGCCATCTACTGTACATGCATATGTGACAATAACATCTAGGGATTTTAGAGAGTGCAGTGCACAACTGCGCACACAACAAGGAGACGAAGCAGAAGGACGAGGAAGATACAGCCGTGGCGACGCCGACGACTAGTAAGATGAAGAAATACGCTTGTAAGTTCCAAACCGCAGCTGCGATTGGACCTGGATAGCCTCCGGGAAGAAGTAGTGGAGTACAAAGTGCTTGGCAGTGAAGATCTTCCTCAGGAAGCAAAGATTGACCGGTTTTGGGCCATGCTAGGGAGAGATGGAAGATTCCAGACTCTCGTGCAATTGATGAAAGCACTTTTGTGCGTGCCACACAGCAATGCATCATCAGAGAGGGTGTTCAGCATGGTTAGAAAAATAGTGACAGAGAATAGAACAAGGATGGACAATTCAACCCTTAACTC
Organism: Nerophis lumbriciformis; assembly: GCF_033978685.3. Lineage (NCBI taxonomy): Eukaryota > Metazoa > Chordata > Actinopteri > Syngnathiformes > Syngnathidae > Nerophis > Nerophis lumbriciformis. The sequence goes on along the minus strand of NC_084549.2, from coordinate 41,732,444 downwards.
AACAATGAGTAGATGAGTGTTATGTGTGTGTATATGTGTAAATAAATGAACACTGAAATTCAAGTATTTCTCTTATTTATATATATATATTATATATATATATATATATATATATATAATTAAAAAAAAAAAAAAAAAAAAAAAAAAAAAATATATATATATATATATATATATATATATAGATATAGCTAGAATTCACTGAAAGTCAAGTATTTCTTATATATATATATATATATATATATATATATATATATATATATATATATATATGAAATACTTGACTTGGTGAATTCTAGCTGTAATTATACTCCTCACCTCTAAACCACGCCCCCCCCCCCCGCAACTCCCAAAATCGGAGGTCTCAAGGTTGGCAAGTATGTATGTAGACCACAACAGTGTTTTAAATGTAGAAACAGATTATAATATGACCCATTTAAGTGTTGTAAACAGCTTCAGTGTAGTTGCTCTGTGTAGCTGTTGTATTAGTCTCTCTCTAGACTCTGATTAATAATCTATTTGCTAATGTACTGTTCATAGCTGGTTACGCTGCGCTGTAACGTGGTTCCAGCAGAGTAAAAAAGTACAGAACACTTACTGTGAGGGATGGAAATTCCCAGTGTATTCATTCCTTGGAATCGCTTGTCAATGTTTCAAACGATTGCCTTAACGATGCCACGGATGGGAATGACTTCATTAAGCAACGAGTGTAGGGACGTCAGACAGAAAAATGGCGGCGCCCAGGCGGACCAAACGCTCTAAAATTTAATTTTACAAGAAAAGATTGCAACAGCGTGACTTGTATTAATTGCAAGATTGCTAGTTCATCAAGAGGAGGACATACGAGCAATAAGCTGAAACATTTGAACTCACTGCATGCAACAGCTATAAATGAAAGCCACATTTTTTTAACCGCGCTGATCTCATCCCAGCAGCGGTAACGCTGGCACGTCATCTGCCGTAAATACAACAGGTACTAACTAACACCCCCTATCATGTTAGCTCTGTTATTTGCTAAATTTAAATGAATGCATTCTCATTTACATGAGCCAGACGAAAGACTACTTATTACTGGCTCCGAGGCGAGCAGTAAGTACGAGCTCCAGATCATGTCTGCCGCCGGGCACTGTAGCGTCTCCAGTCACTACAGCAGGGAAGAGTACAAACAGTGAATACATTTGTGGTCAAAAGCTTGAACCCATTTGCCACAGTGCTCCTGATTTTCAATAGGTGGATGTTCAATTGAGTCAGAGAAAAGCAAGTTTTCCTGCTACCACATTTTAACTCAGTCATTTCCATTGTTCAGGTTAAACATTATTCAGGTGAAACTCATAAAAGTAGAATATGTTGTAAAAGTCAATTAATGTCAGCAATTAACTTCAAATGTGAAACTAATATGTGATATACATATTAGTACATCATTATATATTATATACACGCAAAGTGAGATAAGACATGCTTGTATTTATTATAATTTTGATGATCATGGTTTACAGTTTTTGAAGACCCCACAATTTCAATTCAAGGTTTTCATAGTCTGTAAAATGTTATCAAAAGAAATCTTGAAATAGCTTGAGATGCATATTATGTATATGATAGTTTCATCTTGTAAATCTAAACACACCATTGTAATATTTTCAGTTTCACCAGTATGTTTTCTAGGGATATGAGAAAAGATTATTAAGTTTTGAAAATGTTACATTCTTGCTTAATTTTCACATATATTTTATTTTGTTAAATTCAACAGAATAATATTTATATTTTTAATATTTATTTCCAAAAGTTATTTTTTTCTCTGCTATGCTCCTCCTGAAACCCTACTGTTGATTTTGTAATCAATCAATCAATCAATCTTTATTTATATAGCCCTACATCACAAGTGTCTCAAAGAGCTGCACAAGCCACAACGACATCCTCGGTACAAAGCCCACATACGGGCAAGGAAAAACTCACCCCAGTGGGACGTCGATGTGAATGACTATGCGAAACCTTAGAGAGGACCGCATATGTGGGTAACCCCCCCCCTCTAGGGGAGACCGAAAGCAATGGATGTCGAGTGGGTCTGACATAATATTGTGAGAGTCCAGTCCATAGTGGATCCAACATAATAGTAAGAGTCCAGTCCATAGTGGGGCCAGCAGGACACCATCCCGAGCGGAGACGGGTCAGCAGCGCAGAGATGTTCCCAGCCGATGCACAGGCGAGCGGTCCACCCCGGGTCCCGACTCTGGACAGCCAGCAATTCATCCATGGCCACCGGACCTGTGCCCCCCCCTCAAGGAAAAGGGGAGCAGAGGAGAAAAGAAAAGAAACGGCAGATCAACTGGTCTAACAGGGGGGCTATTTAAAGGCTAGAGTATACAAATGAGTTTTAAGATGGGACTTAAATGCTTCTACTGAGGTAGCATCTCTAATTGTTACCGGGAGGGCATTCCATAGTACTGGAGCCCGAATAGAAAACGCTCTATAGCCCGCAGACTTTTTTTGGGCTCTGGGAATCACTAATAAGCCGGAGTTCTTTGAACGCAGATTTCTTGCCGGGACATATGGTACAATGCAATCGACAAGATAGGACGGAGCTAGACCGTGTAGTATTTTATACGTAAGTAGTAAAACCTTAAAGTCACATCTTAAGTGCACAGGAAGCCAGTGCAGGTGAGCCAGTATAGGCGTAATATGATCAAACTTTCTTGTTCTTGTCAAAAGTCTAGCAGCCGCATTTTGTACCAACTGTAATTTTTTAATGCTAGACATAGGGAGACCCGAAAATAATACGTTACAGTAGTCGAGATGAGACGTAACGAACGCATGAATAATGATCTCAGCGTCGCTAGTGGATAAAATAGAACGAATTTTAGCGATATTACGGAGATGAAAGAAGGCCGTTTTAGTAACACTCTTAATGTGTGATTCAAACGAGAGAGTTGGGTCGAAGATAATACCCAGATTCTTTACTGATTCGCCTTGTGTAATTGTTTGGTTGTCAAATGTTAAGGTGGTATTATTAAATAAATGTCGGTGTTTAGCAGGACCGATAATCAGCATTTCCGTTTTCTTGGCGTTGAGTTGCAAGAAGTTAGCGGACATCCATTGTTTAATTTCATTAAGACACGCCTCCAGCTGACTACAATCCGGCGTGTTGGTCAGCTTTAGGGGCATGTAGAGTTGGGTGTCATCAGCATAACAATGAAAGCTAACACCGTATTTGCGTATGATGTCGCCTAGCGGCAGCATGTAAATACTAAAGAGTATTAAGTAAGGTAAGGTCATGTTACCTCTAGACTAAACACAATTGGTGATAATCCACCTTTCTGTTGTCTTTTTTTCCAAACAAGAATCGATAAGATAACCGTTAGAGAACCGAATCGTTAAGCAGAATGTGTACAGCATTATTCTGTTTTTGTTTTTGCTATTTTACATTCAAGCTAGTGGTTAGCATGGTTTCTAGTACATTATTACATTATTATATATAATGATAGATCAATACTAACTAACTTTACTAACTTGAAAGATATGTCATTTATTTACTGCAAAAGAGGCAGGGATAAGTAATTTAGTATAAGCGCCACACTGTGTATGGACATACTTCAGCCGTGTTAGCAACGCACAGCTGTCAGGACGCACCTGCTGCAGCCTGTTGATCTCAAGTTTGCGGGACACGGCGAGACTATGTCATCAACATGTAATATCCCAATAAAACAATACAATTAAAATCTGTATTGTAGGCCAAATTCATATCGTTTATTATGCTAAAAGCATACCTGCCAACCCTCCCGGATTTTCCGGGAGACTCCCGAAATTCAGCGCCTCTCCCGAAAACTTCCCGGGACAAATTTTCTCCTGAAAATCTCCTGAAATTCAGGCGGACCTGAGTGACGTTTCGACAACCTGTTTTCACGTCCGCTTTCCCTCAACGTTTTCGTCTACCGTAAAGTAGTTCGTCTGTCGTAAACAGCAATGTTGTGACACTCTTAAACAGGACAATACTGCCATCTACTGTACATGCATGTGTGACAATAACATCTACGGCTTTTAGAGAGTGCAGTGCACAACTGCCCACACAACAAGGAGACGAAGCAGAATGCATCATTAGAGAGGGTGTTCAGCATGGTTAGAAAAATAGTGACAGAGAATAGAACAAGGATGGACAATTCAACCCTTAACTCAACAATGAGTAGATGAGTGTTATGTGTGTGTATATGTGTAAATAAATGAACACTGAAATTCAAGTATTTCTCTTATTTATATATATATATATATATATATATATATAATAAAATAAAAAAATAAAATATATATATATATATATATATATATATATAACATATATATATAACATATATAACATATATATATATATATATATATATATATATATATATATATATATATATATATATATATATATATATATATATATATATATATATATATATATAAATAGCTAGAATTCACAGTAAGTCAAGTATTTCTTATAAATATATATGAAATACTTGACTTGGTGAATTCTAGCTGTAAATATACTCCTCCCCTCTTAACCACGCCCCCTCCTCTCCCCCCACCTCCAAAATTCGGAGGTCTCAAGGTTGGCAAGTATGCTAAAAGTGTTGAGGTGGAATTAAATCAATCAATCAATCAATCAATCAAAGTTTATTTATATAGCCCTTAATCACAAGTGTCTCAAAGGGCTGCACAAGCCACGCATTGCCCCACATCAGGGCAATAAAAAACTTAACCCAATGGGATACAATGACAAACCTTGGAGGGGACCGCAGATGTGGGGACCCCCCTGGGCGACCGGTGCAATGGACGTCGAGTGGATCTAGTTAATAGTGTGAGAGTCAAGTCCATAGTGGGGCGGCGTGGCGAAGTTGATAGAGTGGCCGTGCCAGCAATCGGAGGGTTGCTGGTTACTGGGGTTCAATCCCCACCTTCTTCCATCCTAGTCAAGTCCGTTGTGTCCTTGGGCAAGACACTTCACCTGCTGGTTAGCGCTTTGCATGGCAGCTCCCGCCATCAGTGTGTGAATGGGTGAATGTGGAAATGCTGTCAAAGCGCTTTGAGTACCTTGAAGGTAGAAAAGCGCTATACAAGTATAACCCATTTATCATTTATCATGAGTGGAGACAAGTCGGCAGCGCAGAGACGTCCCCTACTGGTGCACAGATGAGTGGTCCGCCCCGGGTCCCGACTTTGAACAACTAGCGCAGAATCTGTGGTCAGCTAATAACCTTTCCACGCAGGAGAGGGGGGCAGAGCAGAAAAGAAACGGCAGATCAACTGGTCTAAAAGGGGGGTCTATTTAAAGGCTAGCGTATACAAATGAGTTTTAAGATGGGTTTGCTAAAAAAATGATGAAAAAAGTCTGCCTGCAGCAATTTCCCATACTCAGACTTCTTAATATACACATGAACGTGCATAGTAAAATTAATTGCACCTTTAAACTCCATTCAGTGAAAATGACAACTTTACACGCACTGTGCTGTCAGGTCTTTATAACCCTTCCCAAGAAAGCGAGCCCTTGCAAGCATCATAACATGATTAAGGGGTTTAGCCTGGGCAAAATGTGCTAGCAAGTGCTTATTTACCTCTGTGCACATGAACACAGAGACACAGATAACACTCTCATAACTACCCAATGTGTGTGCACATGTGTACAGTAGGAAATGACGGGTGTTTGTTGTAGTTCCAAAATGTTGGCTCTTCTGCACGAAAAATGGCGAATGGCAACAATAACAACCCATTCCACTGGAAGGAATGATGTCAACCTCTCCGCTCCTTTCTACACACACACAGAAACTAAACTGACACCTCCTGGATTGCTCACATCAGACAATGGTGAAACATACCAGTCTATCATAACCAGTCACACACACACGCGTGCACACACACACACGCACACACGCAAGTTCCTTTGCTTTGTTCTCCTCAGCCTACCTTCTACCCTTAGCTTAATAGTCACATTCATAGTCTACAGAAGGCAAAAAGCCATAGGGCTTGCATTGTATTGAATTACTTATTTACATGGCTGAATGCAAGATTCCAAGTTTTTTCTTTCTTTTACAAGTTCAGAATATAGCGCACACGTGCGGCATCGTTAAATGCCTAAATGGTGGTTAATAATCGCTTCAGGAAGAAAAAAATAAGGGTTTGGTGAGATTTTTCTCATTTCCAGCGTGAAAGAAAAGCCAAAGATGTCGGTTTTTGAAGCTAATTAAGAGACGCGAATAGACTGTACATCACCTGGTACATATACATGTTCACTGATAAGTTTGAATCAAAGCATGTTTTATTCAGTTTCACAGGTAGGATTTAGTAGCCTGCTAGCGTTAGCCAAGCTAGCTGTGGTCGACAAACAACATGCTTCTTCCCAAAACACCGTACCTTGTTTACTTTTAGTCTTGGGTAAGCACAAAATGAATGAGTATTATTTTCGGAGCAGTAGCACAGTGACTGAAGTATTTAAAAGTAATAATGGGCTTGTTTTGTCAGGGGAACCTGATTATGAAACAAGACTAGGCCCCCTCACTCCATCTAGAACGCCTAAGAGATGATAGCCGTAGATAACGTGCAAATTGAATGGAGGACATTGGGCCTTAACAGACTTTGCGGTATAAAAACTGACTCTGTTGATGAAATATATGCAAGTTTGGCTTTGACAATGGCGGCAACTTACTCAAAACTCTTGTCCATTGCACATGCTCATATAAAGAAATTCCACCAATTGAACCTATTTTTTCGAGGTAGCGAGCCTTTGGAATAGAGTACAGTTTGTCTCGGTGCGGTCCCTTGTGTCATGTCTGTGATCATGTTTTGTTTAAGTTATGTTCCGTTTGGGTTTTGTACACTTAGTTCCTGCTTTTTCACTCTCTTGTTTTGTCACCATAGCAACCATTAGTTTCACCTGTTTCACATTTTGAGTCACGCACCTGTTTTCATTAATCATGTCACTATTATTTAAACCGATAGTTGCCAGGCAGTCAGCCTGGTGACATTACCTCTGCTACCCTGTTTACTATAGTTCATGCTTCATGCCATGCCACAGTAAGTGTTTTTGTTTCATGTTCATAGTTAATTGCTTTTGTGCTAGTCTTTTGTTTCATTAGTCAAGTTTGTTCTCCGCCATTGTGCGCGCCTTTTGTTTGCTTCCTTTTTGTAGTTTGTTAGTGTTTAAATAAATATGTACTCACCTCCAAACAATGTCCAATCCAGCTTTACTTGCATCTCGGGAAAACAAAACCCTCACAGTCCACGTCTTGACACCTTGAATTGTATTATTTTGTACAAACGTACAATCCTTTTTGAGCCAGTTTGTTGCTCTCTCACATTACTACAGGTACTGTAGAGCCATGTAAACAAAACCTACTTCCAGCAAAAATGGCTACCCAGCACCCACAATGCATTGCGAAGTCATGTGCCCTTTCAAGCCCTATAAATTCAAAAGCAAAGACCTGCTGAGTGACACTTGCCGGGCCTAATTCTGATCCAACAAGTGTTGTCATAATTCACCTTCTGGAAGTTGTCAGAAAAATCTTAAATAACATAATTTTCAAAAGTAATGGCATCTGTTATGGAAAGAAGCATAACAGAGGTCAAATTTCACTATAAACGTAATCAACAATGATCAGCTTGTACGTACTGTACAAGAGTACAATTGTGGTAATTCAAGAGAATACTAGTAGCAGTAAGGGCTAAAACTTGTGACTTTACAGACTGAAATCAACTGTCATCAAGCCACACAACAAAGATGTATTATTGCACTACTATTCAATTGTTGACCATTGTTTTAACTCATGCATGTGTACCTTCCGGTTCCGGTTCACCGTGCGTGACTGCTCGCTGACTGCTCGCTGTTTCGAAAAAGCTAAGTATCGTTCTAATTGTGTGCTTTTAAATTGTTCTGCAGCTTTCTTTATTACTTTCTCAACATATTTAGTAGTACTATTTAACTTGCAAATCACCCGATCTCTGTCTCTCCACCCCTCCCGCAGCTAGCTAGCAGCTAGCTGCTAAGCTAACGAAGCTAGCGCGGAGAAAGGCGTCGCCGGGCGCCGGTCAGAAGGAGTCTACTCCTGCACACCGTGACCAGGACTTCTCGGAAGACAGCAGGAACTTCACTCGGTGACAGAAAACACCGTGAGTATGGCTTCCTGCGCGTCTTGCACCTTACTCACGGAGAGGCTGGCTCTGCTAGAGGGCCGTGTCCGCCAGTTAGAGCAGAGTAATCTCGTAACTTTAGATGTTGCGGACACATCTGCTAGCGTTAGCTGTAGCGAGCTAACTAGCCCAGCCTGTAGCAGTCCTAAGCGGCCTACAAGCTACGGTGTACCGGTTGAGACGCATAATAGATTTAGCTCTTTAGCTAGTCCTACACCCCAGTCTACCGGGCACCACACCTTAGTCATAGGGGACTCCATCACCCGAAACATAAAGCTTAGCAAACCAGCCACAATTAAGTGCATCCCGGGGGCCCGAGCACCTGACATTGAGGCTAATCTTAGGGAGCTAACTCGCAACAGGCCTAGTAAACACGTACGACAGGCTAATCGCACCACTAGTTATGCGAATATAGTTGTACACGTTGACTCCAATGACACTAGAATGAGACAGTCAGAGATTACAAAGAGAAACATAGCCAGGACTTGTGATCTCGCTAGAAAGATGTCCAGGCATCGAGTAATTGTCTCTGGCCCCCTGCCTGCGAGAGGCAATGATGAGAGATATAGCAGATTAGTCTCGCTTAACAAGTGGCTGGCTAGCTTCTGTAGACAACAGGGACTAACGTTTATTGATAATTGGCCCTCTTTCTGGGGCAAACCAGGCTTGCTGATGAGGGACGGCCTTCACCCTAACCAGGAAGGCGCCATCATCCTGTCTAAGAATATAGACTACTGTTTAAGTCACATTTGACTAACTACACTAGAGCAAGCCCGGTCACAGGCAATTACAGAGCCTGCTAGTCCGGGTGAGGAGTCAGTTAAGATAGAACTAGCCAGCACCAGGCTGGATAATTCCTGTACGCATAGCAATTTTCTTAGAATAACACACAACTCACATAATGTGTTTTCTGTTGTGAATGTGTCCGGGGTAGATATGCATTCTACTGAGGTGGCAAATCATGATGCGTTCAGTCGATCGCAGCATCAAGTAAACAATCTGAAAATTCCCGTCGTATCAATTCCTAGGTATGGTCGAAACTATTTAAAGTGCACTACGTATAATAAACGCAACATTATTAATATTTCTACTACGGATAATTTAAACAAAAACTCGTCAAAACAGCCCAATACTTATAATATGGGCTTTTTAAACATAAGATCATTGTCTCCCAAAACGTTATTAGTTAATGAGGTCATTAGAGACAACAATCTTAACGTCATTGGTCTTAGCGAAACCTGGCTCAAACCAGACGAATTTTTTGCGCTAAATGAGGCATCTCCTCCTAACTATACGAATGCGCATATTGCCCGTCCCCTTAAAAGGGGTGGGGGGGTCGCACTAATATACAATGAAAACTTTAACCTTACCCCTAACCTAAATAATAAATACAAATCATTTGAGGTGCTTACTATGAGGTCTGTCACACCGCTGCCTCTCGATATGGCTGTTATCTACCGCCCCCCAGGGCCCTACTCGGACTTTATTAATGAATTCTCAGAGTTCGTTGCTGATCTAGTGACGCACGCAGACAATATAATCATAATGGGGGACTTTAATATCCATATGAATAACCCATCGGACCCTCAGTGCGTGGCGCTCCAGACTATAATTGATAGCTGTGGTCTTACACAAATAATAAATGAACCTACGCATCGCAACGGCAATACGATAGATCTAGTGCTGGTCAGGGGTGTCACCACCTCCAAAGTTATGGTACTCCCGTATACTAAAGTAATGTCCGATCATTACCTTATAAAATTCGAAGTTCTGACTCATTGTCAACAAACTAATAATAATAATAACTGCTATAGCAGCCGCAACATTAATGCCGCCACAACGATGACTCTTGCTGACCTACTGCCTTTGGTAATGGCACCATTCCCAAATTATGTCGGCTCTATTGATAACCTCACTAACAACTTTGACAATGCCCTGCGCAAAACCATTGATAGTATAGCACCGCTAAAACAAAAAAGGGCCCCTAAAAGGCGCACCCCATGGTTTACAGAGGAAACCAGAGCTCATAAATTATCATGTAGAAAGTTGGAACGCAAATGGCGCGCGACCAAGCTTGAGGATTTCCATCAAGCATGGAGTGATAGTTTAATATCGTATAAACGCATGCTTACCTTAGCTAAAGCTAAATATTACTCAAATCTCATCCGCCTCAACAAAAACGACCCTAAATTTTTGTTTAGTACAGTAGCATCGCTAACCCAACAAGGGACTCCTCCCAATAGCTCCACCCACTCGGCAGATGACTTTATGAATTTCTTTAATAAGAAAATTGAACTCATTAGAAAGGAGATTAAAGACAATGCATCCCAGCTACAACTGGGTTCTATGAACACAGATACAACTGTATCTACGACGGATACTGCAATACAAAATAGTCTCTCTCTTTTTGATGAAATAACATTTGAGGAACTATTACAGCGTGTAAGTGGGATAAAACAAACAACATGTTTACTTGACCCACTTCCTGGGAAACTTATCAAGGAGCTTTTTGTATTATTAGGTCCATCAGTGCTAAATATTATAAACTTATCACTTTCCTCTGGCACTGTTCCCCTAGCATTCAAGAAAGCGGTTATTCATCCTCTGCTCAAAAGACCTAACCTTGATCCTGACCTCATGGTAAACTACCGACTGGTGTCCCACCTTCCCTTTATTTCGAAAATCCTCGAAAAAATTGTCGCACAGCAGCTAAATGAACACTTAGTGTCTAACAATCTCTGTGAACCTTTTCAATCCGGTTTCAGGGCAAATCACTCTACGGAGACAGCCCTTGCAAAAATGACTAATGATCTACTGCTAACGATGGATTCTGATGCGTCATCTATGTTGCTGCTTCTTGATCTTAGCGCTGCTTTCGATACCGTCGATCATAATATTTTATTAGAGCGTATCAAAACACGTATTGGTATGTCAGACTTAGCTTTGTCGTGGTTTAACTCTTATCTTACTGACAGGATGCAATGCGTCTCCCATAATAATGTGACCTCGGACTATGTTAAGGTAACGTGCGGAGTTCCTCAGGGTTCGGTTCTTGGCCCTGCACTCTTTAGTATTTACATGCTGCCGCTAGGTGACATCATACGCAAATACGGTGTTAGCTTTCATTGTTATGCTGATGACACCCAACTCTACATGCCCCTAAAGCTGACCAACACGCCGGATTGTAGTCAGCTGGAGGCGTGTCTTAATGAAATTAAACAATGGATGTCCGCTAACTTCTTGCAACTCAACGCCAAGAAAACGGAAATGCTGATTATCGGTCCTGCTAAACACCGACATTTATTTAATAATACCACCTTAACATTTGACAACCAAACAATTACACAAGGCGAATCAGTAAAGAATCTGGGTATTATCTTCGACCCAACTCTCTCGTTTGAATCACACATTAAGAGTGTTACTAAAACGGCCTTCTTTCATCTCCGTAATATCGCTAAAATTCGTTCTATTTTATCCACTAGCGACGCTGAGATCATTATTCATGCGTTCGTTACGTCTCATCTCGACTACTGTAACGTATTATTTTCGGGTCTCCCTATGTCTAGCATTAAAAAATTACAGTTGGTACAAAATGCGGCTGCTAGACTTTTGACAAGAACAAGAAAGTTTGATCATATTACGCCTATACTGGCTCACCTGCACTGGCTTCCTGTGCACTTAAGATGTGACTTTAAGGTTTTACTACTTACGTATAAAATACTACACGGTCTAGCTCCGTCCTATCTTGTCGATTGCATTGTACCATATGTCCCGGCAAGAAATCTGCGTTCAAAGAACTCCGGCTTATTAGTGATTCCCAGAGCCCAAAAAAAGTCTGCGGGCTATAGAGCGTTTTCTATTCGGGCTCCAGTACTATGGAATGCCCTCCCGGTAACAATTAGAGATGCTACCTCAGAAGAAGCATTTAAGTCCCATCTTAAAACTCATTTGTATACTCTAGCCTTTAAATAGCCCCCCTGTTAGACCAGTTGATCTGCCGTTTCTTTTCTTTTCTCCTCTGCTCCCCTTTTCCTTGAGGGGGGGGGGGGGGGGGGCACAGGTCCGGTGGCCATGGATGAAGTGCTGGCTGTCCAGAGTCGGGACCCGGGGTGGACCGCTCGCCTGTGCATCGGCTGGGAACATCTCTGCGCTGCTGACCCGTCTCCGCTCGGGATGGTGTCCTGCTGGCCCCACTATGGACTGGACTCTTACTATTATGTTGGATCCACTATGGACTGGACTCTCACAATATTATGTCAGACCCACTCGACATCCATTGCTTTCGGTCTCCCCTAGAGGGGGGGGGTTACCCACATATGCGGTCCTCTCCAAGGTTTCTCATAGTCATTCACATCGACGTCCCACTGGGGTGAGTTTTTCCTTGCCCGTATGTGGGCTTTGTACCGAGGATGTCGTTGTGGCTTGTGCAGCCCTTTGAGACACTTGTGATTTAGGGCTATATAAATAAAGATTGATTGATTGATGATAGCTTCCCTATACTTCACTGAAGCTTCAACCATTAGAGCGTTATTGTTCTGTCTTCTTGACTGGCACAGGAACTTAGAATTCCTTTCATAAAATCATTCGATCAATCTGCAACACTGTGCAGTCCAGCGGCATGAATCCTATAGAAAATGAAACGCGAGGTGAACCTACAAAGTCTGTTTCCATATGAGTTGGGAAATTGTGTTAGATGTAAATATAAACGGAATACAATGATTTGCAAATCCTTTTCAACCCATAGTCAATTGAATGTACTACAAAGACAATATATTTGATGTTCAAACTCATAAACTTTATTTTTTTTTTGCAAATAATAATTAACTTAGAATTTCATGGCTGCAACACGTGCCAAAGTAGTTGGGAAAGGGCATGTTCACCACTGTGTTACATGGCCTTTCCTTTTAACAACACTCAGTAAACATTTGGAAACTGAGGAGACACATTTTTTAAGCTTCTCAGGTGGAATTATTTCCCATTCTTGCTTGATGTACAGCTTAAGTTGTTCAACAGTCCGGGGGTCTTCGTTGTGATATTTTAGGCTTCATAATGGGCCACACATTTTCAATGGGAGACAGGTCTGGACTACAGGCAGGCTAGTCTAGTACCCGCACTCTTTTACTATGAAGCCACGTTGATGTAACACGTGGCTTGGCATTGTCTTGCTGAAATAAGCAGGGGCGTCCATGGTAACGTTGCTTGGATGGCAACATATGTTGCTCCAAAACCTGTATGTACCTTTCAGCATTAATGGCGCCTTCACAGATGTGTAAGTTACCCATGTCCTGGGCACTAATACACCCCCATACCATCACAGATGCTGGCTTTTCAACTTTGCGCCTATAACAATCCGGATGGTTCTTTTCCTCTTTGGTCCGGAGGACACGACGTCCACAGTTTCCAAAAACAATTTGAAATGTGGACTCGTCAGACCACAGAATACTTTTCCACTTTGTATCAGTCCATCTTAGATGAGCTCAGGCCCAGCGAAGCCAACTGCATTTCTGGGTGTTGTTGATAAACGGTTTTCCCCTTGCATAGGAGAATTTTAACTTGCACTTACAGATGTAGCGACCAACTGTTGTTACTGACAGTGGGTTTCTGAAGTGTTCCTGAGCCCATGTGGTGATATCCTTTACACGCTGATGTCGCTTGTTGATGCAGTACTGCCTGAGTGATCAAAGGTCATGGGCTTAGCTGCTTACGTGCAGTGATTTCTTCAGATTCTCTGAACCCTTTGATGATATTACAGACCGTAGATGGTGAAATCCCTAAATTCTTTTAAACTGTTCAAAAATGTACTCACGCATTTGTTGACAAAGTGGTGACCCTCGCCCCATCCTTGTTTGTGAATGACTAAGCATTTCATGGAATCCACTTGTATACCCAATCATGGCACCCACCTGTTCCCAATTTGCCTGTTCACTTGTGGGATGTTTCAAATAAGTGTTTGATGAGCATTCCTCAAATTGATCAGTATTTATTGCCACCTTTCCCAGCTTCTTTGTCACGTGTTGCTGGCATCAAATTCTAAAGTTAATAATTATTTGCAAAGAAAAAAATGTTTATCAGTTTGAACATCAAATATGTTGTCTTTGTAGCATATTCAACTGAATATGGGTTGAAAAGTGTTTGCAAATCATTGTATTCCGTTTATATTTACATCTAACACAATTTCCCAACTCATATGGAAACGGGGTTTGTAAATGACCACATGACCACTACTTAGGTCATTATCTTGCTCAGAAATCAAGTAATGTATAATATTCATCCGATGGATAAAAAAGCACACATTTCAATAATTTGCCATTTCACTGCTTTAAACATTTTTTTATCACTAATTTGTCAAAAGGGAATCTTATGAAACTGAAACAATTTTTCTCGTATAAATCCTTTCCAAAAATTTTACCATGAATGTTTTTTATAGAGAACAGTTATAGTTTTTCACATAAAAAAAACAATGCACAATAAATTCAATGAATAAGTGAAAATTTAACAACAGTTTTACATTTTTTGAAGACTCTTGACAGTAGGGAGAGAGGAGAGGGATCTCTACAAATACACACGTTGTTTCTTGAATTCAATAGTGCTTCTCACTTCATGTTTCAAAGTGCTGGCACTCTTGTGATGTCCTAGATCAGTGTTTTTCAATCTTTTTTGAGCCTAGGCGCATTTTTTTCTTTGAAAAAATCTGGAGGCAAACAACCAGCAGAAATCATTAAGAAAATAAACTCAGCAGACAATACAAAGTTGTTGTCGCAATTGTTGGGTATGAATGTAAACCATAACCAAGCATGCATCACTATAGCTCTTGTCTCAAAAAAGGTGTACTGACACGACCTGTCACATCACGACGTGACTTATTTGGAGTTTTTTGGTTGTGCCCCAGTGCATAGTGCATAGTTCTTGTCCTGCGCTCCTATTTTGGTGGCTTTTCCTGTTTTGTTGGTATTTTCCTGTAGCAGTTTCATGTCTTCATTGAGCGCTATTCCCGCACCTGCTTATTTTTTTTTTAGCAATCAAGACTATTTCAGTTGTTTTTATCCTTCTTTGTGGGGACATTGTTGATTGTCATGTCATGCCGTCTCTGCTCTACACGCTGTAAGTTTTTGCTGTCATCCAGTATTATGTTTTTGTTTACTTTGTCTCTAGTTAAGTTTTAGTTTCGTTCTACATAGCCTTCTCTAAGCTTCAATGTCTTTTTTTAGGGCACTTACCTTTTGTTTACTTTTGGTTTAAGTATTAAATACCTTTTTACCTGCACACTGCCTCCCGCTGTCGTCTGCATATTGTGATCACGACAAACCAACATCTACAAAGCAATTAGCTACCAGCTTCCACCTACTGATATTGAGGAGAATAACATGGTTACTCTGCCGAGCTCTAGACAGCACCGACACTGAACAACACATAATTTGCAGTCTATAAGTACTGGTTTGCAAAAAATATTTTTAACCCAATTAGGTGAAACTACACAATCTCCCACGGCACACCAGACTGTGGTTGAAAAACAGTGTCCTAGATCACACGAACAATGACTGTGCACTCACACGACTTTGTTTACATCAGCGGATACAATCACACGCATGCGCGAGACAGATTTGCACTCAACAAAACTCCTGAGGACGGCCATATTACCCTTGACTTCTTTGGCTGGACTTACTATAGCAGTGTGGTGCGTTCAGTGATACCCTGACAACACAGACTCTAAGGCTCCCTTTAAATGGACTGTCACTGTATGCTACAACCTACTTTGGCTCTATGGTGCGTTATTTTGCAGCTGACCACAACTTCAAAAAAGAATGCATCACCAACGCGTTTATTTGTACTAAAACATAGTCTATGAAAAACTTAGACTTATTTTTGGTGAAAATTAAGGATGTTCCGATCAGGGTTTCATGGTGCCAATTCCAATCATTTTATGAGTGAGATCAGCCGATACCAATACTGATCACGTGTAATAAATGTATTATTTTTTTCAAGTTATCCATGGTGAGTGCCATACTTGCCAACCTTGAGACCTCCGATTTCGGGAGGTAGGGGGCGTGGTTAAGAGGGGAGGAGTATATTTACAGCTAGAATTCACCAAGTCAAGTATTTCATATATATATATATATATATATATATATATATATATATATATATATATATATATATATATATATCTACATCCTGAAAATATGCAAACAAAACTGTGTTTAGATAATTGATACTTCAAACTTGCATAAATAAATCTTAACGAATATAACATAACTTGGCTTCTGAGAGCTTCAAAATGTAATGAATAAAATGCTAAAGTTGTTGATAAACAAGCAATTCTTTTAATAATTAAATATGATCATTTTAAATGAATTATTATGATCATTTAAAATTAATTATTTCAAATATGTTTTTTTTAATGTATAATTCTATGGCTGGATGTAATAAAGAGTCAGAAAAAATACAAATAAAAATATAATTAATTTTGATGTTTTTAGCAAAATAATTTCATTAAAAAAATTTTTTTAATTAAATATATTTAGGTAAGATAAACATAATAATACAATTTATCTCTAGTCTGGATGATTTAGTTCTTGACACGCTGTTAACCTCCCGTCTCTTGCCCGAGGATGGCTCCATGAGCTGGGCAAACGCCTGGAGATGCCCTACGTCAACAACACGGTCGGTGGCCCGTCGGTGCGCAGCTCGTACATCGCCGCCCTCTACTTCACCCTCAGCATCCTGACTAGCGTCAGCTTTGGCAACGTGTGCGCCAACACGGACGCCGAGAAGATCTTCTCCATCTGCACCATGCTCATCTGCGGTATGCCAGACGCCTCGAATGGAATAACGTGAATTGGCAGGCACGCTGTTTATATCGTTGGAAAGCGGACGTGAAAAAAGGCTGTCCTCACTCAGGTCCGCATGGAGCTGGAGGGGGCGTGGCCTTCAGCTCCGGCTGAAAATCGGGTGATTTTCGGGAGAATATTTGTCCCGGGAGGTTTTCGGGAGAGGCGCTAAATTTCGGGAGTCTCCCGGAAAATTCGGGAGGGTTGGCAAGTATGGTGAGTGCTATTGACAATTTAACAATATCAACACAATATTCAAAATAGTTTTTTATTCTCCTTTATTACATACAATTGTTTGAGTATATCAAAGTCAATAGTACACAATAAATAAAAGATACAACTTGTATCTACAACTAATTTTTCCCAATTAAGTCCTCTTGTATCTAGGGAATTAATTCCTGAGATTGTAAACGTTAAAAAAAATAACAAAAAACGAATTTGATCTAATCACTCTAGTATTGATCCATTTTTGGATCATTCCACACTTACATCCCACTATTACATGTCATGTACTGACTGCAACAATGCTTACACACCAACAGTTGGTATATTATCCTCTTTCTAGACTCTTATTAATTTATTGGTTCCTTTCCTGTTAATAACTGATTACTTTCTGCTGTAACGTGGTTCCATCAACACTTCTTAAAACTTTACTAAGCATTTATTTTGTTGTTTTGTTTAAAGTTAGTTTATCGGTTAGCTTAGCGATTAGCATGCTCGCTTCTGGCTTGCTCTTGGTTTGTTTGTTTAGCCTCGTCCTC
This sequence comes from Nerophis lumbriciformis, assembly GCF_033978685.3. Lineage (NCBI taxonomy): Eukaryota > Metazoa > Chordata > Actinopteri > Syngnathiformes > Syngnathidae > Nerophis > Nerophis lumbriciformis. Next base: position 41,714,701 of record NC_084549.2, on the reverse strand, counting down.
CGGTGATAATAATAACTGATCATGACACTGTATTTAACATACAAATAAATACAATTTATTTGCCATATTGGAGGTGATTAGTATTAACTTAAGGGAGCGTCTCCACACTGTATATGGACGTACATGCTAGCCGCTTGTGACCCGGGGGACTAAAATAAATTAAATGTCACCCAGAGGGACTCAGCATTAAAGGTGGGGGACGTGTCTTGCCCTCGGACGCAACAGCAGTGACTTAGATGGCGGAAGCTGGATTTGAACCAGGAACCCTCAAGTTTGTGGTTCACACTGTATGTAGCCGTAGCATTAGACTGGTACGAAGCTCAACCGTGCTGTTTGTGGGTTTGGGTCAATATATTGTCTAATATATGTCATATTCACATAACATAGAAATTTCTACACGCAACACAACATCTTTTGTCATATCCATGCTCTGCTCTTATTGAAATACGTGGAATATTTGTACCCTTCCTTTTTTCACTAGATCAAATTGTGCGCTATCGTGGAGCCGCAGCACCTGTAAGTACACTTGCTTACCGTCTGCAACCACAGGCGGCGACGGGAGGGGGAAGGACCGAATTCCCAGGCTCAGCAAGGGTGAATATAATGGCCAGTCTGTTCTCTCTGTGCCTACATCTCCTGCGACATCTCTTTGAACTGGACAGCCATGTCAGCAACTCCCTGCCCACAGTTACCATGCTGCCATTCACATGCCCACGGGGAACGATAGGCTGGGCGTCGACAGATCCACACAACACCCAAAACTAATGAACAAACACACATACATAAGCAAAATGGCTTGTACAAAAATATTTGTAGATACAAATGTACAGTTTATGTAGGGAAGAGGTTACCAATAGTTTTGCTTGTGTGCATAGAGTAAAATGTATAGAATATCACAGCATTATTTCCTTAACCCAGTGTTTTTCAACCACTGTGCTGCAGCACATTAGTGTATCGTGAGATATTGTCTGGTGTGCCGTGGGAGATTATGTCATTTCACCTAATTGGGTTAGAAATATTTTTTGCAAACCAGTAATTATAATCCGCAAATGTGCCAACGACAGATCGGCAGAGTAACCGTGTCATACTCTTCCATATCAGTAGGTGGCAGTAGGTAGATAATTGCTTTGTAGATGTCGGGAACATGATTTGTTGTGATCCCAATATGCAGACGACAGCAGGAGGCAGTGTGCAGGTAAAAATGTATTTAATACTTAAACCAAAAATAAACAAAAGGCAATTGCCGCTAAGAAAGGGCATTGAAGCTTAGGCATGGCTATGCAAAACAAAGCTAAAACTGAACTGGCTGCAAAGTAAGCAAAAACACAATGCTGGATGACAGCAAAGACTTACAGCGTGTGGAGCAGCAGACGGCGTCCACAAAGTACATCCGTACATGACAATCAACAACAAAATAGGAGCGCAAGAAAATAATTTAAAACACTACACACAGGAAAACTCCAAATAAGTCACAGCATGATATGACAGGTTGTGACAGTACACCTACTTTGAGACAAGAGTTGTAGTGTTGCATGGTTGGTTGTAGTTTGAATTCATATCCAACAATTTACTTTTTACTGTCAATATCGGCTGTTTCATTTTTTTATGTTTTCCGCTGGTGGTGTGCCTCGAGATTTTTTCAATGAAAAAAATGTGCCACGGCTCAGAAAAGGTTGAAAAACACTGCCTTAACCTATTTATGATTGTGTGATTAGTTCTTCCCTTTTTACAAGGGCTTTCAAAAGTAACAAGTTAACTGATTGGTCACAGAAATTATTGAATTAATAATTTTTACACAGATTAATCATGCAATTTATTTTGACCGTACATGCTCTTTTACAGTATCTGAAAGGTGGTCAGTGGTCAGGTCAATGCATTAAAACACAGGGTAAGGATACACTTCCAGGTCAGAGGTGACTATGCGCCGGCGGACGGAGGCGGGAGGTGGTCTTAAACGGTGGCATTATGTGTGTGTGTGGACTTGGATATAGCCTGGATAACCTTAGGCCTGAAATGAAAGTATCTATCGCTCTTCCCAACGAGCATCGGGTACTGCTGTGGGTCCTTTCTCCATTTTAAAAGCCCTTACCCTGCAGGTGATATTAAAACTAACGACCAAATGCTTGACCGACACGTTTGGCGTTCTAACCTTATTTATTTTGCTTCTTGTGTTTATTACTCACATTTTGCAAATGCTTCACGGGCAATTATGCAAATTTGACTATTATGTCATTACGTAACTGCCACAACTGCATCGCAGCCAAGCAGAAAACATACAATGAATAAGTTCAGTAAGTGTGGGGTATGTTGTGCGTGTGAATATATTTCCACATATAGACTGTATTCATATTCAATTGCAAAGTAAAACAGTGAAACACACACTTGGGATTCCAACACAAACACACATTTGCTATTAACATATGAATAGTAAGTCTTTCATCGTGTGAGTCCCCCGCCCCCTTCTCTCTCTCTGATGAGTTAAGGTCAGCGCAGCCAAGAATGTCGTTTGGCTTTGACTCAGAGGAAGGATACTTGCCTGCCATCAAGATCCCACACTTCTTTTCCAGAGAGCCATGCGCATGCATAAATCAAACAAGCTCTTAAGAATTCCCTTCATTATTTGTGACATCAATCTGGACAAGCAGGCACATTTTGGAGGATGTGGTTGTTAACCAGGCCCCGCCAGGACCGACTCCAGGATAAAGGAGGTAGAATGCAGGCTATGATTTAAATTCAGCGTAACTATGTTTATATGAAAACAACCTTTACAGTAAAAAAAATTGTTTCAGTCCTAGTTTGAGGTGGATGTTTCATGTAGCGATGATAACTTTGCCTTTACACTCCCATTACAGCCAAACTCGTAAAAAATAAATAAAAACAATATACAGTATACCCAATAGGTGTTTCTGTACAAGTTGCTGCTCAGCAGTAGCAATCTACAGTACGACATCTACCAGTAATCCTTTCAAAAAGGAATATTCCCCTAAAAAAATTGCCCTCCATTGCAACAACACTGTGAGTGAAAACATTAAAAGTATAGGAACATTTCACCCAAAACACATTTAGGGCCTGATGTACTAAAATACATGCAAACCTGATAGCATGCGCAAAGCTGATCTACTAAACGTGTGCAAAATGGATTGCGTCTGTTAAGTGAGCAGAACAACGCGTGAAATATATTTTGCTAAATATATGCTGATCGTCAAAACGCCCACAATACTGCAAATTTAATTATTTAGCACACGCAATGTAATTCATCAACACTCATCGCCGTTTTGCGAGCACTATTTTGCGTTTTATTTGGCACGTTGTAGAAGGACGTGCAAACTTGTGTTTCCACACACAGCTGCAGGATCAGTGCTAGCGCTGCACAGACAGACGAGAATACCCCGTCCTATGTGTGTGTCAACATTTTTAATCGTCCATTCAGCAACATCATTTTATAATTCTATAGCTGCTATAGGACTTAAATGGTAACTGCAGTTTTTTTTGCATATTGACAAGCAGACAAAGGTTTTTTTGTGGTTTTTTTTGCATTCTATCTTGTGAAAATAGTCCCGTTCTCGGTGGCTAGCAATGCAGCTTATTGGAGCAATCAATTCTACCTCTAAATCACTTTAAAAATGCATTCAAAAACCACCAACATTACTTAATTTACGTTCCGTAACCCGTATAATAACCAAGCGGTAGCGGCATTGTTATTGTAAGAGCAAACACTGAGGAACTTTTTTTCTAGCATACTAACACATCGGCGTGCTACGGTATTAGCCGTGAGTTAGCTACGGCGAGAGATAAGCCAGCTTCTACGTCAGCACCTGAATCGCGTTTGAGTTTGTAATGCACAACAGAATGCAATAGGACACAGATCTGTACTGACTGAAAAACATGGATAATCATATTACAGTATCTGTAAAGAATTAGCCCACATTTCATGTTTTAAATGTACACAATTAGCACGACAGCGTTTAAACTGTGGTTTCATGATCTGTCACCATACAGATCATGCCTGTTTATGTTGCCAGTGCTCTTAGTTACGTTTTCTGTTAAAGTTAAAGTACCAATGATTGTCTCACACACACAATAGGCGTGGTGAGATTATTCTCTGCATTTGACCCATCCCCCTCACCCCCTGGGAGGTGAGGGGAGCGGTGAGCAGCTGCGGTGGCCGCGCCCGAGAATCATTTTTGGTTATTTAACCCCCAATTTTAACCCTTGATGCTGAGTGCCAAGCAGGGAGGTAATGGGTCCTATTTTTAAACTCTTTGGTATGACTCGGCCGGGGTTTGAACTCACGACCTACCGATCTGAGGGTGGACACTGTAATTGCTAGGAGCATTGAGCATTTTTCACACCAGGTTTCGTTTTATGACCTCCTACCGCCCTAATATTTGATTGATTGATTGAAACTTTTATTAGTAGATTGCACAGTACAGTACATATTCCGTACAATTGACCACTAAATGGTAACACCCGAATAAGTTTTTCAACTTGTTTAAGTCGGGGTCCACGTTAATCAATTCATGATACAAATACCGTATTTTTTGGAGTATAAGTCGCACCGGAGTATAAGTCGCACCTGCCGAAAATGGATAATAAAAAAGGAAAAAAACATATATAAGTCGCACTGGAGCCCGGCCAAACTATGAAAAAAACTGCGACTTATAGTCCGAAAAATACGGTATATACTATCAGCATAATACAGTCATCACACAAGTTAATCATCAGAGTATATACATTGAATTATTTACATTATTTACAATCCGAGGGTAACACTAAATTGGCCCTAGCGTGTGAATGTGAGTGTGAATGTTGTCTGTCTATCTGTGTTGGCCCTGCGATGAGGTGGCGACTTGTCCAGGGTGTACCCCGCCTTCCGCCCGATTGTAGCTGAGATAGGCTCCAGCGCCCCCCGCGACCCCGAAGGGAATAAGCGGTAGAAAATGGATGGATGGATGGACCATCCAAGGGGTGGGAAGTGGAGGGGGTTGGGGCGGGGGGGTTAGGTTTGGTTGATATCAGCAATTCAGTCATCAACAATTATATCATCTGAGAAATGGACATTGAAACAGTGTAGGTCTGACTTGGTAAGATATGTACAGCGAGCAGTGAACATGGTGAGCTCAGAAAGCATAAGAACAAGTATATACATTTGATTATTTACATTTGATTATTTACAATCCGGGGAGGTGGGATGTGGTGGGGGGAGGGTGTTAGTCTAGGGTTGAAGTTGCCTGGAGGTGTTCTTTTAGTGCGGTTTTGAAGGAGGATAGAGATGCACTTTCTTTTACACCTGTTGGGAGTGCCTTCCATATTGATGTGGCATAGAAGGAGAATGAGTTGTCATTTTTAAGCCCATGTCACTGTGCACTCGTCACAATTGCATTGTTAGTTTATTACGACAAGTTACGTTCGTGGTCTGGTAAGCTACTGCCCTGAGCTAGTTATGATTATTTCTTGCGCTTCCAGCTGCACATCGTTTTTGTATTTTTGCCTTTTCTTTGTGGAAATAAAAGATTCTTACCCGCACGCTGCATCTCCTAGCTGCCTGTACTTCCGTATTCAAGGGAACACAATCCTTGCTATGGCGTGACCCGAACGCAACAGAATGCAACCGTCGAATAAAGAAGCGAAGGATCTTCATGGAGATTAAAGCTGCCACACACACACACTGTCATAATGTGGCACTACAGACGATGTGTGTTTATGGTTTATTGTTAACGTTGCGAGTGCTCCTAATCCGCCGTTAGTCACGTTTCCAGTTGCTCGGAGCAATGGGTTTTTTTTCACACCTGGTTTTGTTTCATGATTAGAGGTTCCACCTGCGAGTGTCCTTATCATGTCCTTTTTTTAAGCCCATGTCACTGTGCACTTGGCACGGTTGCATTGTTCGTTTATTACAATATGTTACAATCGTGGTCCAGTTAGCTACTACCCTTGTTTAGTCCTGATTTTCATGCTAGGCGGAGCAAGTTTTGATTCTTTGGTGCACTTCCAGCTGCACGTCGCTTTTGTATTTTTGGCTTTTTTTTGTGGATTAAAAGATTCTTACCTGTACACTGCATCTCATACATGTCCTTCTGCATCCTCGGGAACACAATCCTCGCTACGGTGTGACGCAACCATAGTTGAAACAACACTCATGACGTACCGCGTGTATCATGAGTGATGTTATAGTGACTCACTCAATGGACAGTTGTTTGCTTGGTCCAGCTGGCTGGGGTATTTTCTAGTTGATTTTGGGTAAGCACTCCATTTATGTCGAAATAGCTTGGCTCCAAGATCCACATTTACAGTGTCAAAGTCACACCGACCTCACTCTCTCGGCTTCTGTCTGCTCCAACGTTTCTCACTTCCTTCGTGTTCACTCAGCTTCTAGAAGCAGCAGTGCATTCACCATATTCCGCTTCAAAAAGATAAGGTTGTGAATCCACATTTGTCCAAAAATAGTCGTTTTTGTTGTCTCTTACCAAGTCTGCTATGCTTAAAAAAAACACTTGCGAGTTTGTTTCCGGAAGTAAGAACGCATTTGTTGCCGGAAGTGCGCTGCTATGGAAACAGAAATAAATGCGCCGAGTAAGTAAATACGGTAAGCATTGTACAAATTACATATTGTTATGACCGTGTCTGTTGCTACATTATATATAGACTTGCAGTGCGTATATAAAATGTTGATGGAGGGTTTTGAAGTTGTTTTAGAGTGCCTTGAAGGCTACAACGGCAACTCCCAATAGCCACATCTTGCAAGCGTTTTTTTTATCATTTTTTTAAATCTTAAAAAAATTTAAAAAATTTGTTTTTGTCTCTCATAAAGACTGTGAGCGATAGTCAAAAAAACTAACAAACTGCATTTCCCCTTTGAGGGGCTGATTAAAATCCATTCAAATGTTACGTTTTATTTTTAAAATGTATGTTTGTTTTATTCACATAGAATATATATTATCAAAATTTTCTTTCATGAAAAAAAAAATATTTCAGTATTTTTCCTTCTTACACGGGGAACTGCAGCCTCTCTCAAATGAGCACACCTTCGGCGGTAAAAAACTAAATAAAATGTATTTTCATTGTAGACGCAAGGCTTAGCGATAAACCGATGCGACCGGATATTTGGTTCGAGAAGTGGCCCGTTAGGTTACGTCGGTTAAAGCCCCCTTAATTGATAAGATTTTGTTTTGAATCTGCCTATGGGATGGATGTGCCTATGAGTTTTCTCATTTATCAGGTTGTTGTTCTCATGGCATTTAACTGATCAGTTGTCTTAGAAGACATTTGGCCTCTCATCTGAGCAATTTTGGTTATTACATTTTTCTAACATGAAAAAAACTTCTTTAAGCATGTATTTTTGGTGTTTTAGACTCTGCTTGGACAGATCTAGTCTGAGCGCTTGGTGCCAAGGTCCTAACTATTTATCCTCTAACATGAGGAGTGTATGCACAGGAAGGAATGCTTATGTTCTTTTGTGGTGTAAAAAAGAATGTGTCCATCAACAAATGTTAATCAAAGAATCAAATCGTTTATAAACTAAATCGGATCGCAACAAATTGTTCTGTTTAATGTATAAATTGTTTTTGAATTGCATCAGAACCCATGTATCGAGATGCGAATCGTATCGTCCATCACAAAGAGATTTACATCCCTAGTAGACGCACTGCAGGACTGCTTCTAAAATGCCCATAAAAAGTGGTACATGTCTCCTGCTTGTTTGAAAACTTAGCAAAAAGCCAAAGGTAGGAGCACGATAACATGAATGTGCAGTAAATTTAACTAAGGCGGTCTGCACCACTTTTTAATTGCACACGCAGTCTTAGTAGATCACACGCAATACGCCCACTAACATTACACGCTATTTCATATATTGCACAGGCTTTTTACCGGGCCAAAGACCCAAAGTGTAGTGCAGGTACCATCAAAAATAAATCAAGTTACTCACCAGTTACTCAGTATTTCAGCAGTTTTTTTCACTGAATACTTACTTACAGTTAATCAAATACTTATTTGAATGACTACTTTTTATTTTTTACTTGAACCATATTGCTCTAAAGTCACGGTATTCTTACTTGAGTACAATTTTTGCCAACTCTGCCATTTAATTCTTTCATGTTTTGTCTCGAGAATTTTTGGTATCTCTGGCAATGAGACAACAGAGGAATATACACCTTTTACTTGCAAAACAAGAGGAGTGTACGTCGTGACATTTCTGGCCCATCTCATTGGTTATACAGTCTATATGAAATCTTTCCAACATTGGATGTCTCTCCTTATCAGACCAGGTGTAACGATTTGGTCGCATGGTGATGCGGGGGTCGTTTTCCCAAGATGCAGACGGACTTTGGACATAACGTGAAGGTAGGAAATGAGGCGGGAACAAAACAAAAGCGTGCTCATAGCACGGAAGGCAAAGCTAAGGGGGCTAGCGTGGAAGCTAGCACACGAAAAAGCTAAGCGTGGAATCTAGCATATAAGAAAGAGACTAGCGTGGAAGCCAGTATACAAAAGGAATCAAAATCTAATTGTCGTTACCTGTTGCGTGTAGCAAACTAGGAAGCCAGACTGACTGACCGGAAAAGGCAGGACTAAATATCGCTCTGATTAGCGCTCGAGAATAGTTGAGCGTCCCGAACACTAATCAGAGACAAGTGAAAACAATAAGCACCCATGGTAACTGAAAACAAATCCAGGTGTGCACAAAACAGGAACTGAGGGAGTCCAAAAACCAAACAGAACATGATCCGGGCAGCGGATCATAACACCAGGCGTTCCACTGTACGTCCACCAATTATCAAAGAGCCTAAATCCTTTGCTTGACTGCTCCTCAGCAGCCCACCATGGCACAGTGATGCAGCTTGGCATGTCATTACTTGCCAGAATAGTCACATTCCAGGTTCATGCAAAACTCACTTGACTGGTTCTTTCATATGTTAAGCAGCAAGAGATTTACATTACAGTAGAGTTGTATGATTATCCTTCATTTTACAGAGGGTGCTTTCAGTACCTGCAAATCTTCTGCATGCAAGAATCTGACAAGATAACAGCTGATTAAATTTTCAGCATCAGGAAGACCCTCCAGTGTAAAAACTAAGACAAAACTTGCTGTGGCGAACCCTAATTATAAAAAACAACATATCATCTCCAATTTAATGTATAATAATGTAGTATAAGGACCACAGTTTTACAAGTGTGACTGGACACAGTTTGTCCGTGCAAGCCAGTATAAAGTAGTACTGCATTTAGAATTGAAATAAGAGAATGAATACATGTACACCATACATTCCTGCAATGAATATAACATGTTCCATATTTGACCATGAAACAAAATGCAATTCTATAATCTGGTGAAAGAGTTTGTGTGAGAGAGACGACGATTGTGGTTGGCCAGCTGTTTAATTTGGTTCATGTGGTGCAGGAGAGAAGACCGCTAACATACTTTACACCCTTTATGTTCCACGTAGTGGTGGTTTGTTTGTGTTTCTTCCCCTGTTGTTTATACAGGTCACACTCATTCACTGCCTCTGCTGCCAATCAACCGGTTCCTGTTTCCAGCTGCTCATCATCCATCCATCCATCCCTTTTCTACTGCTTGTCCCTTTCAGCTGCATTCTGGCGGAAGGCGGTGTACACCCTGGACAAGTCACCACCTCATCACAGGGCCAACACAGACAGACAACTTTCACCTGTTAATCAGCCAGCCACTGTTCATCCTCCCATCCTGTTTAAAACCACCTGCTCACCACTGGATCAGGGTGATTTGTTGTCTGTCATGCTGCGTTGTAGCCTTGATAGACTCTACTTGATTTTGCCATGGAGATTTACTTTGTCTTTGAGGCTACTTTGTTTTTGTACCCATTTGTGTTAAGCTATTTGGCTTAACTTGTGCAACACGTTTTTTGGTTCTTAGTTTTTTGTTTTTTTCAACTTTTGTAAGTCTCTCTTAAGTGTGCAGCCTAGTCTTGGGAAAGGTTAGACAGAGGCCTCTATACACTACACACGTAGAACTTGCTTGTGTATAGAGACACTAGGCCAGGGGTCGGCAACCCGCGGCTACGGAGCCGCATGTGGCTCTTTGATCACTGTGATGCGGCTCAGCTGCATACCTGCCGACCTCCCGATTTTTCCGGGAGACTTCCGAATTTCAGTGCCTCTCCCGAATATCTCCCGGGGCGACCATTCTCCGATTTTCACCCGGACAACAATATTGAGGGCGTGCCGTGATGGCTGTGTCCTCTACAACCTGTCGTCGCGTCAGCCTTTTCACCATACTATATGCGTGCTGGCCCAGTCACATGTTACATGCGGCCTCTGCTTACACACATACGTGACTGCAAGGCATACTTGGTCAACAGCCATACAGGTTACACTGAGGGTGGCGATAGAAACAACTTTAACACTCTTACTAATATGCGCCACAATGTGAACCCACACCAAACAAGAATGACAAACACATTTCGGCAGAACATCCGCACCGTAACACAACATAAACACAACAGAACGCATTATTAGTTCCCACAAGCATACATATCTCACTCACGCTACAGTACACACATCAATAGGGACTGGAGGTCGGCTGTAACGGCTGACCTCCTAATTTTAACTACACAGTAGACACTCTGGGGGCCTTGTACACATGCATGGGGGGTTTGGGGTTCGGCGCATCCCTCATTGCCTCGTCGGCCGGCGGGGACTGCGGTCTGGTGGCCTGCCAGGCTTTTATTCATTTATTATTGTTATATTTTATTTTTATTTTTAATGTATTTATTATTTTTATTTTTTACTTATTTTTATTTTATTTTATTTTTTTAAATTTTATTTTTTATTTTATTTTATTTTTGTATTTTATTTTTATTTTTTTTTAATCTTATTATTTATTTGTGTGTGGCGTCGCGCGGGTCTCACTTCCTGTTGGGTGGGGTCCGTGCCCGTGTGGCCCGACCTTGCGCTGTGGGGTCTCTGTTGGTGACTTGGTGTGGTGGCGGCGCAGCCCCCGTGTCTGGTCTGGATGCTGTGTCTCGGTTGTTTGGGCGGTGGTGTGTTTGTGCAGGTTTGGGTTGGGGTGGGGGGCCTTTTGGTTGGGGGGGTTGTTGGTGTCTCTTGTTTGCGTGTTGGCGTTCGGGCTGACTGGCGGGCTGGCGCCGGCTGGTCTCCGTGGTCCTGGTGGCGTGTGGTTGCTGGTCGCAGTTTTTTTTTGATCGCTTTGATTTGATTGGCTGGTGCTGGCTGTCTGGGGTTATTGCGGCTGCTGTTTCTGCTGCCGTTTGTTTGTGGTGTGGGCGCCCGTGGCTGCTGGGTCTGGTGCAGGGGTGTGGCTGATGTTGTGACTGGTGGCAGCGCGCGCGCGTGATGGCTGTCGGGGCTGACGAACTGTGTATATGTATGTATATGTGTGTGTATGTATGTATGTTTATATATGTGTATGTGTACATATGTGTATGTATATGTATATATGTGTATGTGTGGGTATGTATACATGTATGTGTGTATGTGTATGTATATATGTATGTATGTATGTATATTTCTGGGGGTACGCTCTGGGCCTGCCTGTCAGACGGGGGTCGACGCCTCAGGCTACTGCATCCGAACTGCGTGTCTGTTCGGATGCCCCAACCGTCTTGGTTGGGGCCTGTTGGGCCTAGGCCCTGCGTCTATTGTGGTAGCTTGGTGCTGCAAGGTATTCCGAGGTGCTGCGAGTCGGCCAGTTGCTGGGGTAGTGACCTTGTTTGTCAGCATGTCTGTGATCTTCTTTTAATTCTTTTTTTTTTAATTAATTAATTAATTTATTTATTTATTTATTTATTTTTTAATATATTTCATTAATATTATTTTTTTATTTTTCCCCTCCCTCAGGGGGGGGGCTCGGCGGGGCGGTTGCTGGTTGTTCCATCTCCATCGTTGGGGTCCCTGCGGGTGGGGTGGGTGGTTCCCGTGGCCCTGTGCCTGGGTGGTCCTGCGGCGGCCGGTTTGGGTGGGGTGGCCGGGGGCTGGCCTCGCCGCGCTCTCCGGGGGTGGGGGGTGGGCTCGTGGGGGCCCGGTTGCCGGTGGGGCGGGGGCGGTCTTCCCGTCCGGTTGCGGGGAGTCTCTGGGTCCCTCGGGCGGGGCGTCTCGCCTTTCTGCCCGTGTGGGGTGTGGTCTCTCGCTGGCTTGGGGTCTGGCTGTCCCCTGCTTTTCTCGTGCCCTGTCCTCTGCCGGGTGCGTCTGTCTGCGGCCTGCTGCTGGCCCTTATGGGCGGTACGGTGGGTCGGGCTCTGGGGTTCCTGTCGCTGGCTGGCTTGGCTGCGTGGGGGCGGTGGTCCCTGGTTCCGTGGGCACCACGCCTCCTGTTTGTGGGTTGGGCTCTCGGGGGTGATGGGGCCGTGCTCTGGCTCCCACGCACTCTGGGAGTCGAATGTATTGTACATGCAAATTCACATATGCTCACATACGTACATAGGTACCTACTAGAGATGCGCGGATAGGCAATTTATTTCATCCGCAACCGCGGCAGAAAGTCGTCAACCATCCGCCATCCACCCGATGTAACGTTTGATCAGAACTGCATCCGCCCGCCATCCGCCCGTTGTTATATATCTAATATTAATTAAAAAAAAAAAAAAAGGGTGAAAACTACGCAAATTGCACCTTGTGCAGACAAGATTTTTAGATCGGACACGGAGGAATTAGCGATGTAAAAGACCACGTTGGGACAAAAAAACACAAGTCTAATGCCGTTGCTAGCGATACAAGTGGAAAACTTTCAACGTTTTTCGTCGCCCAAACAGATTCTTTGGATGTGATAAATGCCGAAGTTTTATTTACGGAGGCAATAATTGAGCATGGACTTACAATCGCACTGGCTGATCACATGGGACAGTTAATAATGTAATGCAACCTTTAAAAATCATTACGCGGTGATCGCGATCCCAAAAATAAACTTTTCTTGCATGATAATGTCCAGAAAAATTTGCTTTATATTACTATAGAGTCCTTTTAACGAATGAGTTTGATGGTTTATCACAAACCTTAAATGAAAGAAGTCCTTTGTTCTCCTGCAGCATGGCCTTGCTTTGTGTTTGGTGCGCCATCCTGTCGGCTGTATTTCACAGCACGACATACTGTTAAAAGTGTTTATACTATTTATACTTTCAATTAACAAATTGAAGTCTTGTGAAAGGTTGACAGGATAACTGGCATTAACTGTCAAAATAATTTCAAACTATTGAAGTTAGCTTACAGAATAAACATGTCAATCAACCCATATGATTTTTGCTGTAATATTTTTGTTTTGAAAAGTCACTGTGACTGATAGAAAAGTGATGGTTTTAGCAACATTTTAACCTGTCTGAATGCTAATAATCATTTTGCGAGCAAGCAGGTAAGCTGCGCGGGCGGAGCGCGCGGAGTGACCCATGTTACGAGCCCCCGGCCACGGGGGTGGCGGGCAGGTAAGCTGCTTACCTGCTGCGCGTGACGCCGGCCGCGGCGAAAGCGGACGAGGCGGGGTGTCGGTGCGGTGGGCGCGGTAGTGACCCTGGACGTGCGTCGGGCCCTTCTCGCGGATCGCCTCAGCTACGGCTCCCGGTGGGGCCCTCTCGGGGGAAGGAGCCTCGGTCCCGGACCCCGGCGAGGCGTCCCTCCGCTCCTTAAAAGTGTCCATCTCTTTTTCTTTTTTTTCTTCTGTTGTGGCATATGCTGCAGGTGCCTGCTCGTTTTTCGTATGTGGGTAACAACATTTAACTATGTATATATATTTCCCAATTGGTTTAACTGCCACCCGCAAAAAAAAAAAAAAAAAAAAAAAAAAAAAATATCTAATTAATCCGCCCGACCCGACCCGCGAGCGGATAAAATCTTATTTTTTTAAATTTCATCCGCCCGATCCGCGGATAATCCGCGGACTCCGCGGTTGTGTCCGCAAACCGCGCATCTCTAGTACCTACGCTCCCACATACATACACAAATACAGTACATATTTACCTACCTAATGTTCATACATCCACACGCACATTCAATATACAAACATACACATACACATACTGTACATATACATTCACTGTACAAACACATATACACATTCTGTACATATACATTCATTGTACAAACACATATACACATTCTGTACATATACAAGTACATATGCATACTTACACTCATGCACATAATCACTTTTCATCAAACATATATTAACGTTGTTGCCCTAGGGTAAACTGGGTGTAACACATGGCACACTGACAAAGCTTAACCTATTGTGACTATAACAATCTACAAGGTTAATGTAGGTTGCTTCTCTTTCTCCCCCTCCATTTTTCTGCATTCTTTCGTATCTCAAGTTATCATTACGTATATGTATTGTTGCATTTAAACAACTGTATTGTTGATAATAAAGGTAAATTATTGGTATTGTTCATTATCAATAGCGCTATTTCTATTGGTATTTGTATTGATCCATTTGTAGTGTAATAATGCTCATTGTCATTTCTGTATTTTTTTTTTTTCGCTAACTGCTTATTTGCTATTACTTTTACCATCATATTTGTACATGTCATATTTGCTGATGTTGCTCTACTGTTGTTGTTGTTGTTGTTTGCTGTTGTTGTTTTTGTCTCTCTGTCTAATCCCCCTCTTGTCCCCACAATTTCCCCCTCTGTCTTCTTTTTTTTTCTCTTTCTATCCCCTCCTGCTCTGGCCCGGCTGCACTAAATGATAATATAAATACATTTAATAAAGTCAAATACAAATAAGGCAACAAGAGAAGTATCCTACACTTCTCTTTTGTAAAGTAAATCTGAACAGCCGACATGGGCATCTACATCAACTATATGATTTGCCTGAGAAGCTGGACAGGACACAAAAAACAAAAAAAACAAAAAAAACACAACAGAACAAATACCCAGAATCCCATGCGTCCCTTACTCTTCCGGGCTACATTATACACCCCCGCTACCACCAAACCCCGCCCACCTCAACCGACGCACGGAAGGGGGGGGGTTGATGTGTGGGGGGCGGAGTTTGGTGGTAGCAGGGGTGTATAATGTAGCCCAGAAGAGTTAGGGATGCATGGGATTCTGGGTATTTGTTCTGTTGTGTTACGGTGCGGATGTTCTCCCGAAATGTGTTTGTCATGGGTTCACATTGTGGCGCATATTAGTAAGAGTGTTAAAGTTGTTTCTATCGCCACCCTCACTGTAACCTGTATGGCTTTGAACAAGTATGCCTTGCAGTCACTTGTGTGCGTCCACAGAAGCTTCACACAACACGGGACGGCGTGGCGAAGTTGGTAGAGTGGCCGTGCCAGCAATCAGAGGGTTGCTGGTTACTGGGGTTCAATCCCCATCTTCTACCATCCTAGTCATGTCCGTTGTGTCCTTGGGCAAGACACTTCACCCCTTGCTCCTGATGGCTGCTGGTTAGCGCCTTGTATGGCAGCTCCCGCCATCAGTGTGTGAATGTGTGTGGGAATGGGTAAATGTGGAAATACTGTCAAAGCGCTTTGAGTACCTTGAAGGTAGAAAAGCGCTATACAAGTATAACCCATTTATCATTATTTATTAACCCGTGACTGGGCTGGCATCACGGCACACCCTTATTAGTGTTGTTTGGGTGAAAATCAGCAGACATTCGAGAGAATAGTTGCCTTAAAATGCGTGAATCTTCCAGAAAAATCGGGAAAGTAGTCAAGTATGACAATGTCAAGCGCCATTCATATAAAACTTGCGGGCCGCACTAACATTAAATTTTCATATTAAGGTGCGGGCCGCGTGTCTGAGACCCCTGGTTTATACATAGCACAAAGCAAAAAAAAAACTTTGTGTGCAGTGTTATTTCATTTTAAATTTCAAAAGAGTTTTGTGGCTCCCATTGTTTTCTTTAATTTGTGAAACAGGTCAAAATGGCTCTTTGAGTGATAAAGGTTGCCGACCCCTGCACTAGGCTTAGTGGTGGCTGTCACCCTTGTAGGTTTTGGACTCCCTCTTTGGCTCGAGTAGTCAGGTAGGTTTTTGGTTTATGCTAATTAAATAGCTTTAGTTATTAAGCTTACCTTTGTTTGTCAGAGGTGTCTTTTGGTATGTTTTGTTCATTCCTTTGACAGCACCTGTATTCCCGAGCTAGGCTAGTGTTGTGTCCCGTCATCAGTGTGTGAATGTGTGTGTATGGGTGAATGTGGAAATAGTTTAAAAGCGCTTTGAGTACCATAAAGGTAGAAAAGCGCTATACAAGTATAACCCATTTATCATATGTAAATAAATATATATATATATATACGGCATATAATCTAAAATCCACGATCATCTTCACTGTTTTCTGGCCATTTACTTCCAGACGGTCCACCTCCCATCTGTATGCAGACTCAGCGTTGTCTGTACAGGGAGAAGAGCAGTGGGAAAGTACACTGCCTTGTGGGGATCCAGTGTTAATGGACATTGTCCTCCCCAGCCGCACATGCGGCTTCCGGCCTGTCAGGAAGTCAGTGATCCACCTACATGTGAAATCGGGGACATTGAGCTGGGAGAGATTGCCCTGTAGAAGAGTTGGGGGGATGGTATTGAATGCAGAGCTTAAGTCCATGAACAGGATCCTCGGGGAGTCCAGATGCTGGAAAACGAAGTGGAGGGAAATCTGTGATTGCTGTTGGTGAAGTGAGCACTGGGAGTCAGGAGCTAACAGGATAGATGTTGAGGGTTGATGGCCCATCAAAGCAAGCATAGAAGGTGTTCAAGCTTTGGGCGAGTTTTTGGTTTTTAGCAGCATGGGGGCTTTTGGCTCATAGTTGATGAGTTCCCTAAGCCCCCTCCAAAAAAAGGTAGAGTTTTTAGCAGCTAATTAATCGCTGTTTGAATACAGCGATTTAGCATTTTGGACCTCTGCTGAACCGGTGTTTGGCCTCCTTGTACAAAGTAGCTGCCTCTGTCTACACTTTTTAAGTCTGCTTCTTTTTCCCTCTTAAAGGGCAACTGCACTTTTTGGGGGGAATTTTGACATTGTTATTGTAAGCGCGAACACTGATGAACACTTTTTCTAGTGTAGTAACACATTATTTTTCGACGACATTAGCCGTAAGCTATAGCTTCTTGTGTCAGCAGCTGAATGGCTTTTGATTTGTA
Organism: Nerophis lumbriciformis; assembly: GCF_033978685.3. Classification (NCBI taxonomy): domain Eukaryota; kingdom Metazoa; phylum Chordata; class Actinopteri; order Syngnathiformes; family Syngnathidae; genus Nerophis; species Nerophis lumbriciformis. The sequence continues at coordinate 41,697,635 of NC_084549.2, read as the reverse complement.
ATGCACAACACAATGCGGTAGGATACCAATACGTACTGACTAAAAAACATGAACAATCTTATTACAGTGTCTGTAAAGTATTAGCCAACATTTCATGTTTTGTTAGTGCACAGCTAGCTCAACGGTGTATGTACTGTAGTTGTACGGTGACGTGCTGCATGTATCATGATCAATATTATATTGACTCACTCGGCTCCAAGTTCTATATCTGCAGCATCCAGTCACGCCGACGCCACTCTCTCGGCTTATGTCTGCTCCAACGTTTCACTCTTTCTTCGTGCTTGCTTCTATAACCAGCAGTTCATCCTCCGTACATCCAGCTTCAAAAAGATAACGTTGTAAATCCTCATTTGTCCAAAAATAGCCATCTTCGTTATCTATTACCAAGTCTGCCACGATTAGAAAACACACGCTTTTTTGGCTGGGCCCGTGCTCTGGCTCCCACGCACACTAGGAGTCGAATATATTGTACATACAAATTCACATATACTCACATACATACAGTACATACATACATAAGTACCTACGCTCCCACATACATACACAAATACAGTACATATTTACATACTTAAAGTTCGTACATCCACACGCACATTCAATATACAAACATACACATACACATCCTATAAATAAATAAATAAATGGGTTATACTTGTATAGCGCTTTTCTACCTTCAAGGTACTCAAAGAGCTTTGACAGTATTACCACATTCACCCATTCACACACACATTCACACACTGATGGCGGGAGCTGCCATGCAAGGCGCTAACCAGCAGCCATCAGGAGCTGTACATATACATTCACTGTACAAACACATATACACATTCTGTACATATACATTCACTGTACAAACACATATACACATTCTGTACATATACAAGTACATATGTATACGTACACTCATGCACATAATCCCGTTTCATCAAACATATATTAACATTGTTGCCCTAGGGTAAACTGGGTATAACACATGGCACACTGACAAAGCTTAACCTATTGTTACTATAACAATCTACAAGGTTAATGTAGGTTGCTTCTCTTTCTCCCCCTCCATTTTTCTGCATTCTTTCGTATCTCAAGTTATCATTACGTATATGTATTGTTGCATTTAAACAACTGTATTGTTGATAATAGAGGTAAATTATTGGTATTGTTCATTATCAATAGCGCTATTTCTATTGGTATTTGTATTGCTCCATTTGTAGTGTAATAATGCTCATTGTCATTTCTGTATTATTTTTTATTTTCGCTAACTGCTTATTTACTATTACTTTTACCATCATATTTGTACATGTCGTATTTGCTGATGTTGCTCTATTGTTGTTGTGTTTGCTGTTGTTGTTTTTGTCTTTCTGTCTAATCCCCCTCTTGTCCCCACAATTTCCCCCTCTGTCTTCTTTTGTTTCTCTTTCTATCCCCTCCTGCTCCGGCTCGGCTGCACCAAATGATAATATAAATACATTTAATAAAGTAAAATACAAATAAGGCAACAAGAGAAGTATCCTACACTTCTCTTTTGTAAAATAAATCTGAACAGCCGATATGGGCATCTACATCAACTATATGATTTGCCTGAGAAGCTGGACAGGACAAAAAAAAATAAACAAATAAAAAAGAAAAAAAGAAAACACACGCTTTTGTTTTCGGAAGTCGGAAGTGTGTTGCTATGTAAACAGAAATAAATGCACTGAGGAATTAAGTTCCGGTAATGCAAAAAATTTCCAAAATACGTTAAATATTATACATATTACATATTGTTATGATCGTGTCTGTTACTACATTTTAATATACTTGCAGTGTGTATATAAAACAAAGTTGTTTTAGAGATCTTTGAAAGCTACAATGGTGACTCCCATTAGCTACATCTTGCAAGCATTTTTTATTGTTTGTAGAGTCCTAAAAAAAAAGATGTGTGTTCCTGTCGCTCATAATAATTGTGAATGATAGGCAAAATTGCAAAAAAAAAGTGCAGTTCCTCGCGCGATAGGCTCGACTCATTGTCGTGTAACAGTGATCCAAGATTTTCTCTTCCCTGGTGGAGCACTTTATAAACGGTTTATATTTTGGTAGTTCCTGGCTGGGATTCCCCTTGTTGAAGTCCGTAAGCACAATAATCAAGGAGTCCGGAAAGTTTGTTCCACATGCAAAATCTGTTCCGCTAACTACGCTAAGCCTCGCGTGCGTTTGCATCTGGCCGGTTTTAAACCACAATAAATGAAGCGAACTCACGAGGGAAGTAGAATGGCTTGCAGTTTATGAACATATACTCCGGAGCAGGTCAACAGTGTTTGGAGTTCACAGACACATGGGCGCAACATCCGCCATTGACCGAGAAACATGCGCCGTGCCTTTGGTCTTGTGGGAGCGCCAGTTGCGGTCGGCGCGGAAGAGCTGGTATCCATCCAGATGTAGCACGCTGTCCGCAGTCTGTTCACTGAGCCATGTCTCCGTAAAAGACAAAGCACATGAGAAGTTCCCTTTTTCATTTCATCAACAGTGTCAACTCATCTGTCTTGTTGCTGAGTGAGTGGACATCAGGGAGGAAAATCCCAGGTAATGGCGTGAGTAATCCACGTCTGCAGAGACACACGAGAGCTTCAGATCGCTTTTCTCTTCTGCGGCGTTTCAGTTTTTTGGTCAAAAGATGGACTGAACCAGCAGCAGACGGCAAAAAAAAAAAATAGCAGTGGGTCGTAGCTCTTATGTTGATAAGCTCTTCTCGGATGTAAGAGCACACAGATGCGCGATGAATGCGCAGAAAGACGCCATCCTTAAAGGTATAATCATTATTATTATTATTGTTTGGCCTTTTTCCCTACAATTTCAAGCTAAGAGAAACTTCAGCGTAAAGCATTTGTCAAAGTGCCAAAAGGAACATCAACAATGTATGTAGGTGTAAGCATTGGTGTGTCTGTGTGCACAAGTTGGGGGTTACAGTAAAATGTTGACAGTGGTAACGACACAAATGGGTCATCCAGAGAGTTCATACACAGCTTTTGCCATTGGAACCTTCATTCTGTTGTTATTCCCGGAGGCTTTCACACAAAACCATCGGGTTTGTACACAGTTGAGTTGCTTTGTTGACCTTTGTTCATTTTAGTTTTAGTCATACCAAAGACTATAAAAATGTGACCCATTACCTCCCTGCTTGGCACTCAGCATCAAGGGTTGGAATTGGGGGTTAAATCACCAAAAATGAATCCCGGGCGCGGCCACCGCTGCTGCCCACTGCTCCCCTCACCTCCCAGGGGGTGATCAAGGGTGATGGGTCAAATGCAGAGAATAATTTCGCCACACCTAGTGTGTATGTGACAATCATTGGTACTTTAACTTTAACTTTAACTTTAACTGTCAAAAGTATCATAACAATCCAGAGCAATATTTTTTTTGAAACTATGTCAAAAGAGGAGATTATGGGCATACAAAGCCAGGTCAGTGCTAACAAAACAGCGCAAAATGGTGTGCGTTCATAGAAAGTGTGGTTCTAATCACAACATCGCCAAATACATGCTGCCCTTTAAGGCCATGCCCACATGAACACAGATACTTAATAAACGCATGCTTATCTCTGCGTTTAGGCCTCTTGTCCACACGCAGACGCATACTTTTATCTTTAAAAAAGCAGACTTTTGAAAACGCTGGCTAAAGTGTAGAGTTCCAAAACTCTCAGCTTAGCGTATGCGTGTACACGGCACAAACGTGAGACTTGTGATGACGTCACGGTTGTGCGCTGTCATTTCCAAGCTCAACAACACTTCCTTGCTGCCTTTAAACACACTATAAGAGGACTTACTGTATGGTTGAACATAAACATGCTGCTCTTTTCACTCAACATTGACAAAAAAGACACATCAGAATGGGCTTTGCAACACTCATACCGGCGCTAATTAATGACAGTCAGCTGTTTTGGTTACGGTCGCTGTGGAACCTCCACCTGATGGAAGAACTTTGACAAGCAAGACTTTTTGCTGTGTCATAAGAAAGGTGCAACATTATCTTATGTTTTTAGTCCTTGTTTAACAACAAATCATGAAGTTAACTTACGTGTCTTTCATTCTTGTAGATGGAGCCGGGCGCGACCAAGCAGCTAAAAAAAAAACATAATGTAGCGTCCTCCTTGTAGTGTGTACAGATGTTAAAGGCCTACTGAAACCCACTACTACCGACCACACAGTCTGATAGTTTATATATCAATGATGAAATCTTAACATTGCAACACATGCCAATACGGCCGGGTTAGCTTACTAAAGTGCAATTTTAAATTTTGCGCGAAATATCCTGCTAAAAATGTCTCGGTATGATGACGCCGGCAGGTGACGTCACGGATTGTAGAGGACATTTTGGGACAGCATGGTGGCCAGCTATTAAGTCGTCTGTTTTCATCACAAAATTCCACAGTATTCTGGACATCTGTGTTGGTGAATCTTTTGCAATTTGTTCAATGAACAATGGAGACAGCAAAGAAGAAAGCTGTAGGTGGGAAGCGGTGTATTGCGGGTGGCTGCAGCAACACAAACACAGCCGGTGTTTCATTGTTTACATTCCCGAAAGATGACAGTCAAGCTTCACCATTGGCCTGTGGAGAACTGGGACAACAGAGACTCTTACCAGGAGGACTTTGAGTTGGATGCGCAGACGCGGTACCGTGAGTACGCATGCAGCTGCGGCTTCCAAACATTTGATCGCTTGCCCGTACGTGCGTGCCGCTATGTGCATGTCACCTACGTAACTTTGGGGACTTTGGGGAAATATATGTGCTGTATGAACTTTGGGGAAGTGAATGGTACTTTGGGCTGTGCGGTTGAGTGTGTTGTGCAGGTGTTTGAGTTGTATTGGCGGGTTATATGGACGGGACGGGGGTGGTGTTTGTTATGCGGGATTAATGTGTGGCATATTAAATATAAGCCTGGTTGTGTTGTGGCTAATAGAGTATATATATGTCTTGTGTTTATTTACTGTTTTAGTCATTCCTAGCTGAATATCAGGTCCCACCCGCCTCTCACAGCATCTTCCCTATCTGAATCGCTCCCACTGCCCTCTAGTCCTTCACTCTCACTTTCCTCATCCACGAATCTTTCATCCTTGCTCAAATTAATGGGGAAATCGTCGTTTTCTCGGTCCGAATCGCTCTCGCTGCTGGTGGCCATGATTGTAAACAATGTGCAGATGTGAGAAGCTCCACAACCTGTGACGTCACGCTACTCGTCTGCTACTTCCGGTACAGGCAAGGCTTTTTTATCAGCGACCAAAAGTTGCGAACTTTATCGTCGATGTTCTCTACTAAATCATTTCAGCAAAAATATGGCAATATCGCAAAATGATCAAGTATGACACAGAATGGACTTGCTAACCCCGTTTAAATAAGAAAATCGCATTTCAGTAGGCCTTTAAAGACAATATAACTTCATTGCACATGTATCATATCACTATATCCATGATTAAATGCTTTATAATTCCCTTAAACATGCAAAATGGTTTCCTTGGCTCTTTAGTGCGTGCTGATTTTAGAAATAATGTACACTTCACTGCACATGTAATACATCACCATGTTGCTGAACATGTTATAATTCTATGAGTGTTGGGTTTCAGCAGCACAGGTGTGTATTCACTCTTTAATAATGTTCCCAGGGCTCTGTGTACGTGCAGGCTGGTTTTAAAGATAATGTACGTGTCATTGTACGTCTAAAGTCCATCAAAATAAACATAATAGAGGTGTAATGCAACCAAGTCAGATATTGCTGCGTTTTTCAGGCTTCTTATTGGACAAAATGTGCATGATCAATCAATCAATCAATCAAAGGTTATTTATATAGCCCTAAATCACGAGTGTCTCAAAGGGCTGCACAAGCCACAACGACATCCTCGACTCAGATCCCACATCAGGGCAAGAAAAAACTCAACCCAATGGAATTACAATCAGAAACCTTGGAGGGGACCGCAGATGTGGGGACCCCCCCTGGGCGACACAATGCAATGAACGTCGAGTGGATCTAGATCATAGTGTGAGAGTCCAGTCCATAGACATGACAGCAGGTGTTTGCGTTTATGTGTAGACATATATTTGGGGTTAAAACAATCTCCATCCACACAAGTGTAGTTTCAAAACTGTCTGTGTTTTTCAAACTCTCTGTATTCGTGTGGACATGGCCTTATACTGTTGAAAAACTAACATTTCTATACTGCTGCAAAAGTTTGATAAATATTTTTCATTTTCTCATGTCATGTCGGTGTTTCCTTGCTGGGAATCTGACAGTCTTAATTTGTTTTTGCATATGACTAGTGTAGTGTTTATATTGTTTCTGTACACTTTTGTCTAAAAATGTCCTAACTTGATTGCAGTAATGAACAACTACGTCTGCCTACATGTTCAATAGGGAAGTGCAACTTTGTTTGTCAATACTTTAATAACTTTAGTTATTGTTTTGCTTGCATATATTTGAGGCTTCCCCTCGATCATATTGTATTGCTTTTATTTGTGATTTTCAATCAAGTGCAAAATTTTGCTAACAATTTTTTTTAACTTGGAGATTTAAATGTTTATATTCAAATTACAATGTTAACATATACGAGAAAATGTAAAATGTTTATTGCATTTGAAAGGATATACATCAGTGGTTAATTTGGTCTGAAGAAAATGATGGCAATAATTTGTAGATCAATATATCGTCGAGCAAAATTTGTTATCGGCCCAGGCGTAGCAGTTGCTCCTTCCGGAGACACTGCACCTTAGTGTTTTGGAAGAGAATTACAGGTCTGGCACCACCCTTCACGAAAGAACTATAAATCAAACAAGACTCCGTCAGAAGGGATGCAAGCTACAGTATGTGATGCGAGAATATATTCCAGCCTTAATACGTGTTCGTTGTCTATGTATATACCCGTATCTGTTGTTGTACAGGCTATGTTTTATCAATCAATCAATCAATCAAAGTTTATTTATATAGCCCTTAATCACAAGTGTCTCAAAGGGCTGCACAAGCCACAACAACATCCTTGGCTCAGTTCTCACATCAGGGCAAGAAAAAACTCAACCCATCGGGCGTAATGAGATCCCTTGGAAGGGACAGCAGATGTGGGGACCCCCTCCCGGGCGACCGTTGCAATGGATGCCGAGTGGATACGGTTAATAATGTGAGAGTCCAGTCCAAAGTGGGGCCAGCAGGGGAACCTCTTGCATGTAGACCCGTCGCGGCGCAGAGACGTCACCAACTGATGCATAAGGAGTGGTCACCCCAGGTCCTGACTTCATGTGCAAGTCCAGTCCATTGGGAGACCAGCAGGGGAGAACAATTTACAATTTTCCATATTACATATAATCTGCCATAATCAAGGATTAGGTTAGAATAGAACAGAAAGTTTTATTGACATTAGATTAAATGCTTCATGATTTATGGTTGCCACTCCTGGTCTGTACTTTAAGAAAAATAGAATTTTAGTAAGTACTAAAAACAAAACTATGGATAAAAGTACACATATAAGCCATGTAGCAGGCAAAATACACATTGTTAAAGATAAAACACAAATTGTAGGAATTTGTTACAAAATTCAGTCATTTCACTTGCGCTAGTTAACGCTAATTGGGCAGTTTTAACTCAGTTAATATTTAGCATCAAGCCAAACAGCTGTGTGCCCGTCTACGTATCTACATGTGCACAACAGGGGAGCTGGTTAACTGTTATGAGAGTAGCGTATGTGTGTTTGCGAGAATGGCAACGTGTTGGCTGAGTGACGTCAGTGAGTGAGTAAAGAGGGAGAGAGGTAGCGTATGCACTAGCAGTAGAGTGATGAACGGCTCCGGTTGTGTCCTGCAAAACTAACAATAAAGTGATTGTCACGCATTCTGACCCGAAAGCGGAGTTTAGCAGACCCATTGCTGGGTAAAGTGAAGGGGTACCCCCGACGAAAACATCGGCCCTGGAGGGATTGTCTGCCCTGTGCTCCTCGACGATGGTCTGGGAGCCGAACAGGAGGAAAAGTGTAACTGTATCTACATTATTACCTGTCACTCTTTATAACTCCTTGTGCACATCAGAATGCTTATAAGTTAAAAGTTTACCTACGTTTAAAACCCATGTTTTAAAGCAACACTTGCAGTACGTCACCTTTATTGTTAGTTTTGAAGCCCAAATACCTCCATATTGCACTTAACTCATCCTCTTTATTAGCTATATAATTGTCGTTTTTTTTCGCCATTCTTCCTCTCCACGATGTTATTGCTTGTATGCACTTTGTGTGTGCGTTTTGACACACTTAACATCATGCGCCTCGGCTCTGTAGTCACCGCCGCACATGAGCATAAAAGGTATTGGTATTTTTCAAAGGTAGTAGAGTACCGTTTCCAATTGATTAGTACCGCGATATTTTATTAGTACCGGTATATTGTATGTATATACATATATATACATGACATTATGTCCTTCACAAGTGTATGTAATCTTTTGATCGTGACTGTATATATATATATATATATATATATATATATGTATATATACAGTCGCGATCAAAAGCGATGTATATATATATATATATATATATATATATATATATATATATATATATATATATATATATATATATATATATATAGGAGATTTTAAAATCTCCTGACGATTGAGGGTACCCCCCCTCATGAAACAGGCCTGTAGAGATGAAATAGTCTTGTGATTTTTTTTCCCACACATACATATATTGCGCTCTACTACGGTATCGAGCACTATTTTTTGGATAACCTTATTAAGACATATATATATATATATGTATATATATATATATATATATATATATATATATATATGTATATATACAGTCGCGATCAAAAGCGATATATATATATATATATATATATATATATATATATAAATGTATATATATATATATGTATATATACAGTCGCGATCAAAAGCGATATATATATATATATATATATATATATATATATATATATATATATATATATATGTATATATATATATATACAGTCGCGATCAAAAGCTTACATACACAATATATATGTCCTTCACAAGTGTATATAAGCTATTGATCGCGACTGTATATATATATATATATATATATATATATATATATATATATATATATATATCTTTATATATATATATATATATATATATATGTATATATATACAGTCGCGATCAATAGCTTACATACACTTGTGAAGGACATAATGTCATGGCTGTCTTGAGTTTCCAATTCTTTCTACAACTCTTATTTTTTTTGTGATAGAGTATTTGGAGCACATACTTGTTGGTCATGAAAAACATTCATGAAGTTTGGTTCTTTTATGAATTTATTATGGGTCTACTGAAAATGTGACGAAATCTGCTGGATCAAAAGTATACATACAGCAATGTTAATATTTGGTTACATGTCCCTTGGCAAGTTTCACTGCAATAAGGCGCTTTTGGTAGCCATCCACAAGCTTCTGGCAAGCTTCTGGTTGAATTTTTGACCACTCCTCTTGACAAAAGTGGTGAAATTCAGCTAAATTTGTTGGTTTTCTGACATATATATATATATATATATATATATATATATATATATATATATATATATATATATATATAATCTCTCTAATACTCAGGTCTCAAAGTTGGCAAGTATGTTCGCTGGGGGTCTTGGAATGTAAATCCAAGGGTGGAGGGTTACTGGACATTAATACATCACTGTATGGTAGATAATATTGTGAGACACGCTTTTAAACTCACAAAGATCACACTTCTGTTAGCACACAAACTCAGAAAGATCACACTAAATCATGAAATGAGACTTTGGCCTCGTTTACACTGCACTACTTCATACTCCATCACAACATTCGGTTTTTCAGACAGCTGAATTTTCGGTGCAGCACTAGTATATATATATGAATATATATTTTGATTCCGAAGAAATAGCGATTGTTGAAGGACCGGAATTGAAGCTGTGGCATATTTGCATATTTCATATCCAGCCATGCATATTTTATATTACTTTATAATTTATAAAAAAAAAAAAAAAATTTTAAAGTGTGATGACTTTTTATTTTGTAGTAATTGTAGCGATTTCACATTCAGCTGCGACTGAGATGAGAATCAGCATCTCCAAACCGAGGCCATGGTTCTCGCCCGGAAAAGGGTGGAATGCCATCTCCGGGTTGGGGAGGAGATCTTGCCCCAAGTGGAGGAGTTCAAGTACCTCGGAGTCTTGTTCATGAGTGGGGGAAGAGTGGATCGTGAGATCGACAGGCGGATCGGTGCGGCGTCTTCAGTAATGCGGACCCTGTATCGATCCGTTGTGGTGAAGAAGGAGCTGAGCCGTAAGGCAAAGCTCTCAATTTACCAGTCGATCTACGTTCCCATCCTCACCTATGGCCATGAGCTTTGGGTTATGACCGAAAGGACAAGATCACGGGTACAAGCGGCCGAAATGAGTTTCCTCCGCCGGGTGGCGGGGCTCTCCCTTAGAGATAGGGTGAGAAGCTCTGTCATCCGGGAGGAGCTCAAAGTAAAGCCGCTGCTCCTCCACATCGAGAGGAGCCAGATGAGGTGGTTCGGGCATCAGGTCAGAATGCCACCCGAACGCCTCCCTAGGGAGGTGTTTAGGGCACGTCCGACCGGTAGGAGGCCACAGGGAAGACCAAGGACACGTTGGGAAGACTATGTCTCCCGGCTGGCCTGGGAACGCTTCGGGATCCCCCGGGAGGAGCTGGACGAAGTGGCTGGGGAGAGGGAAGTCTGGGCTTCCCTGCTTAGGCTGCTGCCCGCGCGACCCGACCTCGGATAAGCGGAAGATGCTGGATGGATGTAGCGATTTCCTGCCGGAATCCTGTCAACTTCCTTTTTAATTTTATTGAACTGCGTATGCAAGTGACGTCGAGGCCACATTGGGGCTAAAGGAGTGTGATAAAAAACACATTTTACTTGCAGTGTAAACCGTCCGCTGGAAAAAATGCAATAAAAAAAAAAAAAAATCATATTCGGGCCACTTTGGCCTGCAGTGTAAACATGGCCTTAGAAGCCATCCTGTTGACTGTACACTGCTGGATACAGTTGGCCTTCAAAAGTGGATCTTAGAACACACACACTTTGTAAATGTAAACTCTGCTATATTGATTACCTTTAACTTTGTTAAGTTCTCCTTATAGGTTCTTGTATTTCTAATACGCCTTTAATTTGCCTGTTCTAATGTTGTGCATAGGAGAGCTACACAACTTGAAGCAATGCGAGTAATCTAGTAGTACTTGCATTTAAAATCTTTAACATAATTGAAAAAAACATATGTACTGATAATAATCATTTGTAGCCTCTAACGTTTTATTCAGCATAAATCACACAGGATGTCACTGTGTGTAAAATGTTGCTTCGAAATGCATATAAAGATAGGAAGACACAGAGAAGAAATTGGAGGTAAACTACTGGTGCAACTGTTTTTGTTCAAACAGAACACACAGCCAATCATATTCATGCACATGCATCCTGGTAGTTGATCCAGTTTAAGGAAATAGTAGTAAGAGCAAACTGTGGACAACAGCAGCCCCTACTGGAAGAAGAGCAAACTGCAAAGTAAAAGAATACACTGTCCTACAATTCAAACCATAATAACCATATCTGAACTTGAAACTGGTGTGCTTTAATCTTTCGTTTTGTCTTGTAATATCATGTATTGGGTAAAGTGTAGGTATATGCAACTGTCGCATGAAATCATGTTGAAAATTAGTTTAAACGACCAAATATATACAGTAAAAAAGGCACATTTCCTGTGATCTTAACATCACAGTTACATTACTGTTGAATATGAATACAAATCATGGATATTTGTCACCTGTGAGTATCTTAACAAGTATATTGATATGGTGTGTCATTGGAAAAAGAACGATGATCAGATTTGACGGATATATGATTGTTTTATGATGACCATGGATTCTTTATGTCAAATTAAAATTGCTGTCAAAAGTAGATATGTGCTGCCCTCTACTGGCTGCAAAGCCAAAACGCAACTTTAGATCTCTCGCTCAATTCGTTCACTTCCATTGCAAAATCATTCTTGTCACAGCAAACTGGGTCGCAAGATGATATATTTTCCTTACAACGTGAGAAAAAAAACGTTACGTGTTTTCAAAATTCTGCTCCAGGTGAGGCTCGAACTCACAACCTCGGCATAGCTCTGCAGTGAACTGTCATATAAGTACCGCGCGCTAACCGATTGCGCCACTGGAGCCCGGCTAAACCCGTGAACATAAAGCTTTATAACTACAGTAGAGACTCAGCAGTTCTCATGTGCCCTGTTTTTACATCGTTTTTACGCCATAATTTGTTCGCAGTTGAAGCTTTTCCTTGCATTTTTGATTAGGGAAATATTACAAATAATCATTAGGGAATACACGATTAGGAAAAACATAACCTCTTGGTTACATTGTCGATATGACTTAGAACATAAACTCGAGAGCTGTTTTTCTACTTTCCCTATGTTGTTGGTTGAACGGTTGAACCCCAAATCAAACACATACTATACGGCCGTTTAGACAATACAGTAGCGTTTCAACAAAGTGTATATACAGTGGAGGTTAGTTAAAGCTTAACTCAATGAAAACAGAAAGCTTGATGACTGCTTATGCAAGAATAACAATGACGGTTAAAAAAAAGAGACACTTAGGAGTCGTTTCACACACGTGTTGATAAATAATGTGCCTTACCACAAAAGAACCGATAAAGAGCAAAATTGGCATTATGCCGCCACCCTAATCCTACTGCAGCTAGTAGTTAACAGCTAATGCTACAATAATAGCTCCTTAATGCTTCTTTTTTTATTTTGCAGTTTGATGGTACATTGCTGCCTCTCAGTGGTCAGTCTCGGTACTACTTCAGACCGTGTTGGAACGCCTGAGACTTGTGCTTTCATGGGTGAGACTAAATATTTTGTTTGTGGCCCCTTTTCGGTCTTTAATATTGTGTAACTCCATATGGGTTATAGAGCTGTGAGCATTGTAATACAATCTTTGAAATTCGAAATTTGTGGCTTGAAAAAGTGAATATGTGGGTGTTATTTCATGTCTGGAAGGCCTTCTTAATGTTAAAGAAATTATTTTGAAAGTGGTAAACATTTTTTTGCTTTATAGCTATGAAAATATTGAATTTATATATATATACCGTGCGTGACTGCTCGCTGACTGCTCGCTGTTTCGAAAAAGCTAAGTATCGTTCTATTTGTGTGCTTTTAATTGTTCTGCAGCTTTCTTTATTACTTTCTCAACATATTTAGCAGAGGTGGGACCAAGTCATTGCTTTGCAAGTCACAAGTAAGTCTCAAGTCTTTACCCTCAAGTCTCGAGTCAAGTCCCGAGTCAAGACAGGGCAAGTCCGAGTCAAGTCCAAAGTCAAGACTGGAAAGTCTCAAGTCAAGTCCCAAGTCCTGCATTTTGAGTTTCGAGTCCTTTCAAGTCATTTAACCACAGACTAATATATTTACACAGATTGTGTATGCTTTTAAAACGCTGTATTTATTTATTAAAACAAGTGCATTTGAAATTGCAGGGAAAAAGATAGTGCTGACATTGCACTTCAAAATAGCACTATTAACCAGTCATTTTAAACATGTAACTCATTCCTTTACAGAATAAACACATTTGAAAAAAACAAGTGCAACTGTACTTATTTGCACAAAAGTGTTAACATTGTATTTCCATGGCATATTGCATTATAACTAGTTCCACAGCAGTTTCTATCCTGTTCTTACCTTATCTCATTTATCTCATCTCATACTGTATGTGTGTTTATGTGTGCGTACACATGAAAAACATAACAAATATATGAACATAACAATGAACAGAGTTGTACTTTTTAGATGTCAGGACCCTATGCAATATGTACACATATTCTTAATATAGTATACATTTTAACTGACCTTTATTTGACTATGTTTGTCTTTTTGTAGGTGGCTAAAATACGCGGTGCTGCTGACTGCCGTCTAACGTTACGTTACTGTGTGTGATACATTGACTAACGTAATGTTACTGTGTGTGATACATTGACTAACGTAATGTTACTGTGTGTGATACATTGACTAACGTTACGTTACTGTGTGTGATACATTGACTAACGTAACGTTATGTATAGATACCTCATGAAACCCTGCTTAAAAAAAAATCACTTGACAAAAAGTATGAATAAGGTAGCAAACTGCAGTGGACGCAACAGATTGCCGTGTTTGCAATGACGTTATAACCATAGACATCTTATAAGTAGACGCAGCATTGGTTGCTGTGACGTGAGCAATTTGCCCGCCATCTTGAAGTGCTGATGAGGAGCCGGCGAGCAGCCTAAACTGACAGTTGAAAGGTAGAAAACAAAGATGGTGTTCAGCGTTTTCCTGCTCAAATGAGCGGACTGTTGAAAATAGGAATCGGGGGATTACTTTTCACAAGTAAGATTTAACATTAACGTACTATTGGTTGTATTTTATGAAAATAATATTACCACAGAGTTGAGAAGGATCAAAGATCTTAATATTTGTATGTGAAAATCACAAAGAAATCTTCTGGGGGAGGATGACGCCCCTACAGGGGTTTGGTTTACAAACTTTCAGCCCCACCTAAAACAAAATTCACCAGCCACTACTGATTATGATGTATTCTCTATTTTAGGCAAAGTATAAGACAATACTTTCTTAAAAGTGTAAATTTTTAACCAGGAATCAGTCTTCAAGTAACAATATTCAAATACTAACATTGTTGGGTTAAACAGAATTTGGTTTTATTCTGAATCCAGTGAAACAGATTGGTGGTTTTAGCTGATATGAAGACTTTCAGGTGTTTATATATGTTTAAGTATTTGGCAGACGCTTTTATCCAAAGCGACTTACATAAAATAATACATATAAAACAATCACTGCAAACATTATCATTTAAGGGAAGAATGTAATAGAAAATATCAATACAAAGTGTCAAGACAGAATAAACTCTCTGCTGCTGAAGCAACAGAGATACAGTCTATAGGTCCCTAAGATATATAGATATCTAATGTATTCATACATTGTTTATGTAGGATACACGCATATGTATATATAACCTAATCATATTGTTTCTTCAACTTAAAAATAGCTTACCGTTTTTTGTCCCCTTCTCTGGGATTATATTCCCAGTTTTGATCTCGGACGTCTGGTCACTTATAGCGTATAAGAATATTATATTACTGTTAAGCAAACTATGAATAATAAAACACGCCAAAACATGTGTCTGTTACACACGTATGACAAAAAAGCGCGTGAAAATCAGTGGTATTTCAGTGAGGTAAAATGAATTAAATGCGCTGACAGTTCATTGTTCCTGCCAAATGAATTGCACTGAGTGGAGCGGATCACCACTCCAAGATGGCGGCCCCGCGTCTCGTCTGCGCCAGTAGGCAGTAGCGCTCTATGCTGCGTCTACTTATAAGATGTCTATGGTTATAACGTTAGCAGTGAGTTTGCAGCCTCACTGATTTAACTACACAGCAAATAAAAGTCACGTTACTTAGCCAATAAACGTTATCTTACATTCAAAACTTACCCTTCTTTGTGCAACTTCAAATGTCGAACGAAGTTGGAAGTTGTTGCGTCTCCGTCTGTAATATTCGAACTGCGTGATTTGCATACGGCAATTCGTTTTTTGTTGACCAAGTCGTAGTTTTTATACCCGAACGAAACCAACTTTAACATAATTGTTTATCACTGGCACGTTGTTGGACCAACTCTTGTTCATTGGTTGTCCTGCAATTTGATTGGATGAATGCTGTGTGATGAAAACAACGTAGTTCTAATTTGATTGGCTGTTGTACTGACAGCACACCAGCTGACAGGAATAACACGCTGATAGACAGACGAAGAAAATGAAAAATACGGAGCGCTCCCAAATAACTTTTTAAGCTTTGGATTTTGGGGAAAGTGGCAAGTCATGTCAAGTCATGTCAAGTCAAAAGGCTCAAGTCCAAGTGAAGTCACAAGTCATTGATGTTAAAGTCTAAGTCGAGTTGCAAGTCTCTTTACATTTTGTCAAGTCGAGTCTAAAGTCATCAAATTCATGACTCGAGTCTGACTCGAGTCCAAGTCATGTGACTCGAGTCCACACCTCTGATATTTAGTAGTGCTATTTAACTTGCAAATCACCCGATCTCTGTCTCACCACCCCTCCCGCAGCTAGCTAGCAGCTAGCTGCTAAGCTAACGAAGATAGCGCGGAGAAAGGCGGCGCCGGTCGCTGGTCAGAAGGAATCTACTCCTGCACACCGTGACCAGGACTTCTCGGAAGACAGCAGGAACTTCACTCGGTGACAGAAAACACTGTGAGTATGGCTTCCTGCGCGTCTTGCACCTTACTCACGGAGAGGCTGGCTCTGCTAGAGGGCCGTGTCCGCCAGTTAGAGCAGAGTAATCTCGTAACTTTAGAAGTTGCGGACACATCTGCTAGCGTTAGCTGTAGCGAGCTAACTAGCCCAGCCTGTAGTAGTCCTAAGCGGCCTAAAAACTACGGTGTACCGGTTGAGACGCATAATAGATTTAGCTCTTTAGCTAGTCCTACACCCCAGTCTACCGGGCACCACACCTTAGTCATAGGGGACTCCATCACCCGAAACATAAAGCTTAGCAAACCAGCCACAATTAAGTGCATCCCTGGGGCCAGAGCACCTGACATTGAGGCTAATCTTAGGGAGCTAACTCGCAACAGGCCTAGTAAACACGTACGACAGGCTAATCGCACCACTAGTTATGCGAATATAGTTGTACACGTTGACTCCAATGACACTAGAATGAGACAGTCAGAGATTACAAAGAGAAACATAGCCAGGACTTGTGATCTCGCTAGAAAGATGTCCAGGCATCGAGTAATTGTCTCTGGCCCCCTGCCTGCGAGAGGCAATGATGAGAGATATAGCAGATTAGTGGCTGGCTAGCTTCTGTAGACAACAGGGACTAACGTTTATTGATAATTGGCCCTCTTTCTGGGGCAAACCAGGCTTGCTGATGTGAGACGGCCTTCACCCTAACCAGGAAGGCGCCATCATCCTGTCTAAAAACATAGACTACTGTTTAAGTCACATTTGACTAACTACACTAGAGCAAGCCCGGTCACAGGCAATTATAGAGCCTGCTAGTCCGGGTGAGGAGTCAGTTAAGCTAGAACTAGCCAGCGCCAGGCTGGATAATTCCTGTACGCATAGCAATTCTCTTAGAATAACACACAACTCACATAATGTGTTTTCTGTTGTGAATGTGTCCGGGGTAGATATGCATTCTACTGAGGTGGCAAATCATGATGCGTTCAGTCGATCGCAGCATCAAGCAAACAATCTGAAAATTCCCGTCGTATCAATTCCTAGATATGGTCGAAACTATTTAAAGTGCACTACGTATAATAAACGCAACACTATTAATATTGCTACTACGGATAATTTAAACAAAAACTCGTCAAAACAGCCCAATACTTATAATATGGGCTTTTTAAACATAAGATTATTGTCTCCCAAAACGTTATTAGTTAATGAGGTCATTAGAGACAACAATCTTAACGTCATTGGTCTTAGCGAAACCTGGCTCAAACCAGACGATTTTTTTGCGCTAAATGAGGCATCTCCTCCTAACTATACGAATGTGCATATTGCCCGTCCCCTTAAAAGGGGTGGGGGGGTCGCACTAATATACAATGAAAACTTTAACCTTACCCCTAACCTAAATAATAAATACAAATCGTTTGAGGTGCTTACTATGAGGTCTGTTGCACCGCTGCCTCTCGATATGGCTGTTATCTACCGCCCCCCAGGGCGCTACTCGGACTTTATCAATGAATTCTCCGAGTTCGTTGCTGATCTAGTGACGCACGCAGACATTATAATCATAATGGGGGACTTTAATATCCATATGAATACCCCATCGGACCCTCAGTGCGTGGCGCTCCAGACTATAGTTGATAGCTGTGGTCTTACACAAATAATAAATGAACCTACGCATCGCAACGGTAATACGATAGATCTAGTGCTGGTCAGGGGTGTCACCACCTCCAAAGTTATGGTACTCCCGTATACTAAAGTAATGTCCGATCATTACCTTATAAAATTCGAAGTTCTGACTCATTGTCAACAAACTAATAATAATAATAACTGCTATAGCAGCCGCAACATTTATGCTGCCACAACGATGACTCTTGCTGACCTACCTACTGCCTTCGGTAATGGCACCATTCCCAAATTATGCCGGCTCTATTGATAACCTAACTAACAACTTTGACAATGCCCTGCGCAAAACCATTGATAGTATAGCACCGCTAAAACAAAAAAGGGCCCCTAAAAGGCGCACCCCATGGTTTACAGAAGAAACCAGAGCTCATAAATTATCATGTAGAAAGTTGGAACGCAAATGGCGCGCGACCAAGCTTGAGGTTTTCCATCAAGCATGAAGTGATAGTTTAATATCGTATAAACGTATGCTTACCTTAGCTAAAGCTAAATATTACTCAAATCTCATCCGCCTCAACAAAAACGACCCTAAATTTTTGTTTAGTACAGTAGCATCGCTAACCCAACAAGGGACTCCTCCCAATAGCTCCACCCACTCGGCAGATGACTTTATGAATTTCTTTAATAAGAAAATTGAACTCATTAGAAAGGAGATTAAAGACAACGCATCCCAGCTACAACTGGGTTCTATTAACACAGATACAACTGTATCTACGACGGATACTGCAATACAAAATAGTCTCTCTCTTTTTGATGAAATAACATTAGAGGAACTATTACGGCGTGTAAGTGGGATAAAACGAACAACATGTTTACTTGACCCACTTCCTGGGAAACTTATCAAGGAGCTTTTTGTATTATTAGGTCCATCAGTGCTAAATATTATAAACTTATCACTTTCCTCTGGCACTGTTCCCCTAGCATTCAAGAAAGCGGTTATTCATCCTCTGCTCAAAAGACCTAACCTTGATCCTGACCTCATGGTAAACTACCGACCGGTGTCCCACCTTCCCTTTATTTCGAAAATCCTCGAAAAAATTGTCGCACAGCAGCTAAATGAACACTTAGTGTCTAACAATCTCTGTGAACCTTTTCAATCCGGTTTCAGGGCAAATCACTCTACGGAGACAGCCCTCGCAAAAATGACTAATGATCTACTGCTAACGATGGATTCTGATGCGTCATCCATGTTGCTGCTTCTTGATCTTAGCACTGCTTTCGATACCGTCGATCATAATATTTTATTAGAGCGTATCAAAACACGTATTGGTATGTCAGACTTAGCCTTGTCGTGGTTTAACTCTTATCTTACTGACAGGATGCAATGCGTCTCCCATAATAATGTGACCTCGGACTATGTTAAGGTAACGTGCGGAGTTCCTCAGGGTTCGGTTCTTGGCCCTGCACTCTTTAGTATTTACATGCTGCCGCTAGGCGACATCATACGCAAATACGGTGTTAGCTTTCATTGTTATGCTGATGACACCCAACTCTACATGCCCCTAAAGCTGACCAACACGCCGGATTGTAGTCAGCTGGAGGTGTGTCTTAATGAAATTAAACAATGGATGTCCGCTAACTTCTTGCAACTCAACGCCAAGAAAACGGAAATGCTGATTATCGGTCCTGCTAAACATCGACATTTATTTAATAATACCACCTTAACATTTGACAACCAAACAATTACACAAGGCGAATCAGTAAATAATCTGGGTATTATTTTCGACCCAACTCTCTCCTTTGAGTCACACATTAAGAGTGTTACTAAAACGGCCTTCTTTCATCTCCGTAATATGGCTAAAATTCGTTCTATTTTATCCACTAGCGACGCTGAGATCATTATTCATGCGTTCATTACGTCTCGTCTCGACTACTGTAACGTATTATTTTCGGGTCTCCCTATGTCTAGCATTAAAAGACTACAATTGGTACAAAATGCGGCTGCTAGACTTTTGACAAGAACAAGAAAGTTTGATCATATTACGCCTATACTGGCTCACCTGCACTGGCTTCCTGTGCACTTAAGATGTGACTTTAAGGTTTTACTACTTACGTATAAAATACTACACGGTCTAGCTCCGTCCTATCTTGTCGATTGCATTGTACCATATGTCCCGGCAAGAAATCTGCGTTCAAAGAACTCCGGCTTATTAGTGATTCCCAGAGCCCAAAAAAAGTCTGCAGGCTATAGAGCGTTTTCTATTCGGGCTCCAGTACTATGGAATGCCCTCCCGGTAACAATTAGAGATGCTACCTCAGTAGAAGCATTTAAGTCCCATCTTAAAACTCATTTGTATACTCTAGCCTTTAAATAGCCCCCCTGTTAGACCAGTTGATCTGCCGTTTCTTTTCTTTTCTCCTCTGCTCCCCTTTTCCTTGTGGAGGGGGGGGGCACAGGTCCGGTGGCCATGGATGAAGTGCTGGCTGTCCAGAGTCGGGACCCGGGGTGGACCGCTCGCCTGTGCATCGGCTGGGAACATCTCTGCGCTGCTGACCCGTCTCCGCTCGGGATGGTGTCCTGCTGGCCCCACTATGGACTGGACTCTTACTATTATGTTGGATCCACTATGGACTGGACTCTCACAATATTATGTCAGACCCACTCGACATCCATTGCTTTCGGTCTCCCCTAGAGGGGGGGGGGTTACCCACATATGCGGTCCTCTCCAAGGTTTCTCATAGTCATTCACATCGACGTCCCACTGGGGTGAGTTTTTCCTTGCCCTTATGTGGGCTTTGTACCGAGGATGTCGTTGTGGCTTGTGCAGCCCTTTGAGACACTTGTGATTTAGGGCTATATAAATAAACATTGATTGATTGATTGATATATATATATCAATATATATATATATATATCAATATATATATATATATATATACATATATATATGAAGATATTGAATTTATATATATATATATATATATATATATATATATATATATATATATATATATATATATATATATATATATATATATATATAGGAATTCCTCTTGACAAACAAAAGTAGATTTGGCTATGGGAGTGTGAGTATAAAACACACAACCAACAAAAATGCAGTTTAAAAATTATGTTTATAATTGGATATTAAGAATATATATTATTAATATTTTGCAAGTTATGAAATAATGTGCACTTAGTATAAATAATCATGTATAAACAGTGGTGTGCCGTCAGGGCCAGCAAAGCCTTCTCTGCTGGCCTAATATAACCAGAAATCATGATCATAATTAAAGATAAAGGTACATTTTAATTTACTTTACCTAAATATCTAAAAATATTAATATTCTCTTCATTTCATATTATGCTCCTTTCAGCGCTGTTGTTTTTAGGTTATAAAGTTTTTATCCAATCAGAATTCAGCTAGCTTATGTTGCCATGCTGTACCAAATCTGCCCGGGGCCTTCAGAATCAACAGAATAGTCCATACACTGTAAGTGAACGGACACAAACATTTGACAGACAGCTGCGATAGCCAATCAGATCACGAGTTGTTGTCAGTACGGCCTTCTAGATGGCCTAAGGCAGATATATATTGTGATGTTATGAGCTAGGTAACATAATAACTCCTTTACCCAGCATGCCACAGTAGTGAAGAGCATTTATTTATTATGCCATTGCACTTTAATCACAATGATTTTATTGGTTTATTAGGTATTATATTTTTATTGTTCTACAGTGTGTCTGTACACTGGTGATCGTTTACGTTTTCTTTAATGTTTCTATGTTTTATATGAGTTGTGTTTGCTTGTTTCATTCTGTCTTGACGCTGAGTTACAAATGTCTGCACAACTATTTTACCTCAGGGTACCATTAAAGAAACCTTGACCTTGGCCTTATATAGAGTGTACTCACACTAGGCTATTGGTACCGCATTTTACAGTACTTGTCCCATCACTTCATTAATGCTCTATTACTCCAAATTCACTGACTTTGTAGACTATTTCCACTCATATTTGGGAGGGAGTCGGAGACAGAGGGACGCTTCAAGCTGACCACTCAAAAAAAGGAAGAAACATACTTGAAAATGGCAGAGGGATTCTCTCCCGTAGATTAGATTTTTCATTTAGTGATGAAGACGACGTCCAGGAAACCCACAATATTGTGTGTGTCCTTGGCCATATTTAGATACATGTATGTGTTTCGAGAAAACAATGCCCTTAGTTTTTAATTGACCTAAGACGTCCAACACAAATTAAGGAACACACATTAAGGTGAGTTGAGTTCATGAAAAGTTTTACTGCACATAACCATTACTAACTGTTCCTAAACAACACTCAAGTCCATCCATCCAATTGTTTTTTTCAAGATATAGGTTCAGTTTTTTTGGTTTTGTTTTTTTACATGCACGTGGGGTGCGGTAACCCAGAGAGGTAGTTGTAGGGTGTCCCCAGCTAAATGACAGATAGTTAATAGTAATGGACCCTTATTGAATCCACTTATGTATATATATATATATATATATATTATATATATATATATATATGTGTGTATATACTGTATATATATGTGTATATATATATATGTATATGTAGGTTTGATATAGCAAGCTACTTTTGTCGTGTAGCTTGTGTAGTGTAGTAACTTTTAGTTTAGGTTAATACATTTTCCAAGTAGCTTGCCCATTACTGGGCCCCATGCACCCACTGCACCCATCACTCCAGCTTCTACCACCAGGTCACCGCTTTAAAGTCCTGCTTGTCCCAAAACATATATTTAAAACATATTTAATTCTCACTGCCATCATCACTTCAAACTATGGGTGTCCAAATGTTTTTTGTAATGAGGGTCGCAGATAAAAAAATTAAAGGATGTAGGGGCCATTTTGATATATTTCACTTTCAAATCCCATACATCGATTTTTTTAAAAGAAGAACAATAATCTGCATATCATCTTTGCGTTATTAGCGTCAACATTTCAACAGTATAAAAAGTCAGTAGATTTTACGATAAAAACTGATAGCTTAGTCGCCACAATTTTACCATAGAAATAACTGGTACCATTTTTCCATTGACAGTAATTGTCAGTTAAAACCACACACAAGACTCACACCCAGGACCTACTTGCTGTGAGGCACAAGCGATATCTACCGTGGTGCTCAAGTTATTGTAATAATCAAATAACATCAATCATTTCCATTATAATATTTGCTAATATAACAATGAACAAAATTCAACGTTTTTCATGAGCTGTATGTTGAATGTCTGGGTGGGGGTCCTGCTTTGGAAGAATTTTAGACATGTACGCCTTTCAGTGATCACATTTTGTTCATCTTAAGACATTCACATGTTGCACAATAAGATGTGTGCTGTAGCACAAGCATGGGATACAGTGGACAACTGTTTGTCTGTAAAATATATAATTGCAGAGTTTATTTTAAGAAAGTGAATCTTCTCCACCAGGATTCAGGAATGATGGTATTGAACCCTGAGCTGTAGTTGACGACATAGGTATGTCCACAGCTGAGTGGAGAGCAGTGGCGGTAGCGTCCTCTGTGGACCGGTGTGGCCTGTAGGCAAACTGATGTCGATCCAAGTTTTGGGGGAGGCAGTCTCTTCGAAATATTGGAGAACAAGCCTTTTAAAACCCTTTTAACCACAGACATCAATGCCACTGGTGTAGTCATTTAAGTCTGCCGAGGTCTGAAAGAGTGCCCCCTCTGACCGGTCCTAACAGTCTTGGTCATAGGTTTGTTTGATGACAATAAAGCATTCTATTCTATTCTATTCTATTATACACGCAAATGTAGTCGCAGTTGGAATTTGACTTTTGGATATTTTTTTTAGTCTTTGTTTTTTTGCGCTGAACTTGAACATTGACCAGAGCACTCACACTAGCCAAATGTGCTGGATTTAGATGTGGAGTGTGCCCAATAAAGGTAAAAGTTTCCTATAAATTAAACTGTTTTCATTTTTCAACCCTTTTTGTGAGCCAATGAGATACATGTTTTTAAGAAAATGCAATGCTAATCTAATTTCCTTGCATAATCATACTGATCATTGCAGTATAATATAATTAAAAATTGAATATTAGTTTTACTTATTTATTTACATTTATTTAAATTTGCGCATGCTAGTTTTCAGTCAGTGAGGTGTTTTTTGTCGTTTTTTTTCTCACGATACTAATTTCCCTAACCAAACACATAATCTATGAGGCTTCCACCTTTGACAGTTTGAAAACTTTATGGTCATTGACTCTGATGTGGTGAATTTGTGTTTACTGAATCTATGGACTCTGATCTGGAGGTCTACCATTCATCAAACTGGTTTCAGGTAGTCGCACTAAATAAACACCCACATTTGTCACAGTATCACCTCGATTGGAAATATAATGGATGAAATGTAATGCATTATATTTTCCCGAGAAGCATTTTTTTTTGGTCTATATCTTTTATCAAACTTACAAACAAATCCTGTGATGAAAGAAAAAAGATATATAAACATTACATATATATATATATATATATATATATATATATATAT
Organism: Nerophis lumbriciformis; assembly: GCF_033978685.3. Lineage (NCBI taxonomy): Eukaryota > Metazoa > Chordata > Actinopteri > Syngnathiformes > Syngnathidae > Nerophis > Nerophis lumbriciformis. The sequence goes on along the minus strand of NC_084549.2, from coordinate 41,673,176 downwards.
ATATATATTTATCCCCATAAATATATATATATATATATATATATAAATATATATATATATATATATATATATATATATATATATATATATATATATATATATATATATATATATATATATATATATATATACATTCGCACTCACAATAACACACTAGGGCCAATTTAGTGTTGCCAATCAACCTATCCCCATATATATATATATATATATATATATATATTTATCCCCATATATCCCCATATATATATATATATATATATATATATATATATATATATATATATATATATATATATATATATATATATATATATATATATATATATATATATATATGGGGATATATGGGGATATATATATATATATATATATATATATATATATATATATATATATATATGGGGATAGGTTGATTGGCAACACTAAATTGGCCCTAGTGTGTTATTGTGAGTGCGAATGTTGTCTGTCTATCTGTGTTGGCCCTGCGATGAGGTGGCGACTTGTCCAGGGTGTACCCCGCCTTCCGCCCATGTGCAGCTGGGATAGGCTCCAGCACCCCCGCGACTCCGAAAGAGACAAATGGTAGAAAATGAATGGATGGATATATATATATTGCCTTGTCTTTGCTGTTAGTTCTGTAGTCATAGCATAGTGAGTTGTTTTATGCATAGGTTACCAATCACCCAATCTCCCAATCACCGGCATTGAAAGTAAACAGATTTTTAAAAGGAAACTAATATTTTATCTGAGTCTGTAAATTAGTTTGCTTGTTGATGATTTTTGTTCAGTTTTGTATTGTGTAGTTATAATTATATGCTTTTACTTGTCATTTGTATTGAGTTTGTGGACCCCAGGAAGACTAGTGGGTTGTTGTGGCAACCAGCTAATGGGGTCCTTAATAAAAATCAAAATTAAAAATCAAAATCAAATTGAGCACTTTTTAACTGCTTGTACAAAAGAATGAACAATACAAGTGGGGTTAGATTTAGAGCCAATCATTAACTTTTATTATCATTATTGACAGGCCCAACTCCTGTGTGCATTGTTAAAAGTGAAGCTGACCCAATAATGACTCAACACTTCATTAAATAGGGCTTCAATGTACAAATATTGATCATCTTATATTTGTGCAAGTGCATTGATTGAGGCTATGAAAGGCAGCATTCACAGGAAAGCCCATCAGATCAATACTGGCAATTGTACCGCACACATCAATTTTAACTTGTCGTACAGATTTGCTTCCTGGGTTTCTCCCTCTGTCCTCGACCTCAGTCTGTCACAGGAACGTCTCTATCAAACATGGATCAGCTTAATGTTTAGCTCGAGATACACACGTGTACACACACACACATACACACAGAGGGGGATTAAAAAGGCACAGGGACACATATGCTGCCTGAGGATGGAGGCGAGAATACTACATGAGAGGAGAACACAAGGTAGTGATGACCCAGGTGAGAATTATGACTGTTAATGGCACTTTTAGTCTGTGTTCTATGGCTGCAGATGTCCACACTTTGTGACTTGTTATAGCATTAATTAGCACTGCTATGAAGAAAGTAATGAAACAAGCAGCAATGATACTGTATGACTTTAATTATCCGTGTCATTTTAAGAAAAGACATGGTAACATAAAAGTGATAGCCGCTCAATACGTTGTTGTGCTAAATGCAAACCCATTTCCAGGTCTTTAAATAGTTAAGCTGAAATCACAGCCTGTTAATCCTAATTAGAGAAGTGCTGTCAATCCTGTGAGGTCCAGGCAGGAGCGATAGGCCACATGGGCAATTCCCTTAGGGGCGCCACAAGGGTGAGGGAGAAAAAAAGATTTTAATTTATTTTTGCTCAGCGCTTATTTGCTCACCATATCAGGATATGTGTGTCAGATGTCGGGATATTGCCCCCCTTGATGTGAAAAAACCAAACCAATGAGCGACGATGACAGATTATCATCACAAGTCAACACTTGTCAATCAGTACTAAATTAATTTGATTCCTCAAATAGTTTGGCTCCAAATACGCCTCCAACAGCCCATGGAAATACCTTAATCCGATTGTGTTCGGTTTTTGAAAAGTCAGACTAACACACCTGTAGGCCCGGGCCGATATTCGATAAATCTTTGGAAAGTTCCGACAGTTAGTATTATTGTAACAAATTAAAATGATCAAAGAACCGCCATTCATAACTGCACTTATACAGACGGACTGACTGCCGCTAGCTTGAATGCTAACATGTAAACAACAGATATTAACGTCTTTCCCCATTACGAAATGTCATTCCCCAATCTAAAATTGTACAAATACAGTACTGTTTAAACAACTGAGCGACAGTATTCACATTAAACAAAGAATGTGCTGTTTTTTTGTGCAAAGTTATCGATAAACACGACAAGTTGAAACAGACGGACACAGAGGCCGTTCAAAAAGAAGTTTAACTCACATGACGTCACAAATCTGAAGTGAAACAACTGACCACCCTTTTCAATTTAAAATAAAAGATAAACATATTTAAATACACAAATAAAAATAATGTGGCTCTTATGAAGCCAAAACAATATTTGATGTTTCCTCTGCCAATTAAGTTTATTGTGTGTATTTATTCTAGTTAGTAAAAAAATAAAACTTCGTAATAAAATGTAAGTGTGTGTATAATTACTTTTTGAGCACATTCAACAACACCACGATAATAATGATAACCGTGATCATTTTGGTCAACATTATTTCATTTAGACATTTTATTTATTGTTTTGGGGGATTTTTTTTGTATATTTGAGGGTCTCCCACCCCCTGACAGAACCGATTTTGGTTGTGATTTTTTTTATTCAAGTGCAAAATTTTGCTTACAGACATTATGTTGTATTTGTATTATTTGTTGGTTTTATTTAGCTTGATGTTTAAAAGTTTGCATTTCAATTACAATGTAAAATATATGACATGTACAACTTAATTGCATTTGAAGTGGTACACTTCCATTATTATTATGTATTGTCATTACATCAGTGGTTAATTTGGTCGCAAAAAATATTGGCAATTGTATTGCTTATCGGCAATAATATGTAGGTCAATATATTGTAGAGCAAAATTTGTTATCGGTCCAGGCCTACACACCTGGATTAAACGATTGGAAACCAAATCTCTCCAGTGGGTGTGTGCGACCGGAGAGGACCCATCGTATCACGTGCGCCAGTCTCAACGCCCAGGATACAACCCGGAAGCGGATGCTATCCAATAAAAACTTAGCAACAATTGTCATGAAGAGGATACTTTTTATTTGTTTCACAAATTAAAAGAACAAAACATTTTGAAGTGCATCAATGGTAGAAAAAAGAAACAGAGATTTATTGAAGCAGGTAGCTAAGGAAATGTAAAATGCCGGCTTAATTCGGACTCCCTAACGGAATAAGAATGAGATGGAAGATAATGAAGCAGTTATATTAAAGGTGAATAATAAAGTGTACACAAACCTCTTTACGCTGCATTTGTGCACTCCATAACTGATTATCAATAACTGTATTCCACACAACTGACAAGATAGTCCAGAACAATAGCAGACTTCATCTTGAATGGTATCGACCGCAGCACAAACGGTCTTTCCCTTCGGATCAATCGAAAGCCTTATGAATAAACTCCGAGACATTCAAGAGTTTTGTTTCCATGATTCTTCGTCCAAAAACTCATTTGAAAAAACTCTTCCACCGGTCTGTCTTTGTTTCGAATCTGCATCCGCCCCGATACATTCTTGGTAGTAGCGTCATGTTCGTAGCACAATCCAAGATCAGTTATTGATACTGTCTGGCTGTTTAACATCAACAAGTTGTAAGGATCCGCAGTTGGCTAGTGTGACGTCATTATAGGAAAATTAATTAATTTAACCGTGCTTAAATGTGGGTTCCCTCTGGGTACTCCGGCTTCCTACCACCTCCAAAGACATGCACCTGGGATAGGTTGATTGGCAACACTAAATTGGCCCTAGTGTGTGAATGTGAGTGTGAATCTGTTTTGGCCTTGCGATGAGGTGGCGACTTGTCCAGGGTGTACCCCGCCTTCCGCCCGAGTGCAGTTGGGATACGCTCCAGCACCCCGAAAGGGACAAGCGGTAGAAAATGGATTGATGGATGCATAGATAAATGAAATAAGCGCCCCCCAGTGTACGGGTAGGCACATGGTGTATGACCAATAGTCGCAATAGAGAGAGTGCATGGACACTTGGACTTTACACATAGGTGTGTAAATACAAAACAACTAACTATTTCAGAAATCAGACTCATTTAGTGCATGGGAACGTAATGACTGTGAATGAGGATGTGAGCTCTACAGGGTACAAATTCGATTGGTAAAATTGATGTCCGATTGACCAAAATGTGCGTAAAAGTTGTGAGCGTACGAAATTGCAAGAATAAATATGATCCCAATCTCACGAATCCTGGCATGTTCAAAGTGAGGTTTGTAAAGGGCTGGCATATGCTACCACACGCAACACATTAATAAATTGAGCACATACTGCATTTTTCGATCTAAATGTGCAATTACTTTTTTCTTTTTTTTTTTTGGGTGTGTCCTGTCCAGTTTCTCAGGCAAATCATATAGTTGATGTAGATGCCCATATCGGCTGTTCAGATTTACTTTACAAAAGAGAAGTGTAGGATGCTTCTCTTGTTGCCTTATTTGTATTTGACTTTATTAAATGTATTTATATTATCATTTGGTGCAGCCGGGCCGGAGCAGGAGGGGATAGAAAGAGAAAAAAAGGAAGACAGAGGGGGAAATTGTGGAGACAAGAAGGGGATTAGACAGAGAGACAAAAACAACAAACACAACAACAACAACAACAATAGAGCAACATCAGCAAATACGATATGTACAAATATGATGGTAAAAGTGCTAGCAAAGAAGCAGTTAGCGAAATAAATAATAACACAGAAATGACAATGAGCATTATTACACTACAAATGGAGCAATACAAATACCAATAGAAATAGCGCTATTAATAATGAACAATACCAATCATTTACCTCTATTATCAACAATACAGTTGTTCAAATGCAACAATACATATACGTATAATGATAACTAGAGATACAAAAGAATGCAGAAAAATGGAGGGGAAGAAAGAGAAGCAACCTATATTAACCTTGTAGATTGTTATAGTAGCAATAGGTTAAGCTTTGTCAGTGTGCAATGTGTTACCCAGTTTCCCCTAGTCCAGGGGTCGGGAACCATTTTGGCTGAGAGAGCCATGAAAGCCAAATATTTCAAAATGTATTTCCGTGAGAGCCATATAATATTTTTTAACACTGAATACAACTAAACAATTAAACATTTTTAAGTAAGACCAACATTTTTAGAGTATAATAAGTCTCTTATTCTTTTTAATAACATTGTTATTCTAAAGCTAACCAATAATAAATATAATACTTCTTACCATTAATGCGACTTCTTGAACAGGTGCGATAGAAAACGGATGGATGAATTAAAATGCATGAGAATGTTTTATAATTTGAACGTTATTTTTAACACTGTGATTACCAGCAGAATTATTCATTACTTATCATGTTAAGCAATGTCAGCTAAGATTTATCTGAGAGCCAGATGCAGTCATCAAAAGAGCCACATCTGGCTCTAGAGCCATAGGTTCCCTACCCCTGCCCTAGAGCAACAACGTTAATATACGTTTGATGAAACGTGATTATGTGCATGAGTGTATGTATGTATATGTACTTGTATATGTACAGAATGTGTATATGTATGTTTGTACAGTGAATGTATATGTACAGTATGTGTATATGTGTGTTTGTACAGTGAATGTATATGTACAGTATGTGCATATGTATGTTTGTACAGTAAATGTGCAATTACTAACAACTGTTCAGGGCAGTGGTGGGCCTTAGTGTGCAAATTGTAACATTTTGTGTATTATTTGTGGGTGATTTTTCCAATTGATAACAAGTGCAAACTGCCCTATTTAAATGAGGATGTTGTGTATATACGGGCTGTCACCATGGACACAGTCATTTCTCGCCACATTTTTGGCGTCATATGGTCCAACCTGTGGTGTTTCGTCATGTTGTTGACATGCAGCGAACAAATAATAATATATATCACCTTTTTTGGGCTGTATTGAAGTGCGACCTAGACAACAGAAGCATGCTGAAGATGCACTTTGGGAGACACTGCGGTGCATATTGCAAGAAGTTGTTTCCATATAAGACATACATGACAATAACATATTTCCTTCTGTATATGAAAAGGAGATGACCAGTGGTTGTGGATGCTGGTCGGCCAAATCTGGCCCCCGAGCACCACGGGGAAGAGCAACAATGTCAGGGGAAATTTGCTATTTTATTCTTATCAGTGACGGAGCAGAAAGGTGCTTGGAATAAGTTTGCGGTAAAATTTCCAATCAAGCGGCTTTGGCATTCATTAATTGACATCTCAAATGCACCTCTTTTCCTCCCATGTATTTAATTTATAAAAATCAGACAGAATGTTAATCAATCTAATAGAATAAAAATAAAATATAGCAACCCCATTTCCCACCTAATCTCACTTTTACAATACTCATAAAGCAATTGAAAACACACACAAACACAATACTAAAAAAGGAGAAACACAAATTATTAATAGCAACAACAGTATCAATAACAATGGTAGACTTAGACTTAGACTTGGACAAACTTTATTGATCTACAAGGGAAATTGTTCCACACAGTAGCTCAGTAACATAGGATGGAAAGGCTAATGCAGGTATAAAGTAGACTAAAAATGTACCATAGTAGCAATATAAAATATAACATAAATGTAATATTTACATATTATATATACAGTATACAATATATACTGATGTATTATATTATATTATATTTTTCTATAATATATACAATATATAATAAATACCAATTACAATGTTCAATATTACATCTTATGTAACAACTGCAGCAAAGGGAATTAAAGTGAAGTGAATTACATTTATATAGCACTTTTTCTCTAGTGACTCAAAGCGCTTTTACATAGTGAAACCCAATATCTAAGTTACATTTAAACCAGTGTGGGTGGCACTGGGAGCAGGTGGGTAAAGTGTCTTGCCCAAGGACACAACGGCAGTGACTAGGATGGCGGAAGCGAGGATCGAACCTGGAACCCTCAAGTTGCTGGCACGGCCACTCTACCAACCGAGCTATACCGAGCTCTACCAACCGAGCTATATATATATATATATATATATATATAGAGAGAGAGAGAGAGAGAGAGAGAGAGAGAGAGAGAGAGAGAGAGAGAGAGAGAGAGAGAGAGAGAGAGAGAGAGAGATAGATAGATAGATAGAGAGATAGATAGAAAAAAGGTGATAACAACATCCGTAATAGTGATTAAATACTATGTACGATTATGGTTATTATCGCTGATCATTTCCATCACCATCACAACCATTAATTATAAAAATATATAACAACAACATTTACAGTGGCTTACACTTGCATTGAATCTCATAGCCTTGACAAGCTCAATGTAGCCATATGCACTACTATTTTAAGTTCATTGAATAGATAAAACAAATGCATATCATCGAAAGACATGTACCTGGGGATAGGTTGATTGGCAACACTAAATTGGCCCTAGTCTGTGAATGTGAGTGTGAATGTTGTCTGTCTATCTGTGTTGGCCCTGTGATGAGATTGTGACTTGTCCAGGGTGTATCTCGCCTTCCGCCCAAGTGCTGCTGGGATAGACTCCAGCCTCACCGCGAGCCCGAAAGGGACACGCGGTAGAAAATGGATGGATGGATGGACTTGATATCTAATCCAGAGAAAATGCTTTTTTTTTTTACTGATATCATTTTCATATTTTATGAGTTGGACTATTACCATCTATTAATTTCAGTATTGTTGTTATAATGCATTGCCAAAAATACATGCGCCTGAATGGGTTCATGGTGATGGAAACCATACTGTTAGATTATTACGACTAGGGTTGCGAAGCTTTGGGTTTCCCACAATTCGATTCAATATCGATTCTTGGGGTCACGATTAGATTATAATCAGATTTTTTCGATTCAACGCGATTCTCGATTCAAAAACGATATTTTTCCGATTCAAAACAATTCTCTATTCATTCAATACATAGGATTTCAGCAGGATCTACCCCAGTCTGCTGACATGCAAGCCAAGTAGTAGATTTTTGTAAAAAGCTTTTATAATTGTAAAGGACAATGTTTTATCAACTGATTGCAATAATGTAAATTTGTTTGAACTATTAAATGAACCAAAAATATGACTTATTTTATCTTTGTGAAAATATTGGACACAGTGTGTTGTCAAGCTTATGAGATGGGATACAAGTGTAAGCCACTGTGACACTATTGTGTTTTTTATTTTTTTATATAAATGTCTAATGATAATGTCAATGAGGGATTTTTAAACACTGCTATGTTGAAATTGTTACTAATATTGATATTAGTAACAATAATCCAATATTTTGGATTGTTCTGTGTCGTGTTTGTGTCTCCTCTCAATTGCTCTGTTTATTGCTGTTCTGTGTTGGTGGGTCGGGTTTGGTTTTGGAATTGGATTGCATTGTTAGGGTATTGCTTTGTATTATTTTGTTGGATTGATTAATAGAAAAATAAAAAATAAATAAATAAATAAAGTAAAAAAAATAAATAAATAAAAATAAAAATAGATTTTTGAAAAATTAGAATCGACACTGAATCGTACAACGTGAGATTCGCGATTTGAATTCGAATCGATTTTTTCCCACACCCCTAATTATGACCCACTATTTTTTACACTTTTGACCAAGAAATGAAGTGTCCTGCTACACACGAGGACACTTACACATACTAAATTGGTTTTCTTGTTGTCAGGACAAGTTGGCAATGAAGTCCAAACAAAGACTTGCACCCTGTCTGTACTGGCTCGTCTCTATGTTTATGCATTACACGGCTGTCTCTGCGAGGTGTGCTTCACCGCCGTGTTGGACTGGTGCAGCATCCAGGACAGGAGGATGATGGGATACAGCAGTCTCTGGGCGCTGCCCATGTATGCCACTGCAATCTACCTTATGGAGAGACTGAGAAACTGGCTGCTGCTGACTCATCATCGACCACTGCCCGTGCGTCTCCTCACATACACTTTGTTCATTTACTTGTGGGAGTTCACCTGGGGAACTGTGCTCAGTTTGCTGAAAGCCTGTCCCTGGGACTACTCAGGTTACAAGTACAACCTGGGAGGACTGGTGACTCTGGAATATGCGCTTCCTTGGGCACTCGCAGCCTTTATTGCAGAGCAGCATGTGATCAGAAACACTCTGAGGATACAACTGTACTGGTGAACAACTACCATTTAGGAAAAAATGAGCTTCCATCAGCGGCTAGAAAAAAAAGAATGGATATTAATAGAGGAACAAATCACATTAACATTGTTTATTATAAAACTTTTGGGGTATCTCGGAATTTTTTTGTATTAAATCTGACATTTTTTGTGTTGCTGTAAATCTGTGATTGTGATGCTTTGTGTGAGATTGTGTTTCTTAATTGTTAACTGTTGTCAAAGTAAGCTCTCTATTGAGTTTATGCATTACTATATAATTAGGGTAGTATAGGTTAAAGGTCATGTTGATTGTTTTTGGAACTGTTGCAATTCCAATACTCATAACTTTTTTTAAACTCTCAATTAAATAAATACTATCTAAATAATAAAAGTGAACAGATGCAATGGAAATATTCCAATGAAGAAAGGAAGACAACTGTTATTATAATATATATATATATATATATATATATATATATATATATATATATATATATATATATATATATATATATATATATATATATATATATATATATATATATATATATATACATATGGTAAATGGCAAAAGGATTATACTTTTATAGCGCTTTTCTACCTTCAAGGTACTCAAAGCGCTTTGACACTTTTTCTACATTCACCCATTCACACACACATCCACACACTGACAGCGGGAGCTGCCATGCAAGGCGCTAACCACGACCCATCAGGAGCAAGGGTGGAGTGTTTGCTCAAGAACACAACGGACGTGACTAAGGTGGCGGAAGCTGGGCTCAAACCTGGCACAGCCGCTCTACCACCTGAGCCACATCGTCCCCCCAATGTTGTATATGTATATTTTTCCATTTATACATATATATATATATATATATATATATACACATATGTATATATAGAAATATATAGATATATAGATATATATACACATATATACACGTACATATACATACAAATATTTACATATATACATAAAATGCATTAACATATACATACATAACTATATATACATAGGTATGTATATAGACACATGTATATATGTATATGTATATGTAGATACTTATAAACATATATACATGCATATATGTGTATATGTATATATGTATATACTATATATATACTGTATGTGTATGTGTATATATTCCATCCATCCATCCATTTTCTACCGCTTATTCCCTTCGGGGTCGCGGGGGGCGCTGGAGCCTATCTCAGCTACAATCGGGCGGAAGGCGGGGTACACCCTGGACAAGTCGCCACCTCATCGCAGGGCCAACACAGATAGACAGACAACATTCACACTCACATTCACACACTAGGGCCAATTTAGTGTTGCCAATTAACCTATCCCCAGGTGATTGTCTTTGGAGGTGGGAGGAAGCCGGAGTACCCGGAGGGAACCCACGCAGTCACGGGGAGAACATGCAAACTCCACACAGAAAGATCCCGAGCCTGGGATTGAACCCCAGACTACTCAGCACCTTCGTATTGTGAGACAGACGCACTAACCCCTCTCCCACCGTGCTGCCTATGTGTATATATATATATATATTTATATATATATATATATATATATATATATATATGTATATATATATATATATATATAGTATATATACATACATACGTATCTATATACATACATACGTATATATATGTACATAAATGGTGTACATTTATGGTGGGTAACCCCCCCCCCACATATGCGGTCCTCTCCAAGGTTTCTCATAGTCATTCACATCGACGTCCCACTGGGGTGAGTTTTTCCTTGCCCTTATGTGGGCTTTGTACCGAGGATGTCGTTGTGGCTTGTGCAGCCCTTTGAGACACTTGTGATTTAGGGCTATATAAATAAACATTGATTGATTGATTGAAATACAGCATAGGTTTGATTGTGTAGTCCTAAAGAAATTATTCCAAAATATAGAGGTCATGTTTGGAAGGAATTAAGCACAATAAACATTGGGGCAGCACGGTGTAAGAGGGGTTAGTGCATCTGCCTCACAATACGAAGGTCCTGAGTAGTCTGGGGGTTCAATCCCAGGCTCGGGATCTTTCTGTGTGGAGTTTGCATGTTCTCCCCGTGACTGCGTGGGTTCCCTCCGGGTACTCCGGCTTCCTCCCACCTCCAAAGACATGCACCTGGGGATAGGTTGATTGGCAACACTAAATTGGACCTAGTGCGTGAATGTGAGTGTGAATGTTGTCTGTCTATCTGTGTTGGCCCTGTGATGAGGTGGCGACTTGTCCAGGGTTTACACCGCCTTCCGCCCGATTGTACCTGAGATAGGCTCCAGCACCCCCGCGACCCCGAAGGGAATAAGCGGTAGAAAATGGATGGATGGATGGAACATTGTTCAGTGCAGTTTACAGTTGACATTGCACATTTCAAAATTAGACTATACACAAAGATAACAATGTTTTTATTTACTCTTTTTTAGCGGAAGTATATGTATTTGTAACATTATCATGAATTCATGGGTGATTAATTTTCCTCTATTCTTTATGCTGATATGAAATTTGCAGTAATTGCTGGTTTACAACAAAACAGTAGATTTAGTGTGTAGTTGTCAGGTATGATCAGGGTCTTTTACGCTCAGGGTTTTGCACCACAACAAGTGCAGCAGTCTCCTCATCTCTCTGCCAGTGGTACCTGAAGGATAAGATGTAAAATATATTGCATTACCAAATCATAGCCTCCATTATGCTGTACATGAAATGTGGTGAAATGATAGAAAGTCACTGATAATGTTGATAATAAAGTTAACTGACTGGTTGTGCTCGGGAATCAGTAAACTATTTCCCGCAGAGAGAGTAAACTCCTGCTCATTCATGGTTACTCTTGAAGATCCTTCCTGATGGTGACGAAGAGAAGAAGATATATTAGTCATCTATACCTACATTTGGAGTTCAAGTACGTTTTACACAAGATGTTAGCTGAGCGAATAATTTATTGAACATACCAGCTGCCAAATCCACACATCACTTTGCGGTAAAGATGACTCAGTCAAACCAGCTCCAAACAAAGTTACCTATCAGGGTCACAAATATTATAGTGTTATGTCATGTTTGAATTATCATAACTACCATTCTGGAAATACTGATACTTGTAGAATCTACTGTAAACTCACCAACTACTGTGGCCTGTATTCCAACCCCGAGTGACATAAAGTCATGTGCTTGTTTGTGCTTCCATTGTTACTAATTAAAGGTGTACCGATCGAATTTTGATAGCGTATGTTGGTCTGATCCAAGTATTGTATGATATTGGCTTGCACCTAAGATCTCTGACATAGTTCCGATACAAGCAGTCCTGCAGCGTGTTTACTTGTACAAAGATGGACAGCCAGTCAACATCTAAATGTCAATAAGCACACAAAGTTGGTATTTTCTTGTATTTTAGTCAAGTCATTTATAAAATGTAAACGTGATAGACTATAGGCTATAGGCTACAGCTAGCAGCTACACAACAGCTAAGCACACAATAGCACAAAAGCTCAACGTAAGTAATAAGTGTACGTAACTGAACAATATTGCAGTCTAAAGCACGACATTTGTCAATATAATAAACAAGTATCAAATAATTATAGTTGCATATTACTGTACTTGCAGACACACAGTTTCCGAGGCAGAAACTTATTAGAAAGTATTCAGTAACAAACGCATTGTTTGCATTTCTTTTGGGGTCGCAGGGTGGGTGGGTGGATGGATGGTAAGCTGCATTCGGGGGGAAGGCGGTGTACACCCTGGACAAGTCGCCACCTCATCGCAGGGCCAACACAGATAGACAGACAACATTCACACACTAGGGCCAATTTAGTGTTGCCAATCAACCTATCCCCAGGTGCATGTCTTTGGAGGTGGGAGGAAGCCATAGTACCTGCAGAGAACCCACAGTCATGGGGAAAACATGCAAACTCTAAGAATCATGAATCGAACCCAGAACCTTCATAACGTGAGGCTAACTAACCCCTCATGACCTTCCATCCATCCATCCATTTTCTACCGCTTATTCCCTTTGGGGTCGCGGGGGGCGCTGCAGCCTATCTCAGCTACAATCGGGCGGAAGGCGGCTTACACTCAATCAATCAATCAATCAATCTTTATTTATATAGCCCTAAATCACAAGTGTCTCAAAGGGCTGCACAAGCCACAACGACATCCTCGGTACAAAGCCCACATACGGGCAAGGAAAAACTCACCCCAGTGGGACGTCGATGTGAATGACTATGAGAAACCTTGGAGAGGACCGCATATGTGGGTAACCCCCCCCCTCTAGGGGAGACCGAAAGCAATGGATGTCGAGTGGGTCTGACATAATATTGTGGACAATATTATGACAAGTCGCCACCTCATCGCAGCCCTCATGACCTTAATTTCAGTAATTATTGTAATCAGCCAACACTCAAGGCTCCAATATTGATATCATATCAGAAGTGAAAAAGTTTTTTACGGACTGCCCTAACTATCGTACAACCGCACTGCTCTTTGTAATATTATGGTAAGCTTGTTTGAAAATGTCACTCCAAATGTCTTCGTAAAGGGATCATTCATGACGAATGGTATTTGAATTATATAACACAAGATGTGATTGCTATTATATACAGTGCATTTATCAATGTATGTACACGGGAAAATAAAATGTTGTTTTTGGGTGAAAAACGTTTTCGAATATTTCCGTCCAGGATCCCCACAAGGTTCAGGTGGGACTGGAACCGTAAGCTTCGGAGACATGAACATGCGTTTAACAGGGACTGAAACCATGGGAGGTTTGAACAAGTGTGGAGCAGGAATAGGTGGAACCACAACCGTTATTTTGCATGGAGCAGAAACAGGTGGTGTCAGAGCTTTGGAAAACTGTGGAGTGGGTAAGGAGGATGGAGCTTGAGTCTTGAAGAGTTTAGGCTGACTGACTGCTTTAGCTCTTGAAAAAATGTTCATGGAGTCAGCTACAGTTGACTCAATGTCCCTTGGTGGAGGCTGAGTCGTAGAATTTGTCATGGAAAGAGTATCTGTACTAAGCACAACCTGTATACATGCCCGCCGCTTACGCCTTCGTATGCACGTCACTGCACGCGCCTCTGGGGCCGACGGTGTGAGGTCATCCGGCTTCAAAAGGTTTGAGACTTGGTCGCGTTGGATGACAGCCCAAGTCTTGTAAACAGAAGCAAGGTGGGTATTTATCATACCGTACTCAGGCTGTGGGCGAGGGAGAAGCAGCTGTCCGCGCCTGTGTTTGGCGAAGAGGTGGTCCATGTGGGAAGCATGCTGGGGACAGCTTCTGTGTGCGGTGAGTCCGGGGGAAAAAAACCCCAGCAAAACAAAGTCCATCAGGGCAATCTCCTCGGCATTTGAGGAATACCTTTGTGCCTGTGTCTCAGTTTTCATCTTCTTGTAGATGCTTCTCTTCTCCCCTTCTGTGAGAACACTTTTGGCAGCCCTTCTGTGAGAACACTTTTGGCAGGTTCATTCTGCCATGGTTCAGGTTCCCAGGATGCGGAAGGGAGGCAGCATGCATGTAAGATGTATCTTTACTTCTTAAACAATGCCAAATACAAAGAGGTCACTTGCAGCTGGGAAATGCACGCAAAGCATAACATAGCAAAACTTCAATATCTTGGCATCGCATAGTTAACAAACATGAAGCGTAAACAGTCGCCAACGGCAAACAATGGACCTGAGATGAGTGAATGGCGAGACGGGTACATAAGGGGCGTGATTAGTGTTGGCGGCAGGTGGGAACACCACTCAATAAGCGGAATTCAGTAATAAGAAAGTAAACAAAGGCAGGCAGGGAGCGCTGGGAACGGAACTAAACACTGAACAAAAAGAACAACAAATCCAAAGGTCATGACACGGTCTTTTTAGACATTGGGGATGGTGTTCTTTGGATCCATGTTAGCATTTCTCTGCCAACAAACGTGCGTTAAGTTGATGTCAAAGCTCTCTATTGTGGTCTCATATGACCATAGATTCTCCCAAAAGCCTTGTCTGAATTATTCAGATGTTCATTGGCAAACTTAAGACGGGTCTGTACATGTGTCTTCATAATAATCAGAATTATTGCCGTTGGTGTGATTTACATATATACATACATATGCATTAACGTATGTGTGATCAAATACTTATTACACATTTTTTTAGTTGTTCTTGAATGCAGCTGAGATAGGCTCCAGCACCCCCCACAACCCTGAAATGGACAAGCGGTAGAAAATGGATGCATGGATGGATTTTATCTGTTAAAAAGACATGCACCTGGGGATAAGTTGATTGGCAACACTACATTGGCCCTAGTGTGTGAATGTGAGTGTGAATGTTGTCTGTCTATCTGTGTTGGCCCTGTGATGAGGTGGCAACTTTTCCAGGGTGTACCCCGCCTTCCGCCCGAATGCAGCTGAGATAGGCTCCAGCACCCTTTGCGACCCCGAAAGGGACAAGCGGTAGAAAATGGATACCATAACATTTTTTTTACAAAGAAGCAGCAGATCAAATATTGGCACTACCCCCACTGTTCAAATGTATGGTTCGTAGATGACCGTACCTCTGTCTCAAACTGTTCCCCAAACATATTTATTGGGTTGCCGTTGGTCAGGAATGGCTTATGTTTATCCAGCCAAGACTTAAAGCAGAAGGGTGACATCACATTCATGTTGTTCATCTGGAATGGAGGCTCTCTGAAGTCTTCGTCTGAGCCAACAAAAAACAAAACACAATAAACGAGGATTCTTGCATTGACTTAAACATGATGGCTCACTGGGATCTGGTTTTCCTGTCTTGCACTGTTTTGATGCCATGAACCTGCAAATAATAATATATAATTAAAATAAATACAGAGGAGGATCTTAAATGTGCGTGTTTCTTACTCTTGGATGATTGGCACCAGTTGGGTTCCAAGATGTTGGCAGTAAAACCATTTCTCAAACAGGATGTCCATCGTGTTGTCTATGTAGTACCTAGAGATATCAACACGTACGTATGTCCACAGAATACCCCTTAATCTGATAAAAACTGAAATTGCATTGTAATAAAATAAAATCCAGTAATACAAAATGTGGGAAAAGCTTTGTCTTTTGCCACATAGAATTTGAGATGTGGTTTGAGTGATTTTAGATCCCTACCTAGGGCTGCGTAACGAATTCGACACTTTTATAAAAAACAACCAAATCCTGTAGATTCAAGTAAAATCAAACGGTGCTCGTGGCGTCACGCCCGGTTGCAGACTAAACATTTGACGAGGAAACAAGCACTCAAACAGCACTCTCAGCACCTAAATGTAAAGTCAGGCTCCACTTTTCCAAAATGCGCTACCATGATGTAAAATTACTTTAGCTTTGCCAAATGCATGCTACTGATTCGCATCACCAATTTTATATGATGATGTGACCACCTCTGAATTTCGCAATAAAAACTACAACTAAGAAGCATGCTACAGTCAAACAGCAAGTGTGTAATAAGTACACTATTTACAGTATAAACACTTTGTAGGGTGCAACAAAAAACTAGATTAGATTCAGTTTAATGACAAAGGTTACTTCCTGATAATAGTAGACAGATCGTAGCCTATACACTATTGCCGTCTAACGTCTTGGAATCGCAACGTCAAGCAAAAAGTCCTCATGTGTCCAGGGACGTTTTTCCAGAGTTTATAAACAATAAAAAAGACAAAAGATTGTGTGGTGATAAAAAAATATCGATGTAATCGTTGTAGTCGACTGTGTACAGCCCTTGTACTTAGTATCGTTACATTCAATGGCTGTGTTGATCCACACATGGCATTTATTTATATTAAGGAGCGATAGCTTGCTGTTAGCTATTCCATCCTCCTACGGTGTGTAGTGAAGCATGTTTAGCTATTCCTCGTCCAGCAGGGATGATACTTGTGAAAACGCAGTTTATTTGTCGACGTGGAGGTGATGATTAGTGATTTAGAAGTAGCTAAAACACTGCCGACTGCGGATGGATCGCCGCTAGCTCTCTAGCCATGTTTAAAGCAGCTCTTCCAGAGCGGTGTTTAAGTGTGAAAAGCTTCACCTCCATCGTTTGT